>NW_024870935.1:3987500-4507500 GCF_019054845.1 Dipodomys spectabilis
GACTTTTTATGTGCAATCAAAAATGTTTTGCAACAATGACCTCTCATTTGGTAAACAATAAGACTTAATTTGCTGTGCATTAAAATGTTAAAATCCTGATTAAATTCAGAATCAGCTGAAAGTAGTTTCCAGAAGAGATGAGGGTATATGAGGTTTAAGTTAAATATATAAATCCTTTCCTTTTTCTTCTTAATCTTTGCCATTTTCTGCTATTTTCAAAGAAGTTTTTTTCCATGCAGCTCAGCATGTAAACATATGTACACATGTGTTTTAAAAGGATAGATAAGATAGATGTTGGTTAACAAGGAGTCATGGAGATCTCAAGATAAATAAAGAGTCCTAATAAATAAAAATAAATCAGAATTATATGGGCCTTCTTGCCTTACATTAGAATTTAATTTATAGCTTAAGATCGACTTCATTCTAAAATACATTGTCAGTCTCGCAAAAACTGCTAAGTGACTAATCTAGCAACACATTTGATATGCTAATAAGGTTTAGATGACAAAAAAAATTCTCAGATGACAAAAACTTAGAAATCCTTTTGAGTAAAATAAAATAAAACCAGTGGGAAATATCCTTTATAAATTTCCTTCTGCTTGAAGGGAAAGAATACATTTATTTTTTTAAAAAAAATTACAGTATTCTATTGGGGAACACTTCAGGAAATGAGTGTGCTTAGATTGAACTCTATAAATTCAGTCTGCTGGTAACTCCTGCTTAGGCTCCAGGAAAGATACATCCATGCATTATGGTAGATGAGTAACTTGAAGGAGACACAGAAATATGCAAACAATTTCCACTTAACAGATGGTTTTAATTAGTTGATACCAGTTTTTCATAGTAACAGAAATGTGATCTTATTCTTCTAGTATCTTGACTCTCATGCAAACTAATATTATTATATAGCATCTTTCTTTAAAATGATATAGACTTTGATGGACACACTCTTCTATTGAGCTATCTGTCTGTCTGTCTATCCATATATCGATTTAGTAGGATGATTAATACGTTCTTGGGTAAACTGTGTGAATAAACTTAGTGCACGCACACACTCTTTAACCAGCATGGCCGTGATAAAGGAAGAGATCTACGATTATGAAAAGAATTGTCGTAACGTAGTGGTCCTCCTTTACTTCCCAGCCCCTCTCCCCGCTTTCTTTTCCGCTGAGTTCTTCCTTGCCACAAGGCATATCATAGAAGTTATGGAATCTCCCTACATCCACCTCACGCTGGGTCCCCATCAAAGGGAACATGAGCCCACTCCCCGCGGGAGGCCTTCCTTCTGTCCCCTCACCCTCGGCCAGGCATCTGGTGGTGACAAGCAGACGTCTTTGATTTATTGGCTAATATCACTGCTTGTTAGTGGATGGTTGAGCAGGAGACTAAAAGAGCATAAAATCAGAGAGAATAAATTATGAAGGCACCGAACTGTGCCATTTATCAGCCCTTCCCTCTCCCAGCTGTGACTTCTCACCGGAGATGCAGGGCGACAGTGGCATTCATTCTTCAAAGCGCCAGGGCTGCCTCCTGGCCATTCTGACCACAGATAAACAAGTAAATAAGTAAGTAAATCAGTGAGAAAAATACCGGAAACACACCACACGAGCCTGTGGGAGTCAGACAAAATCAAACCCAAACCAAACAACATGAAGCCACCTTCATCTCACTAGAGCACTGGGGTTCCAGATCCTTCTACTGGGAACGGGAGCACAGCAGAGGTGACCCGGGCTAGCGTGCCTCAGTCCTGGCCAACCAGCACAACAAAAACGTCAGCAGTGGCTGCCCGAGCCTGGGCAGCCCGGGGAGGAGCTCTCCTCCTCACTGCGAGCGCTTGTGGTGTCCACATCCAGGTGACCCCTGCTCAGATGGCTGGCACCCGTCCTGTGTCCACGCATGCTACAAATGCCCACCTGAAAACAGCTTATACCTCGCCTTTATCCGAGTTTGCCGTTGGGAAAATAACATCCCAGGGTAAATGACAACGATGAAACTCACTTTTCCCTTCGTGTAATCCATTCCCATGACGGAAATGCACCCGGATGCATGCGTTTATTACAAAAATGTAATATTTGAAGAAATAGGCAAGTGGGTCACCGGTGGCTCAGGCCCTGGGAGCTTACTTATCAGCGGAGAATCCCAGCTGGAAGCCACCTGGCAGGAAAGTCCGCCAAGTGCTCTTATCTCCAGTTAACCTCCAAAAAGCTAGAAATGGAGCTGTGCCTAAAGTGCTAGAGTGTTGGCCATGAGCAGAAGGCTCAGGAAGGACACCCAAGCCTTGGGACACAGACACACACTCACACACACAAAACACACACACACAAAACACACACGCACACACACAACACACACCACACACACGCACACACCACACACACGTGCGTACACGCACACACGCACATGCGCACAGACACACACACACATGCACACACATGACAATGTTTTATATACATACCTACAGACATATGTGTGTATGTATATCTATACACATATATATGTATATGTACGTCATTGATTGCGTGGATTTTTGTCTTCTAATATACCGCAATGCTTGCAGGTAGTTTTCTTTGCGAGACAGAATGCAGTTGATTGGCTATAGAGAATGCATTGTCATCAATCACCAAATGTCGTATGATAAAGGAAAGGTAAAGCTCAGCACCCTGCCTCTCCCTTTCACAGATGTTCTTTTTTTCCAGCTGCATATTTTCTTTCCATTCATTCAAAAGCCACCAAAGGAAAGCTTTGGGGAAAGAAAATGGGAGAGCAGACTCAGTGCTGTCACACTGTGCGTCTGAGATGCCACAGTAACAACAACAACAACAGCAGCAGCAACAACAATAATAATAATATAATGGGGAGGAAGGAGGGAGGTGGCAGAAGGATCAGAAGGAGGCAGCCTTGCCCAGAAAAGTTAGAGCCAGCCGAGGTGATGATCTGTGTGCTGTGATACGCGCTGGATAATTTACTAGTTCATACCTTTCTCTGCTTTGGCAATGGCTGATTACTACTTGGAAAGATACCTAATGTGTAATAAGATGTAATAAGTTAAAAAGCAAGGCTTATAAAAGTCAGAATGACAACATTAAAATACAGCCCAGAATAAAACTGATCCTAAAATCCAAATTATATGCTTCTTTCATAGGCTAAGGATGGTTCATAATTTTCGTTCCAAGCATTTCACCAGCGATGGTGAAAACAAAAGCAATGTTAAATTTAGTTTTAAACACCTTTAACCTAGCAGTAGAGGAAGAAAAAAAAAAGACCATTTTATAAGAAACCTTTTGCATTGGCTTAAGCCATCTTCTTATTTCTTACACCTGTTCATTGGCGACCATGCAATTCTGTGTTGGTGAAGGGCATGGTGAATAATTAACATATCGATCAGCGATGTCTTAGGATGTATTCCTGTGTAGCGTCCTCATTTCATCCCGTGTCACTCACTTCCAAGTAAGTCTAAGAGCGTCTCACAATGTGCCCACCTTTTTATGGCAAAAAGCAAAAAGGCAACCTTGGTGCCTGCCTGGGTTGTTTTGCCCCATTACATCATTAATGACTCCATGTAATCTTGTCATGTGGGATATGACCAACGTACTTTTGAGGACACTTCTGGAAAGGGTCCTCTTCGGCCCAAGCTAATTCTGGGATGCAGCGAGATGCCTTGATGACTTGTGGTGAAGGGGCCACGAGGCCTTCTCGCCGTCAGGTTAGAACTGCCCGAGTGTGGCTTCCCGTATGATCTGTGCACCAAAAGGAGGAAGCACGGATTCTCCCCACTGGAGGTGAACACGACTTGAAGCTTGCTCTGCGACGCATACTTGGTGTGCAGGCAACAATGATTCAACAATGCCCAGGCATTCACCATCCGCCATTGTACAGCAGCTGGGACGAGGAGCCCAACAAAGAGGGGTCAGGCTGGGAGAGTTTGAGAATAGAAACGCTTGGATAGTCGTTGCTTTTTTAATATATATATATATAATAGGAGAACATTGTATGTTATGGGTAAGACATTGTACAGACAGTTCACCGTTTCCTAAGTCAGGTCATAAATACGGTTCTTTCAGGATCCCACCAGTTCCTCCTCCTGTCTGCCCACAAGTGATACTGTTCATTTTTCATACAGTGTCTGCTGAACTGCATGATTGCACTTGTTCACGCTCCCTTCCTCCCTTTTTGTGCCCCACCCTCAGCCCCTCCAGATAAAAAACAAAACCCAAAAACCCAAAGCAAAAGCAGACACCACCACCAACAACAAAATGACAACAAAACCAAAACCCCAAAGCCAACTAAAGTAAAAACCCCAAAGTCAAAACAAATTACCTCTACCACCACCACCACCAACCACCCACCACCACCAAAAAAAACCCATGTTTCCTTTTCCTGGAAGAATGGTTTTATTAACACAAAGGAATCCTTGCTTGGAACTCAATTAGCACCACCATATTTATCGTGGAACTGAGACTCTCACACAAAGAAACGGACAGAATAAATAGCCAGTAGGTTTTATGTGGAAAAGCAGTTTTACTACAACCCATTCTCAGAGCATTCTTACTGTTTTCACCTGGGACATGAAGGAAACCTGTAACCAAACTCTTTGCTACCACCTTAAACTACAAACATAAAATAGTGCAGAATTCTTCAGTTTATAGGTAACACGTCATTCACACACAAGTGGTCTCACTTGTGTATATGTACATTAAGTATACACATACACACACATATATACATGTATAAATAGATATACACGTATGCATATATATGATATATACAAAAGGACATGAATATTATTGAATTTAAACAGTTTAACTCTCACATTTGATTTCAACTAAAGGAGAAAATTTAAGATGATATATATACGCATATCATATACTATATATTTAAAATACCATGGGGAGATAAACTATAATCATATACTTTTATATAAAATTATTAGTATATTTTATATATACCAAACATTTATATCTAATTTTATTGTTTGAGTATATATACTATAAATGTTAATAACTTAACACGTGATTTCGTTAGTCTACATAAAACACGCCATAAATATCCTTATTCTAATAGTTAACAGCAATGGATTATCTGGCTAATAAATTAGAGAGCTCAGACTCAAATTCAGATCTTTTAAATTTAAGAACCTTTATACTTTTTTTAAAATTTATTTTTTTATTGTGAAAATACTGTACAGAGGGGTTACAATTACATGGGCAAGATAGTGAGTACATTTCTTATCAAGCATTGTAGCCTCCTCCATTGTTTACCCTTCCCATCCCTTCCCATCCTCCCTCCCCCCATTCCACACCTCCCCCCCAAAGTTGTAAAGTTCATTTTCGACATGACAACTTGTACTTTTCGTTGTTGCAACAGGTCCACCTGTATCCTTATTTAAACGACTTGTTTTTCCCCTTCCCCTCCACAAATTATACCAACATCAAATACAGTGAAAGCAGGGGTTATACTGTGGGGGTGGGACATACAAAGCAACAAAGAAATAATCTTATAAATATGTTAGAAACAAATGCATGAAAGAAAAAAAACATTTAAAATACATATCTTAGGGTTCATTTTCCTAACATCACCTTATCTGACCTTTTCTGCTTGACTCATACATATACTAGATATTGCAAATAAGGGAAATCATGGGACCTATGTTTCTTTAGGCTTGGCTTACTTCACTTAATAAAATTTTTTCCAAGGCTTTCCATTTCCTAACAAATGGGGCAATGTCATTCTTTCTGATGGAGGCATAGAATTCCATTGTGTATATATACCACATTTTCTTGATCCATTCATCTACTGAGGGGCATCTGGGTTGGTTCCAGATCTTAGCTATGGTAAATAATGCTGCAATAAACATAGTTGTGCTGGTAGCTTTAGTGTGGTCTTGTTTGTAAACATTAGGGTAAATGCCCAAAAGTGGGACTGCTGGGTCATAGGGGAGCTCTATGTGGAGTCTTTTGAGGAACCTCCATACTACTTTCCAAAGCAGTTGAACAAGTTTACACTCTCACCAACAATGAAGTAAGGTTCCCTTCTGTCCACATCCCCTCCAGCATCTGTTGTTATTAGAGTTCTTGATTATAGCCATTCTAACTGGGGTGAGGTGGTATCTCAATGTTGTTTTGATTTGCATTTCTTTTATGGCTAGGGAGGTTGAGCATTTCTTCATGTGTCTATTGGCCATCCTTCTTTCTTCTTCAGAGAAGTTTCTCTTTAAGTCATTAGCCCACTTATTTATTGGGCAGTTGTTTCTTTGAGGATTTGTTGTTGGGGGATTTAATTTTTTGAGTACCAAGTATATTTTAGATATGAGACCCTTGTCCATTGTATGGCTAGTGAAGATCTTCTCCCAATCCGTGGGCTTTCTATTGATCTTGCTAGCTATGTCCTTTGCCATGCAGAAGCTCTGCAGCTTCATGCAATCCCATTTGTCCTTCTTCAGTAAATGGTGCTGGCAAAATTGGTTAACTACTTGTAGAAAACTAAAGCTAGATCGTTATATATCACCCTGCACCAAAATCAACTCCAAATGGATCAAAGACCTCGGAGTCAAAGCAGACACTCTGAAAACGTTACAGGATGGAATAGGAGAAACCCTAGGTCTCCTTGGCACAGGCCAAAATTTTCTTAATAGAGACCCAGAAACACAACAGAACCTTTATACTTTTGTGTTTCGCTTTTGTCTAACGGCGCCATTCTTAATGAGTTGAACACAAATGCACATGAATATTTCTTGTGAGACGTCATGCTATCGTTCATGGCATATATGAACTTATCCCTTTAAGGTAAAAAGGAAGTCATGGATTTCAGTCATTCACAGAACACGCGTGCTCTTCTATACAATGAGGTGGCCTCAGAAACATACACTTCCATGGAGCCCGCTTCCTTTCATTAAAGGAAGTTAAGAATTACAACATAGCCAACTTTCCCTGCCAGGTTTCACTTCTTTGCTTAGAGGTAGCGTTGCAATTAAACCACTACCGAGGTGAATTCTCAGAGGCGCCGGTGTGGACACCTCTTACACACTTGAGCGGGCACGGGCGCAGCCATGTGCAACCGTGTGTGATCAATCTGTCAGCACTAACAGCAGGGACTCTGAGCAGAGTGCTCCTTCAGGAAACCAACCGATGGCTCAAACTCCTTGAATCGTTTATGAAGTGGCACAGCTAGCCAGGTCCACATTAAGAATATGTCTCCTCTTGCCTGCAGTTTTCTTTATTTTGCCAAGGTGTCTTTTCTCTTGGTCATTTGAGATGATCATGGGAATCCAGAAATTACCAGAACTTCTGTCCTTTTCCCTCCCTCTGCCATGAAAAAGAGCAAGAAGTGGCACAAATGGTGGGGCTGTTTACCAAACAGAAATGATCATTTTGTGAGAATTAGAACCAGGAAAAAAAAAATAGGGGAAACAAAGGAGGAAGCAACAATGCTTGATAAGAAATGTACTCATGACCTTGCTCATGTAACTGTAACCCCTCTGTATGGTATTTTCACAATAAAAATTAAAAAAAATAAAAAGCAAGGAGAAGGTTTGCTGTATTTCCATGGAATTTAGGTAACTGTAACACAGAGCCCATGTTTTAGAAGATAAGCAATTCAAATCAAATTTCTGAGGGAGGCTTCTCTACTTTCTACATGGACTGAGTTCCTAATTTCAATTGCACCCAGGTCTGTACCTGGCCCATACTGGCCTCCCCGCTAACAATCTAGTCTTTCCCTGCCTCCCTCCCTCTCTCTCTCTCTCTCTCTCTCCCACACACACATTCTTTGCACAACAAAGCTCAATGATTCCTATTTACACAACTCAACATTGATTATTCCTGGCCCCTAACCTTAACCTAATCCCTGTCCATATATTGTTCAGAGTCAATTAATTAATACAAGTTTACACATTAGGGTACCTAGCTCTGGAGCTATTAATTGTCAACTAATGGCATATCCTATGGAGGAGGAGAGATTGTAGAGCTGAGAGATTAACTGAAAATATTAAAAGAAACTAGGAGCGTGATCTACAGCACTCTAATGGGGTGAATAGAACCAGGCCTAAGGTAAAATATATAGTAATAAAGCGCTCCTTGAATCCTATCCTATCTGATTGTGGCGGTCAAACACTTCATAAATATTTCCCATCAAACCTTTATTCCACCCATCCACAAAGAGCAAAAAGCTATTTGAAGGCATATAACGGGAACGATTTTGAAGTAAGAACAACTGCATTCATATGTTTACATCTATCCTCAGATAGCACCAATCCATTGACCTCTCAGGCTGAAAGTTCTGTTATTGCTGTTGTGAAGGATATACATATATCTATGTATATATACATATGATATGTATGTTTATATATATTGTTGATATATGTTGATATATATATGTATATATATATTTGCTGAGTTAATATATATATGTACACATGTATTCATATATATATATATGTAGTATATGTAGCATGTAATATATATACTGTTCATTGTGGGGCTTGAACTCTGGGCCTGGGCACTGTCCCTGAGCTCTTCAGCTCAAGGTGAGCGCTCTACCATTGAATCCCATAGCGCCATGTCTGGTTTTCTGGTGTTTTATTGGAGCTAAGAGTCTCACGGACTTTCCTGGCCAGGCTGGCTTTGAACTGCGATCCTCACATCTCAGCCTCTTGAGTAGCTAGGATGACAGGCGTGAGCCACCGGCACCTGGGCTTGTGCAGGGTATTGTAATTGGTTATTGGCTAAGATGAAAACATTGGGGAAAAGGGACTGTGGGGTCCTTTGAAAGAGTGAAATGGTAAAATGACTAGATTACCATTTAAAGACTTACGATGTTGATCTTCACCATCCAATTCGTGTTTTGGACGTATCTTAAACAGAAGGAGTTGCTCTAAGACACAGAAGGCACTGACATAGTACTTGTATAAATGTTTAGTCAAATAGAGATGATTGGCGTTTACCTACAGATTCACCATTGGAAAGAAACTTCTGGAATGCAATTGACAAGAGCCAGTAGCTTCCGTCAGATCTGCAGTGTGCATCCCAGTGTTTGGCGTTCCCTTTTAAAATGTGGCATGGGCCATGCATCCTAGATGAAGCGTCTCCAGTTTTAATCACTTCACTTTTCATTTGAAAAGTAATTCATCATGAGAAGTCAGTGGGGTACAGAGAACACTAATTGCACAAAAATATCAAGGACAGTTTTCCTCTGTCTTAATTAAACATTAATGAGTCAAGTTATTTGTGAATGCGTGTTGCAGGGATGGGCTTGTCTGTCTACATTTGGTAAATACTGACACGGCATGTCAAAATAAAGCACCTTAATTGATTCATACAGGAATAGTTTAAAAAGATTGCACCTGGCCTGACATTTCCCTGGGTTTTTATAGAGTAGTTTTGGATAAATTATTTATAAAGACACTTTTCCTGACCTCTACTAATTACTGAAGTGATTGTTTCCAAACTAATCAATTGGCTGTGAATTTGACTCGACTTCTCCTGTTACGCTATCAACTTAAGAAATTCTACCGTACCTGGTTAAAAAAAAAAAATCATTATTTAAAAGGAATCATTTTTCAAGAAGACTATACAACCAGGCATTTTTTTTTCCTTCAGCATTGGAAATAACTTGGTATGTTTCAGAGAGTATTTTCCTTTATGGAAATTAATGTGTTTATTTTACTATTTCAAAAATTTATTCAAAATATTTGTTGAATTCTTTTCATTTGAGCTATTGCCAAACTCTAAGTAAATTAAAATCCAAAAGAGTACATTTAATTCAAACCTCAGTTCCTTATGTAATGCCTCACATAGCCTTGTCTTTGATATGTCATATTGCATAAGTTAAAATACTAAAAATAAATAAATAAGTAAAAGGCAATCATAGTTAAGATTTTGGCTCTCAAATTTTTTACATGGCCAAAACCCAATTACCTAGCACAGGATGCAGATTTTTGTAATGTAATCTGTTCATTAAATTTATTCAGGAATTTTTTAGATGACATCTCAGCAACTTTTATTGTCCTCGGAATAATTAACCCTTTAAAAATGATAAACATCACAAGATCTTATGATAGTTCTATATTGTATTAAGGGCTTCAAGTCTTACACTATAAGAAGCAAATTCCTACTTATACAATCTAAGCCTTATGACAACATTTTATGTAGATCATGTGGTAATGCTGTAATTTTCAGGAAAGTACAAAAAAACACTGTACATATAGAGCGTTAAAGTGTGATAGTGTCTATTGTTTCTTAAAAGGGGGGAAATCCCTGATGTACTTAGAGTGGCTTGTAAACTCTGTATAAAGCGTTTGCATGGCCCCTGGTGAAATTTCATTTTGAATTCTCCGAAACTCCCAGTTCCCCAAACCATATGGCTGGATGCAGATTAAATTGGCTTACGGCAAATTGTGTAAACACATTGCACATTTTTCCACCTGTGAAACTTCTGACATGATAGGGTGTGCGTTTCTACGATTATTAGTGCTAGATTTCTAGTGGGTCTTTAGAAAAGCTAAATCAATTCAAAATTATCATATCTTCCCTGTATCAGAAGCACACCAATAGGGGGAAAATGGTAATGAGTTCATCTTGGAAAAGAACAGAGATATTTGAGGATGTTAAATACAGATTGGAGAAGTTGCGTCTTTGGAGGTCAGTCATATTCAGCAATGTGTGAATGGACAATCCTAGTTTAAACTAAAAAATATATCTGTATATATGAACATAATTGCAAACCCTGATGCCTTGAAGTTAAAAAAAAAACCCAAAACACCATTTCTAATTTGCAACAATGAGAGATCTTTGGATTTAATGGGAGAAGTTTGCTTCTACAGATGGACATGAGACCAGGATGGGAAAGCAAGGGGTAAGAAAAGGCACAGTGTATTTCCAGGAGGTGTGTTGGTGGCAGAGGTTGGGAAAGAAAACCATTAGAGATTAACCAGGTTAATGACAACATCTGCTTCTTGAAGTCACATTGACTAGGACTTTTCCAATATTTTATTGAAGAACCAGCTTTTCAGGAATTTCATCAGTATGTATAGGGTTTTGTGTGTGTGTGTGTGTGTGTGTATTTAGGTTGTCCTATGTTGTTAATTTATTCTTTAATCTTTATTATTTCTATCTGCTTGTCATTTTCAGGTTTGTCTTATTCTTGTTTTTCTAGAACCTTAAGGTGAGAAATAGTTGTTATATGTACAAGAGAAAACTCATGTGTGTATATAAACATATGTGTATATGTGAACCTATATACATATATCTGTTTATAAATCTCATATATTTGTATATAGTTACATGTATCTAAAATGTATTATATATGTGTATAAATATATGTATAAATATAAAGATATACAGATATAACTTATAGTCAAATATATTTCATATGTGTAAGTATACCCTCTTTTTATGTAGTTGCTCTAGTAGGAATATATATGCACACACATATGTATATAAATCAAAAATATATGTGTGTGTGTGTGTGTGTGTGTGTGTGTGTGTGTGTGTGTGTGTATATATATATGTATATTCTCTTCTTTTTATGTAGCTCCTCATAATAGAATCTCTACTCCTAGCACTGCTACTACAAGGCTCTGGTAGTTTTAAATTCGGGGAACTTTGGATTTCTTCTACTCTTTAGTGACTCCACTAGTCACTTCACAATGTATTGTTACAGGCTCTGTAAAGAAGATATTCACTAGAAAAATATATCCGTGCAAGAAATACACACACAGCCATATACTGCAAAGTTGCTTCAGACAGCACGTGGCACAGCTGTTTTGCTATCTCTTCTGATGGTGCATGCTCCGTTTCTCCTTCCACTCAAGTCTGTCTCTGCTCTTCCAATTTAGCTTCAGTTCCTGGTTACTCTGTAGGGGTACTGTTTGTACAGTGCATAAGATGTTAAGACTGGAAGTAAAAGTCTTCACATCTTCGGTATTCTACCTCTTTCCCCAGTCACCGCCCAGAAACACTACAGTGTTGTTGTTGTTGTTTAATTCTGCTAAATATACTTTATTTTCTCTTTTGTATCTTAAAATTGTTTAGAAGTTTCTGGGTTTGATTCACATTCCTATTCTTACTGAGACATAGTTGTGCATTTTTCTGGGTACGTACGTTATTCAACCACAGCTACCACTTGGGTTTCCTCAAACCTCCACTGTTCCTATCGGATAGTATCTCCTGTGCCAGGCTAGCTGTCATGAAATGCATCACAAGTCCTGGTAACTAGCGGTTCCCCACCTGGCGCCGTGGAAGGCCAGAAATAACTTATCCTGTCTGTGGTCTGCTGTTCTTTATCTATATTATTCCTCTCACCCTGTCCATCTCTCCCGCTTTCTAATCAACACTATTCCCTTCGACTCTTCCATGAGATCACCTTTCCTCGCTCTGCACAAATGTGTTGAGACTAATTTCACATGAGTAAACGGCTCCATCCAGCTGCATGCAGGCCTGCAGAGGACACGGGTTGGTGTGGACAGTAGTCTCTTAGAAATGCATGCCCAGTCACTCTGGGGTGGTGGCCTCGGCCGGTTCCCTGGCTTGGTTCCTGTGACTAGGCCTGCAGTGCATTTGGCAGTGCGGCGATCGGATCCAGTTCTTCCATTTCCTTGGAATCCTCCCCGCAGCGGACTGCTCCATCACCCGGCCGTTCTGCTTTTCCTCCTTGTGAGGAAGCTCCATACTATCTTCCACAATGGAGATGTTGAGAAGGGAGAGGGCATGCTGTCGCCTGCCACGGCCCTAACGTTGCTGTCATCACTGATAATACAAGTCCAGCGAGAGGCCTGTGAAGGCTGGAGAGGCCTGGCTGTGGAGGCTGGGGACTTCTGTAAGGACTTTGGCTCTGTGAGAATGGAAAGGCCACTGCACAATGTTCAGCACTGAGTCCAGACATAAGCAGGTATACATTCCTTTTGTTTTGTTTTTGTAGGTTGTGGGGCATGAACTCTCGGCCTGGCTGCTGTCCCTTAGCTCTTCAGTTCAAGGCTGGTGTTCTACCACTTGAGCCACAGCTCCACTTCAGGCTTTTTCTGTTTATGTGGTGCTGAGGAATCAAACCCAGGGCCTCATGCATGCAGGGCAAGCGCTCTACCACTGAGCCACCTTCCCAGCCCTGGTGTGCATTTCTTAAGACAGCTACACAATGACAGTTCCTTTGTTATCTCCTCCATCTGGATATCTACACTTCTCTGTATTATTTGTAGGTGCCATGTTCGTTTTTGGTCTTAGACCGGATCAGGAGGAAGCCATTTAAACAACAGTCACTTGACCTATATGCTTGTTTTTGTTTTAATGAGGCCACGTAAGACAGTACAAATGTTTTTCTCTGATTGTTTATTTGCATGTTGCTCCTGGGCTCTGAGTCTTTGGCGCTGAATTATTTGTACAATTTTCCTCTTTTTTTTTTTCCATCAAAGCATGTAAGAACCCAAATCTTCAACAGATGATCTGAAAACCTAAAGCCTTTATATATTGCATTAACACAGCCATACGCTCTCAGTTACGAAGTGCAATAATTAATTTCCTCATTTATTCACGCCTCCATGTTGGTAAATGTTAATCAATTCCTACTGTTTTAGAGGTCAGACATTTAAATGTTAGAAATAATATCCATAAGGAAATACATTTATTGATATTTAAGTCATTGAAAACGGGAGACTAGAATGAGAAACCATTTAATATAGCACTAAATTAAATTTATTTGATATTCTCAGAGAGGTGTGAATTTTTATGACTACCATCATAATAAATATCACTTAATAAAGGGAAATGTCTTTAGATTTATATTCTTCCTTCTAAACCTGTTAAAGTTATTTGTAATTGCTCAAATTATAATAGTCTTTAGAAAATTTATGTATTAAAATATAAAATCGTATTGTAAGTTTTTGTATTATAATGCACGATTAAGCAATGCAGAGCACATACAGCTTGCATTTCTTTACTTCTTGGTCTCATTCAGCCATCATCTGTTGAGCACCTGCTCTATACCGAACTGGTTTATCTTTAGATGTAGCAAAGGCTAGAAGGGCCTATTTGCAGATGTCTCTATTATAGAAATAAATAGACCCAAAAAAAAGCCTAATAAGTTGTATTATGTTTTCCAAGGCTGTGGGGGGAAGGAGGAGAAGAAAAAGGAAAACCAAAAACAAAATACCAGCACAGTGTCAGGGAGGCAGAGTGTGGAGAGAGGAAGCCCAGGAGTCAACTCCATGTTCGGTAGAGCTGTCAGGACCAGGGAGAGGGAGACCTACCTGGGGAAACCCGAGTTAGGCCGGGAGTCCCCACGCAGGTGTGCCACCCCTCACCCGTAAGGAAAGAATGCCTGGCTGGCTGGGTGTGGAGAAGCAGGGGACCAAAGAGGAAGAAAAAGCCTACAAGAAACTAGCAAGAGGTCAGCTCCAATTGGCCAGGGGCTGGCCAGGCGTTTTAAAGATGCTCGTGATTTGGAGATAATCAAGGAGCCATTTCAGGCTCTGAGAAGTCATGCCGTACGGATAAGGTTTCTATACAGCGATGCAAGGCGGCTATTGTGTGTGTGTGTGTGTGCACACGTGCACACGCATGTGCGGGTATGCTGGCTGTGGGAAACGGAAGAGCTGTCTTGGGAGAGAGCTAAGGACACAGAGAGCTGACCTTGTACTGGTGACATTCATTTCCGACCTCCAGATAGCGAGGTCGAAGGCACTGCCTGACTTTTGCAGCGGGGCAGTGATTCACTGTGGTGGTAAGAGCTTCTCCTCCTCTTTCCAACCCCGTGTCTTCTCTGGAGTTCGAGTTCTTTGGACTGGACTCGTGACATGGTGTGTTCTGCAGGTGGCAGCTGTCCCCTCTGTCCAGGCACCGGACCATGTGAGAACTCAGCCATACACTCAGATGCAAGTGACCGAGGCTCATCGATGATTTTCCCCCTGTGGTTGAGATTTTAATATAGGTACAAAATTACTATACAACATGAATTTTTGTACTTTTTTTTACAATTCTTGAAAAACTAAAATTACCTCGAAATAAGAGGCTAAAGAAGACAGTTCAATTTTCAGGACGCTATTTCCTTTATACGACACCAACTGTAGGTAGGTAAAATAGCCATTTTAATTTTCTGTTTTGAGATTACACAGCTCTACTAGAATTACGTTGTATACGAAGAAAGAAAGGCATATTTCTAAAAGGATGTTCTTCAAAAATTAACAAGCAGTTTATTAACAATTGTGAATAGGTTGAAGGAATCATGTTCTGGATAGACTTTGACACTTGTAATCATTTGCTAACTCTCCTACCATTTTTGTGCTGCCCCTCCCCGCTTCATTCCCTCGAACTTCATATACACACTTTTTAATTCATATGTGAATATCCCTTTCAAGTAGTATCAGCTCCACAAGCTTCTGAAAATATCCATATTTTGGCCCTGAGCAGACATTGTACTATCTCGGACACAGTGTATGGTCTCTCTTATAGCTACCAATGTTTTTAAACTAAATTCCCAGAAGGTTCTATATATGTCTTCTGCATCCACTTTGAGCTAAGAGAATCTCTTGCTTTGCATCAAGCAAACAAATAAACAAACACACCCACTGGATATATTTAAAGCCCTTTTAAATGCTTTCATCCTAATTGAAAGAAATGGTGGAGAATTATGAAAAGAGCAGCATGGAATCAAGATGCATTGTCCACACAAACTGACATATTCAATTGAAACCCTTTTGGTACAACTATTAAAGATAATAAAAATTATAATGAATTAAAATTAATAAAAAAGCAGTTCTTATTTTACAGTGAGACTCATGTACTAGAGTTCCTTACACTGTTTTTCCAGAAAGAGTCAAATCTATTTCAATGTGAAAATTTAGCATTAAGGTTTCTACGTTAATAGATTAATCCATTTCCATCAAAATGATTTGT
The DNA here is from genome assembly GCF_019054845.1 of Dipodomys spectabilis. Lineage (NCBI taxonomy): Eukaryota > Metazoa > Chordata > Mammalia > Rodentia > Heteromyidae > Dipodomys > Dipodomys spectabilis. Next base: position 4,003,379 of record NW_024870935.1, read on the forward strand.
TTGCCTGGAATTTATTAAAACAAACCCAAACTGGAGATTTAAATTTCTAACGATTATACAGTCTTTTCAAAATGAAATGGGCAGATTCTGGAGCTCATGAGCATGCTCTTCTAAATAACTGAGCAAAACAAACTTAAGCCAAGTTATAAATTTATTTAAGATAAATAAATCGTAAATAAAGACAAATTGCTCTTAAAAACATTCTGTTGATGCTTTAATAAGCCCAACGGTTTTTTTTCCTCATAAGAAGGGTCTCAAGCAGTGCTATTTTAAGTTTTAAAGCAGTTAAAAATATAAAATAAGAATTTACTTTGGGAGAAGATTCCATCATAGTTATAAATACGTGTCCTCAAATCTCTGGTGGATGTGTTCTTGACAAAATGAGGCCAGTGTTCAAATAAAGCACAGTGAAAAGGAGACATTCAAATAAATATGTATTGTAATAAGAGGAGGAATAGAGTTTGGGGAAATTTATTTGAGCATTACACATGTAAAGGCAACATAAACACAAGCATAGAAGAGAGAGTGAAGGAGAGTCGGATGGTATTTATTACCTGTGCCTTATTTTACTCCTTTAAACTGGGTATATGCAAACCAGGGCACCTGCAAAATGAACTAAATCAAGCTGGGATTTGCAAACAATAACACGTTGGTATTTAAGATTGAACTATTGTACTGTTTTGTGGTTCCAATCCCCACTGACGTGGCAATTCAAGCAGATTGTCCTGGTATTAGAAATAAAATATTTATAGATATTTAAATCCCTGAATTTGGTCCTGAATGTCATGAAAAATGCTAGACTATATATCATGATAACTGTAATTACAGATTGACATTATATTGTCTTGCGTCGACATCTTGTAGGGCTTGGATGGGTAAAATCTGAAGAGACTATTCTGATTTCTGATATATCTATTCAAATAATTTCAATAGGCATTTCTTTTTATAGTCATAGAGTTGAAAAATAAGCATTTTTATGCATATGTCATTTTAAAATAACTTTGGATGTTACTTCTTTGTCCCTGAACACAGATGAGAAAGAATGGAGTTATTTTAGTCCTTAACATCATTGTACATATTCCACTGGGGTCTATTCTTTAGCTGTCTCTTTTGCCTAAGAAAAATGTTTTGAATGGGGCAACATTCTAAGTCAAACATAGTGTATATGTTAAACGAAGTCAGAAGCACTGAGGATTACAAGGAAAACTATGTGACATGTCAACCACTGAATCTCTTGTTTGCTGAGAAAGAGATGAATGGGATTTCAACAGTTTGGCACAGTGCCAACCGGGAGTTTTCTAGCGTGGGAATTTTGAATTATTCAATGCCATATTGTTCTTACCGTGAAAACAACAACAACAACATTTATCCCCTAGTTGAGTTACAAATTCAATAGAATGGTTGTTAGGTCAAGGGAATTCAATGTGTCTGGTGAGAATAATTCTAAAAGGGACGCATTAGTGAACTTTCCTAAAATCTTGCTTATCTTGCTTATCTTTAGTTGTGCAAAGGGATTCCCGTTCAACCGAGGGGCTTATGAGTACCCTACATCATGACTGCTCTCACCCCTTTCAACTTTCTCCCCATCCCTCCCAACCCATCTCCTCCCCTAGTTTTATAGGCTATGAATTGACTATTATGGCGGCATTGCCCATTCCCCTTCCTCCCCTCTTCTTTCCTCTCCCCTCTGCCTTGACCTTTCCCCGTGCCAGTTTCCCGGTATTCAGTCAGTGTAGTTGTGCCCTTGAGTTTTCTCCTTTCCACAGTCAAAGAAATATTCATTATGCAGTCAAAGAAATATCCATTACCTACCCACAACGGTTGTCAAGAAAGCCTTCACGTTTGTCTATTTACTAATGATACATGTGTATGTCTGTGGATGTGAGCCACACACAGAGGAATTAAACATACAGATATATAATGCATCTGATCGGATGTGTTCGTATTCCTGTCTGTCTCCTTTCCCATTTAAAACCTGTAAATAACACATAATAATCAGGCACATGGATGAGGTCTGATGTGGAATAGCAGTCCTCCCATCCATGGATGCTCATGAACTCAATTTTCAGTAAGGATCTTAGAAACTGAATCTTGTAGCTACTCTGTTCTACATCATCTCATCCCCCCTGGTGCTGAGAAGCACAGCCCCTGGGGAAGGAAGGCTGGTGAGGTATGTTTAGGTGACATGCGTGAAGGTTAAGTAAGATCTGGACCTGATTGGGACTTGGTTCATCACTCAGTGGTATTCACCAAGTCTCAGTCCCAAGTCTCTCTAGATGGCTACTGCAGAAAAAGAACCCACAGACAGTTACCACGCAAGGTAAGAAGCAGACCCCACCAGCCATGAAGCACTACCCCACCGGAGCAGAGTTGGTATGGAGATCTGCCTTTGGGTGGCTTGTCACCAATATTTTGCTTCCAATCTGCCAGACGTAAGGAACATTCCATTTAATTTCTCTTTCGCTTTGGACAACAATCCTTTAGAGCGAACACCTGACCACTTTTCCATCACGAGGAAATCATACCCACAAGAGTCCCGTGCATTAGTGAATTAGCCAACAGAAATTTAGGTCCTCATGACTCATGTTCTGAATTTGTCACGTGAAGGCTACAACAGGAAAAGCATAAAGAGAAAAGAGAAAGAAGCAGAGTCCTAAAATGTTCTCTTTTTTTGACATGCGTCGGATTTATACTCACAACATACAAAGATCAACATTAATTTTTATGTGACCTAAATTACCAAGCTAAAAATTAATATTGTATGTGGGAAAAGTGTACTAACTCACAAGGTGTTCAGAAATAGAAAAATATAATTTATTTTGCCTTTATATATACATATGAGTGTGTGTGTGTGTGTGTATATATATATATATGTATATATATATATATACATACACATATACACACTGGATTTCTTGTTGCACTACCATTTCTTCTTTTTTCTAAAGTTATTTTATTATGAATGGGTATTTTTTTTGGGGGGGGTCCAGTTGTGGGGCCTGAACTCTGGGCCTGGGCGCTATCCCTCAGCTCTTTAGCTCAAGGCTAGCCCTCTACCACTTGAGCCACAACGCCACTTCTGGCTTTTTTCTTTTTTGCTTATGTGGTGCTGAGGAATCGAACCCAGGGCCTCAGGCATGCAAGGCAAGTGCTATACCACTGAGCCACCTTCCCAGCCCCTCTATAAAAACCTTAATAGATTGGAAAAGCCCCTCCCATTTAAAGGAGAGCAAACATCTTTACCCAGTATACTGATTCAAATATCAACCTTATCTAGGTTAATATGCTGAGGGTAACGTGTAAATATCAAGACCAACTTATAACCCAAGCAAGTTGATGTGTCGTATCAGTCATACTATGAATGAATAATTTCAGTAGGTACAGCTTGTGCCATATTTGTGAGAGGAAATTGTGGCCTTGTGAAAATTTTTCCAGAAGTGAAGAGACTCGATGCACTTCCACATAAAACATTAACAGCAAAATGTTAACATTGGCCACATTATTTCTTAAAAGGACATTGTATTAATGTGCTAGTTTCAATATTATAGCTTGTTTTTACTTTTTATTTCTGTAGAATTTCTCTACTATAACAAGGTAGCTTTATTTAAGAAATGGACCTTTATATAGTACTTGCTTTGGTCACATTTACCGGAACCCATGTTTTAGGTCATTAATTATCTATTTGAGAAATATAATGATGCAAAGGACCTGGAATAGAAAAAAAAACTCATTTTAAGCGATCTTGTATTCATATTCTTTGCATGGACCACAAATTTTCTAGTTTGAAACCAAAAATTATCCCAGATCCAACTCTAGATTTCAGATTTAAAATTTAAAATAAGGTTCTTCTGTGGGAGATAATGTGTGGATGTAGAGTCTGGTGGGCAGGCAGAGGGGAGGGGGAGAAGGAGGTAGTTGTCAGTTCTGGGGCTTGAACTCAGGGTCTGGGTGCTGTCATTGAGCTCTTTAGCTTAAGACTAGCATGCTAACACTTTAAGTCTCAGCCCACTTCTGGTTTTCTGGGGCATAATTAGAGATAAGAGTCTCATGATCTTTCCTGCCCAAGCTACTTTTGAACCTAATCTTCAGATCTCAGCCTCCAGAGTAACTAGGCTTATAGGTGTCAGGCACCAGAGGCTGGTAGGATAAAGATTTTAATGAGAAAGGATGATCTGGACGGGTTAGAAGGTAGATGGAAATTACATTATTTGTGCCTTCATGTAGTTATTTCAGTCTCAACCTGAGAACGGAGTTAACCATTACACACCCCACTTTCAATTATGAATTCAAATTCCCCTCTAACCACGACTCCCAGAGTAACAAGTTTTTGTTGTTCTTTCTGCTGATACTGGGATTTGAACTTGGGGCCTCCCTCTATCATGTAGAATTGTTTTTTCCCTTCAAGTCTAGTGCTCTACTGCTTGAGCCACAGCTCCACTTCGGGCCTTTTGGTGGTTAGTTGGAAACGAGTCTCACCAACTTTCCTGCTTAGGCTGGTTTTGAACCTGGATCCTCAGATCTCAGCTAACTAGGATTACAGGCTTGAGCCATGGGTGCCTGGGAGCAGCAGCAGATTTAGTAGGAGGAGACCCTGGTAGGAACAAATGGTTCCTGATGGCTTTGAGAACTCCATCAGAGCTGCTCCCATCTCAGCCATGGAGTGGATGAGCCAGAGACTATTTGAATCCTGAAGAAAATCACCCAGCTGTACCTTTCTTCTCTTGTTTTTGTTTTCTAACTTGCTTTTGTTTTTGTTTTCTCACTTTCAGACTGATTCCAGACTGTGTGGTGGCTTCAGTGTAGCTTTGTGTATGATTTGGATATCTTCTTTTTCTTGTTGTTCTTTTTAAAATTCAAATAAGACCTCCAAACTTGGAATTCTAGAAATAAAAAGAGCCAGATAAGAATTTAAAAGGTACAGTGGGAGGGTGGGGGGTGGCGGTGATTGATGTGAAATAGAAAGGATTTTGACAGGATAAGATACAAATCTTTTTTCCCCCCCCTGTTTCCTATGTTACAAATTTGAACAAATCAAAGATTAAAAATCTTCTGTGCAATTTGCCTAAAGTCCCAATTCATCCTCAGATTTTTTTTTTTAACATAACCAATTTAAACACGTTCTATTATGTCCCAGGATCAAAAGAATCAATCAACATCTTCTGCAGTCTTGTCAGGGTCCTCTCTCATGCTTGCCCAAGGCAATGAAAACCAAATCAAAAGCTTCCTCTTTGGGAAGGGGTTATAACTCAATATATCAGAGAAGACCGCGGTGGTGAAAACCTTGCATGCAATGAAAGGAGATTCATGCTCATGGAAACTGTATCTTTTCAGCGATTATGTGAAGACTTTTTTCTCAATTTGTTCTTTTCCTCCCCTCCCTCGCGCAGTGCGTTTTTAAAATGTCAACCTGTTATTCCCCCGGAGGCAGAAGATTCTGCGGCCAGTTCAGGCCCCGCGCTAACTCCAGTTTGGACGCTTCCCTCTTCAGGGTCACTCATTCTTTTCTTTTCTGTCCTTTGCGAAATCAATATTACATAAAGCAATATATAATTGATAAAGTACAAATCAATGACATACAAATCATATGTGTAGATGGTTTTCCATCATAGGTAAACAGCTAAAGGCATGTGTCCATACACACCTGGGTAACTGCCATATCAACTGGGTACCTGTGCTCTGTGACAAATGTCAGTCTATTCGCTATGCTGGTTGGACTGGCCAAGAAAGCCATACTAGCCACCCCAGGACAGGACAGTCCTTCCTTCCATCTGCCATTTGAATATGGCTAGCTCTATTACTATGGGATACCCACCCCTAAAATGTTACGTCTGGGGTGTTTTGTTACCTGTGCAGTTGGATTCGCTATCTTTATTTTTTTTTTAATATGTTTTCTTTCACCTGTTATTTTTAAAGTGGATCTTAGAAAATTCAGAAGGAAATAGGAGGTTTTTAACTCTAAGTGTTTTAGGGGAAAAAAAGAATGGTTTCTTTCTCCTTTCCCCAAGTCTGTGATCACTAGTTCATATTTGATGGTTTTCATAATGAACTCAAGATTACTGTTTTAGGAACCCTGCATGTGTATAACAAATGAAAAATGAATTAGATAACAATGTTTGATAACTAAGCATCTATCACTGTTATCATTGTTATTTTAATTATGCTAATAATCTTTATACAACCGTCCCTTGAATCTTAGGTTTCCTTCTCAGTGACTTACTATTGATACCAGTACAAAATACTCAATGAAGTATTCCAGAAACAAAGAACCTTTAAATTCATACCTGCCTGCTGTCCTGAGCAATAAAACTTTCCTCTCTCCTGTTTTCCTGGAAAGGAGTGAACCACCCCTTCCTTCCACAACATCAAATCTCACCAACCGGTGGTTAAAGAACCATGTCAGCATTGTGTAATCGACTCAACATTCAGTCATCAAAAACACGCCCAGCAGGAGTGAAAAATGGAGCAGGATTCAAGTCCCACTATAAAGAGAAACAAAAACACAATGAAAGAGGATATAAAATAATAATGTCTGTATAAAACAATATGTAACATAATATTTAGCAGAATGAACAGCAGGAAATGGAAACGTGGTTTTTTTCCTTTGTGGCTGTTTTTGTTTTCTCTCTTTGTTTATCTGTCTTTGGGAGGGGAAAGGGTGGCAGGGAAATGGAAAGACAAAGGGAGAGCAAGTAAATGCGGCAGTGGTACTCACTAAACACCATGTTGAAAATGAACTACACAACTTGTGTAGTGGAGGTGGGCAGACAGGGGAAAAAATGGGGAGAGAGGGAAAGAAGGGATGGCATTATCCCCCCAAAGTACTCTTTATCTGTCTTATGTAACCATAGCCCTTCTGTATATCACCTTCATCATAATAATAAGATGTTAAAAATGAGAATATTTGGGGCTGGGAAGGTGGCTCAGTGGTAGAGTGCTTGCCTTGCATGCCTGAGGCCCTGGGTTTGATTCCTCAGCACCACATAAGCAAAAAGAAAAATAGCGGGAGGTGGCGCTGTGGCTCAAGTGGTAGAGCGCTAGCCTTGAGCTGAAGAGCTGAGGGACAGCGCCCAGGCCCAGAGTTCAGGCCCCATGACCAGACCTCCCCCACCAAAAAAAAAATGAGAATACTCATCAGGGTGTATGAGTATATATATGTATTATATGTCATGTATATTAGATCTCTATCTCTACTTATCTCTTTCTCTGATGTCTATCATATCACTATGTGTCTCTTAATAAAAAGAATATTAAGCTATGTCATAAATATTAATGACTATGCATTATGTTTATCATATATATAAAATCTCCATTGCTTTTATCTCTAGCTCTCTTTGCTCTCTATCTTCTATCTCTCTATCTTCTATCTGATCTCTCTCTATACTGTCTATCGCTATATATCTATGACTATCTCTCTCTCTCTGTCAGTCTTTCTCTGTATTGAATTCATGGACATATTTTTGGCAGTAAGGATGCGACTACTCAGCCTATACACATGTATAAAACATCTTCTCTGAAGGCGATGGGAAATGATGTGAGCGAGGTGAGTGGGTAAAGGATTCCAGTCTGTGAACCTAAAAGGAAGAGGGCGTACATTGGCTGGGAAGGAACAGAGCTGGCATGGTTGTAAGGACTTACGCTCGCTCACTCAGCTAAGTGAATGTGTGGGAGGCGGTGTGATTCCAGTCCTTACTGCTGCTTCACAGGGCTTTTGTGGCCAGGCATTAGAAATCAAGAAACCTGGAATCCAGATGTTCTTCTGCCCAGGGATGGCTGGCTGTAGGTAGAGACATTCTCGATGTAGGCCGAACTCAGCGTGCCTACGAGGAGCTCCAGACTCTTATCAGCTGAGCAGATTCGTTTGTGATGTAAGCACATTTGTTCAGAGCCCAAATACATAATGGAAACATTTTTATTCCACATAACATCTCTGTTGATATGTGCAAGATGTGTATTTGCCATATTGCACAAATAATTAAGCAATTATAATCTTTTCTGTGTCACAATATTAGAATCTCTTTTGTGTTGATGAGAAAAAGATTAAATTTCGAAATGATGTTGAGGATATAAACAGAAGTAGTATGCTAATAAAGATATTTTAATTATGTGCTATTTCCATTCTACAGCAGATACTTTCGGTCTGTGTGTATTTCACAGATATCCACACAGATACCTGTACAAATGGTGATATTTTTCCCTAGCTGACTTATATATATTTTCAGTGTAGCATAAGTAAAATCTACCAAAATAAAAACATGTAACAGAAATTAACGACTAGATTGATGAATATTACAGGAATTCATCCTCTGAGTCAAGATAGTACTAGGATGTTTAAAATGAGGTTTCTACTGAGTTCCCATTCAATGTTACTGATTATCTCAATTATAGTCTATGTTCATACGTGTGCATAGGTGTGTCCTATATCCAATGTGAGAAATTGGTTTACATGTACTGCTATGGACAAAGCTATCAGGGAAGAATGGAAATGGTTTTTAAGTGTCACTAATTATAAAACCAAACATACTAATCTAACTGTTTAAGATTGGCCAATGTCTTGAAAATATTTGGCTGTAAAATCTTGTCATTTAAGTTCTGGATTGGATATTTTTCTGTTTTGATGGGGCTGGGACAGGGTGTGTGAGAGAGGTCGTGTTTCATAGCTCAGGAAGGTCTCAAATCTGTCTCCAGCATGCTGGGATTACAGGTATGTACCACGCTGCTCAGCTTTGCCAGCTTCCTACAGTGCTTCCACCAGGGGGTGCTAAAGGGAACAATACTGAGCTTCAGCTCATGATTTGTACTAAGGATTGATGAAGAAGGTTAAACGGTCCTATATTTCTCACATACCATGAAAGGTGATTGATTTGCTGATAGTGTGAAAACACGTTCACATCCATGTAGTGGGGTGGTCAGGTGGCTTTGCGTGGTCTCTAGGCGGGAAAAGCTGGCTTCAAATTGGGCTGTGATTCAGCGGTAGGTTTCCTTGTAGGCACACATCTTGTTCCTTAAGGCTGCCTCAGTGTCTCCAAATGATTTCAGGCATTGACTACGAATTCCAGATTCTTTCTTCACCACACAGCTCTTTATGTGGTATTCAAAGATAACTCCTTTCGGTTGCTTTTACATTTTTATTAGAAGCAGTTACAGTTGTGCCAGGAGGGTTGAATTTTGAGATGCCCAAATATATAGTAATTATTAGATATTATCTATTGTACTGTATAATATTTTATCTAATATAATTGTATTATTATATTGTATATATTATCATAAATAGCATTTATATATTATATACACTATATAAGATATAATTATATTAATTATTTTAGAATTTATATATTATATATTATGCATTACATGTTTTATGCTATATACACTATCTATACTAATTATAGCAATATTGTATAATACATATTATATTCTATATATAATATTGATCAGCCTCACCCTAAAATCTTCCTGAAGGATCTGATCCATGATCTCTGAAAAACAATTAAAGAATGTTGAGTCTATAATTACTCTAGGCTTTTTCCTCTCTGAATCACGATGTTTTCTTTTCTTGTGGCAATAACAGGTTTAGAGCAAGAGGGAACCTAACACAATTCTGAATTGGTTCCATGAACTATGTATGATATCCTCACACTCTGGTTTATTGTCCTTTAGTTCCACTATGAGAACTACTTATTTTATGGCTACCAGAGTCTTCCCACATCAGCAATTAATGCGGCTAATCCTTCCTAGGAATAATGGATGGCCACTGACGGATCAATCAGAGCTGTTCAGCCCCTCCCTGTGTTACTATTGCCGCAAAACCAGCTCTAAAGCCTTCTGGTTTATGATCCATCCGTGGGCTCTGGGCACGGCCACCACTCACTAACCTTTCATGGTAATGGGAAAGCATCCTTGATATAATGAGAGTGGATCTTTTTTGAGTGTGGGACGGCCAGCTCTGTGCAATATGAAGAAGTCAGCTCATCTCTTCAGGTGACAGTCTGTCATTTAGGTAGGACTCCCAGCCCATAGCTCTAATGATGTATGAGATCTGTCTGTATGTTGGACGTACAGTTAGGAGCAAGATAGATCCATGAATGCTTAAGCGTATGTCAGCAAGGGATATTTAATGGTCCTTCGGCTTCTTCTCAGCGTACAAAGCCAAGTGTCGGTCCATCCCCCACTCGCCACCCTTGCTAGGACCCTTTCTGTTTGATGGAAGTGTGTGAAGGTTCTTCCCAGAGTCCATTAATACAGAACTAAGAGAAGAAACATAAAGAGTTTTCAGGAGTGTTTTCAAATTCCTTTTCCACTCTGGGTCATGGTTATTTGTGTTTATGGAAAGCCACGATCATGTAGAAGAAGAAACGCAGGAATGTACAAATAGCTGCACAAAACTCAAGGTTCATTTCCCCCCCTGTGGTGGTGTATGGCAGATAACACTTGTTCCCCAAAGTTTATCAACATGGTATTCATTAGTCACCTTGTGAGTAGTCTCAAGGTTGTGAACATCAACACTTAAGAAACAATAATGATGTGTTCAGGCCAACACTGCTCGTGGTTTTGGAAATTACTTTTAACTCTTGAGCTACTACAGAATATTGTAGTGTTAGATTGTACTTGACAAAATACGGGGTGCTTCTGAATAGCAAGGATATTAACTTAACTAATGATCCTTTAAATGGATCTGTAAAATATAATTTAAGCTACTCGCAACATGCGGGGGAAAAAAAGAGAGGCATCTTTTGTTATTGCCAAAAATCGCTGGCATGTAGAAATCAGAAAATCATTAGGCTGGGTAGAGATCGTTGAATACAAAGGGGGAAGAGATCACATTATTTAGAGCAGTTACGTGACAATTGATGCAAACACTGGTGAAATTCAAGAGGGGGAAGAAAAACCCTAGATATGATTTAGTGCATGATAAATTCGGTACTTAGTATTTATGCATGCAAAGGTATGGAAATCTTTGCTCATTAACCAAGGCACTTAGTTTGTGAGCCAAAATGCTTCAAGCTGTAGTCCTAATTGTCATAAATGTTTATCTCTGTGCAAGTTTAATTTAAGCTTCATGGGAAAAAAATAACACACACACACACACATGTTATCCTGGGTGCTGAGTGCTCTTCTTTGTACCTTCTTGATAGGTGGGGGTCAGTTTGCTCAATTCTTTCTTCATATTCTTCTCCTCCATGAGGCCTTCACGTTAGTCCAGGTATCATCCTCCCATTATTTCTCAGTGTTTTGTACCAAGGGCCTCCTGCCCTCTGTCCAGGCATACTCCATTTACCACTGCCTTCTAGCATGGTGATTTTTCATAGCTGCTTAGCAAGTAATGGTTCCTACTGTGTCCGCCTTCATTTGAGTGGCACTTGCCAACTGTTTCTTTGCGCTGGTCAATCTCTTCGCCATCTAGCATACTCTGCTCCAGCTGACAAGGTCTTTGGTTCCCAGTCACTGTATTTGAAACTTTCCCCAAGTTGGGGGTCGTGGATGGATCATTTGAATTTGTACAACGGAACAGCAGGCAGGATTGCACGTGTGAAACCTGGCTACCCACAGACAGGGGGGGGTAGGCCTCGCGCCTCCCCCATTTGAACACCTGTCACGAGTAAAAAGTCAGTTGATTACCCCTGTGCTCTTCCATGAATTTAGTTTCAAATGGTCGTGCGGGGAACACATCTCAATAGGTGCTATCAGGATTGTGATTGATTTCTCACACTTACGGAAGCCATCTTCGATTTCCTCTCCAAAGAGAAAAAAAGGTGTGTTTTTTTCCCCACGTGCAAACCCACGGGCCCGTTAGCAAATGAACAAACCCTTCATAACAAGGATCATAACTAAGCGGTAGCAACCGCACATGTAGATGAAGGCCAGCACACATCTGTGCGAAGGGTAGACACTGAGCATTAGAAACGCAGACTCCCATTCAGGGGGAGCTGCCTGGGGGTGAGCCACCGCTTCCTGGCTGTCACTGTTGCTGGGAAGCCATGTACATATACTTTTCAGATGTCTTCCAGCTTTTCAAGAGAGTAGACATCGGATTCGAGGATATTTTTACATGTTCCCCGTTACATTAACTTCCAGTTACTTAACGACGCCGAGTGGATCAACCCAAACATTCTCCTGGCTGGAGCTCCCTGGAGAAGATTCCTGCTCACAAGTTCTATTGTAATCACTGGCCTCTCTACCTTCTTCTCTCTGCCTTCTTCATTCCCCCTTTCTTCCATGTCTCTGAAATGAAAAGAATAAGCAAGAGTGACACAGGAAAAAAGTCAAGAAGCACATTCCTCCGATGGTGCCTTGCTGATCACTCTTCACCCCTGCCTTCCTCTCAATGTTGTGGTGTCTGCAGTGAGTTCTGGACTATATTCTCCCTCCTCCCGGCTGCCTTCATCTACTCCCTCCCGTCTGCCCCATCCTCCCTCTTCCACAGCCCCTGGTCCTAGCGTTGATTTTGTTCGGCTTCGACCTAGTCTTTCTAAAAGATGATACTATTTGAGCTCTCCAGAGAGACTATTGTGCTTCAGTTAATTTATTTATAGCCACTTGAACACCACCCAGCGTGTGTACATAGAGATTTATAGACCCAAAGGAAGGAGATCACACAACCCTTGTGTCTCTCGGTCTGGCTTTCTTAGTATGATTTTTTTAAAAAAATAAAAACTTTCCCCCAAGTCTTTCTATTTCCCAATGAATATTACAACATCACTCTTTCTAATAGATGAGTGAAAGGGAATCAGTCCAGATGGCCCTCCATGGGCGAACGATCCTCAATTCTTCAAGCCCACCACCCTCTACCCTAGTGACCCATGGGGGACCAGGCCTTTTTGACCTGAACCGTGCGGTAGACTGTCCACAGCTGACAACACGTGGCTAGCACTAGTTGTCTTTTTCCGGCCAGCCTGGCTTCACAGAAGTGGTGTCAGAATATTCCCAGGCCATCCGTTTCCTCGTATCCCTGTGTGTGATGAGACCATGGAACAGGGCAGCGGCCGTCCCTGAGCTCAGCATCTTCTTCGTATGTCTCCCCCCCTCCCCCACCCAGCACATTTTTCTAATTCTCAGGTGAATTTGTTTTTAGGATAGTGATCTTTCCATTGTTTGTGTGACTTCAACAACATCCTGGGTGGCAATCCACCTGGGAACTCCCATAAAAAATCTGTAGAGGAGGTTGTGGGTTTTGGGTAGTTTTTTTTGAATATGTCTAGTTTCTGAAAAATAACTTTTTCCATTTAGTTTAATTTAAATTAATTCAATGCAGCAAAATCTGATACAAGACTTATTCATAGCACGTGTGTTAGTTATCTAGCGGCTGTCTTGCTGAACTTCAAATCTTTTCTAAGGATGTAATCTCTATAGTGTTGCCTTATATTAATTCGGACTGGGGAAGATGCTTTTGGTATATGGAAAAGTATTTCTTCAGCAATAGATATTGGCAGTAAACTTCTGTTTTTTTAAAAAAAAAACACAGTTTTTTTAATGTTTTGAAGGTTATAAAATTACATTGGCAACCACGCATGTGTGACTCATGGCTTTGAATTTAACAACTCAGGAAGCCGAGACCTGAGCCAGAGAATCAATGGTTCAGAGCCACTCTAGATAAACAAAACAAGGGAGACTCTTCCCTCCACTTTTAACCAGCAAAGTCCAGAACTAGAGATGTGGTTCAAGTGGCAGAGCACCAGCCATGAGCAAAACATAGATTGAGACCACGAAGGCTGGTATTGAAGCCCCTAAACTGGCACAGATGTAAAAATGTGTGTGTGTGTGTGTGTGTGTGTGTGTGTGTGTGTTCAGTTATGTTATAGATGGTATTAGAAAGAAAATTTAACCTTTCATCCACATGAAAAAAATACATACAGTTTTGAACATATGGTCTTAAATGGTTATTTCTGAAAAATAGGAAATGGATGTTACAGCATAGGCCTCTTTCCAAACTTATGTTCTTAAGTGTTGGTTTAATAAATGCAATTGTTTATGTAAGAAGGATACATTTTTTTAAAGTCAGACTTGATAACTTCTTATTGTGGTTCTGATTAGTTGCAAATGTTTGCCTCCTCTTGGACTTGTCAGGGCGCTGTGGATTTGACAAGGTTGTTTGCCTTGAAGTCTTGTGCAGAGTGAGGGGTAGAAGGATATAGCAGAAGTATAGCACAGGATCACTCTACAGCGTCACGTCTTATGGACCAATCAACTTCGAGTCAAATCATCCCTCTTTTGCATTATATGGCTGAAAAAGCTGCGAGTGGAATTTCAATATCTACCTGCAAAGTCTCCTGTACCGGTGCACACTCTCCCTTGCTTGGCACATAAAACAGATCTGCGCAGGCTCACTTTGAACTACCAGTGCACCATGAGACCCCCGGGTCTTTATAAAAATCAAGGGTAGCAAGGTTTCTCTGCCGTGAAATGAATAAGGAAAACCTGTTTTATTTTTCCTCCCGTGTAGATATATTTGATTTTATTCCTTCTTTGTGTAGGTTTTTCCTATCCTTCATTTTGGGTTTGAAGACCAAAAGTACCAGGCAAGAGAAGCTGGCTCATCTAGGATGAAATGTCAGCTTTGGACCCAATCAAGCGCTGTTAGCATTCCAGAACCTTGTAGGAAGATGTGGTAGATCCTTGAAGGAGGCCAGTGGGCAGACACTGCTGGGTAGAATGTATGTGCTACCGTAATGCCGTGAGGATACTTATTGTTTCACCGGGAAGCAGGGATGTAGATTCTGTTGGAAGGAAACAGGGAGGTTTTTCTACAAAACATCGTATCTCCTGACAGGTGAAGGAAACCAGTACCACTGTAAGATCCACATCCGTCATGTTATACTTGGGTCTGATCAGATCAAGCAGCCAAAATTTCCTACAACGAAGTTAAAAGCCAAGATGATTGCCCAAGAGCCTGTTATTTCTAAGTGCCCCAAAACCTAAACTATGCACCAACACGCCACCTAATTAACCCTGCGTTTAGAGACTGAAGAGGCTTCCTTACTCTATTTCCCATGACCACCTTTTTCAGTCAGACTTCTTGCCCTTCAGTGGCTTATTAAAATCCACATTCATGGCGACCCCATTGCCCGCAATACTGAGGCATGAACTCCACTAATTATGGCCACTGAGATGCCTGCTTAGCTGGGTCCCTGCGGGATGAGGTTCGAACACCCAGCAGTGAGCTTTTCCCAGGCCCTCGACAGTGGATAAATTGTTGACAAATGATTGAAAATATAAGAAAGGCAATAGAATAGATCCCTAAAAGTAAAATAAAAAAGATTGAGGTGACCTCCATGATTTCTTCCTTCCTTCCCTTTCCTCCCTTCCCTCCCTCCCTTCTTCCCTCTTTCCCTCCCTCCTTTCCTTCCCTCCCTCCCTCCTTCCTTCCTTCCTTCCTTCCTTCCTTCCTTCCTTCTTCCTTCCCCCTCCCTCCCTCCCTCCCTTCCCTCCCTCCCCTCCCTTCCCTTCCTTCCTTCCTTCCTTCCTTCCTTCCTTCCTTCCTTCCTTCCTTCCTTCCTTCCTTCCTTCCTTCCTTCCTTCCTTTTTTTCCCACAGACTGACTTTACCATTGTATTTTTAGTTTATTAAAATCTGTTTTCCATATACTAGCAAAGGTAGCTCTGCTTTTGAAAGCTAGCATGTTTAAAAATAGCAACTTTAAATAATTGTCCAGATTTGGGGTTCTTACCTTGTCATTTAAGAAGTTATGCAGGAACACCTCTCTCTCTCATTGCTTCTGTATGCCTTCGGGTACCCTATGGTTCTGTGTTTATACGTGCCCTCATGTTCTGTGAGTGTACTCTACTATAAATGAATTTAAAATACATAAACTCATATAAATCCTATAAATGATTTTATTTCCAAGTTCCTAATGATGGGTCTTTGCTGCCTAATTATGGAGGTATAAAATTTTAATACCAATTCTTAGGCCCACTATTGTAGTGTTTCTTACATCTCTACAACTCAATCTTTCTAGGGGCTTTAAAGATTAACTTGATAGTTTAAATTTAATTGATATATTTCCTTATGCTGTAAAAGCAATTCTTTGTGCATTTGTACTTTGATGCGATCTGAAATGAAATGAAATAACCCTCAGCTTTAAAATTATAAAAAATAAATGCATGAATTACTGAATCATCAATGTTTCAGCACTGAAAATTACAATTTTTCTTACAGTGGCATCACACAGCTTTCCATATCTCTGTGTCTTTAAATTTGTAAAAAAAATAGATTTTTAAAAGCATCTATTTCAAATTTGATGCATACTAAAATATTAAATATTCTTAATAATACATTAGCCTGAGATGTCTTGATTTTCATGCCTTATGTAACAATTCAGTCTTTTAAAAGCTTTGGAAAGCTGTTTCATGGCACTAAATACATCTTTTTCATGTTTTTAAAAATACTTGTCTATTTTTACAAACATGAATCCAACTTTGTGAATGTATAATCAGTCTTTGAAACCCATGTCATTTCCATGAGAAAAATGGATGGGCTCATTCGCATCTCTTTACTTTTGATATTCATGGGATGGGAAAACGTCCAAACTATCCCTTAAGTCTAAAATGAAATAAACACAAATTTTGCCACTTTATCACCCATTGTGTGGAATTATACCAATACCATTTCCCAAAGAAGATGTCTATAGTGAAAAACCTACCTATGCACATTCCAGATTTCCTCCTGTAGGCTGTCCTGGCAGTGTCTGATACAGGATGAATGTATCATGATGACACGTGAATGGTCAAATGTAAGCCCTATGGGTTGTTTCATATTTGAAATCCCATTCATAGCATAGCTCCACCAGCTTGGACAAGTAAGGGAGATCTCTATCTCGGAAGACAACACGGCCACGTGTGAAGATATTTGATAGAATATTTGATGGTTGTGGATTGGGAAACCAACACTGGGTGCATTCTTTAATTCTCCTATCCCAGATGGGCATGCAGAAGAACAGCCCTGGTTAGCTCACATCATTTGTAATCTCAGTGGAGACAAGAAGACAGTTGCTAAGCCTGGCACCACTGCCCATACCACGACCTCAAAATACAAATAGAGGTCACCTCAAAAAGTAGAAAAACATAATGAAATCAAACAGGTTGTGAGCAGCGGCACACACCTGCAACCTCAGTTTTGCAGAAAGAGTATCCTGGCCCAGGGTTAGCCCTGAGCACAGGCTGAAAGGCACGGTCAGAAGAATAACTGTGGCAAAAAACAGCTGAGGCTGTGGTTCAAGTAGTAAAGCACCTGGTGCCACATGCCAGGTTCCCAGCTTAAACCCCCGTATTACTAACACAACACGAATTCAGGATATTTCATTTTCTTTGTACATTTATTACTTTCCAAGGTGTGCCTCCGTATTTTTGTTAACAGCTGGAACTTTAGAATACCTCGATCCGACTTTAGAAGGAGTTATATCTGATTATGAACGTAATGATAGGTTGTGGATAGTTCATTCATTTTTTCATATCCAGGTTCATCTGTGTTTCATTTCAGAAATAACATGATTATTTTTGACCTTTAAAAAAATTCATAGCCAAATGGTACTGCAGGGCATTTTCTAATTTGTTCTAAATCATTTCCTGTTCAACAACCATCTAACGCAAAACCGTGGTCCATTTTACCTACAGTATTATAATTTGTGATTATATCCACTTACCTCGGAGCAGTCCCTGGTGGGGGCAGAGGAGGGGGTGTTAGAATAATAACATGTCCGCCTACCACACCTCTCAGCCACCTCTTCCATCATAGAACATCTCTTTATGGCCATTGATTTCTCAGTTGTACAGTAGCAGTGGCTTATGCAAATCTAGGAAAAGTGTCTCAACTTGCAGGTTAACATGTGACCTGCCCCCGCCCCCCCCCCCCCCCCGCCCCTGCCTGGTGCAGACCAAGCAAGTCAGAAATTCTCCCTAGGGAGATGGGATCATCAGTAGCCTTCCTTCCCTCCCATGTGTCTTCTCTACTAGACAATGCCAGTAGAAATGGCGATCTTGACCACAATTCTTTCTTTTTTTCTAGCCTAGAAAACACACTCATACACACACACACACACACACACACACACACACACACACACACCTGTAAACAGAATCAATCATTCCCCAATTAAATATTCTTCCCCTCTGAAGATGGGTTGACTTTGAGAACCATAGCTCGCTCAGATGTTATGAAAAGTAGTAGCAAGCATCAATGTTCTATGCAGCAAGGAAACTAGGGCTCAGATTGTGGAGATGGCCTTGTTCTTATTATGTTTCACTGAACCAGGTCAGCTGAGAATCTTATTTTCAGGGACTAGACACCAGAATCAAGACACTGTTTAGAAAGGATATTTTTTCAATTCATGTCTAGTAATGCTGACCTGATACAGGTTCAGTATGAGTGACACATAGCAGGTTAAAGATGTTACTGGTTTAGAAACAACCTTAACAAATTGTGGGAAATTAGTAAACCCAGTTAATTTCTCATGCCTCAGTAGTTTGTGCAAGAAACTGAAAGTGAAAGACAATATTGGACACCAAGTACTGAGGATTTGTTGGCTCATTTTTATGCCCTTTTGTATAAGCCCTTTCCATTTCTCTGGCAAATTATGTAACACACACACACACACACACACACACACACACACACACACACACACACACACACACACACACACCAAAAACATTTGCCCAGAGTATTTTTCCAGTTTCTTGGAGTAATCACCCATGTCTTACAATTTAAAGGATACATTCGAAATCCTACGAGATCAGTTTTCCTCTCTGAATCTGAAATCTCACCAGTTCACTTGCTGAGTTAATTGTCTTCAAGAGTCAGGTTTTATTCAGATTCCAGGCACTTTCAGGATTGAGTTTATTCAGTTCAGTTCCCTCCCAAATAGTGACTGAATTAGCAGCCATGCCTGAGAATGAAGGGAAAGATACTTGGTTTATATACGATGTTGTTTTTGTTGTTGTTGTTTTGTTTTCTTTTGATGATGGAAATAAAAGTCTGAATTTTTCTCACACATATGTTTGAATTCCACTAACACAAAATTTCCAAGAGGCGATTGTTGAAAAGATATAACCTTCCATGTTTCCTGTCTGGCTTCTCCTTAAAGAAGGGAGAGAGTTCACAAGCCCTGTGCAAAAATGTCGCTCATTTCTGAACGTAGTTGTACAAGATCATTTATTTATTCTTAGGCAGTATTTTATCCTAAACATATGTTGGCTTTCTGTGTTCTTTTCAATGAGACAATGCTTACTTTCAGTATCTCTTATACTTTGAAATGATTGTCAGGGCCTAAGTGACATAAATATTAAACAACGACAACGACAACAAAATCAAAGCACGTCGGTTCACATTGTGGTCCTTTAATTGGATTTTTTTTAACCTAATTTAAGAATTTTAGTTCTGAAGCTTGTAGTCTTTTTGCGGAATGTTACAGTGTGGATAATAGTCTCTGAGAAGATACTTGAAGAAAAGAAAATGACACTGCTAATGAAGGAAATGTTAGCTATGGTCTCTAAATCCGTCTGTTGGCGGGATTTGGAAGCATTCACGTGGAGGTTTGTTGAAGGAAGGATGTGTCCTTTTGCTTGGGTTTTGAGGAACCCTGATTGATTCATCCCATTTTCAGAGAAGAATTCTCCTTTCCTATGTGTGAAAATAGAGCGTTTCATCTAATTTCTTGTTTCAATATACACAAGACTCACCTGCATACTGTGCCTACCATCAATGGCATTCTAACAGGATTTCTTCTTTAAAAGCAAATTTGGTTCAAGAATTCGTAGGCTCACCTAGAAGATTACTGACTGTTCTTTCCTCCCTATTGTATATTTTCATTCATATTCAACATTAGAAGTCTTTGTGCATTTTAATTTCCGGTAATATTTTGTGACTGTTGGGCATCTAGCCTAAGAGCAGGCATATTACTATACTCTAAAAGATTATTTTATTTATGACAGAATTATCAGTCAGAACAGCCTTAATGATATTTCAACCCCGATGTAATATCGGCGAGGTTATGACTACATAATTTGTAACCCTCTGTAGTATCAGGAAAATCACTTTCAGATATTTTACCATTAAAATGTATTCATCAGCCACCAAACTAATCTTTTCATTAGTGATGTGATTCAAGTTTGAAAAGCGAACGTAGAAAGCTTCAGTAATATTGAGACGGCGAAATGTGATTGAAAGTCCCATCCACACACTTCGCAATTGGTAATCTTGATGAGAAAAATGCAACTGAAATGAGAAAGAAATCATCTTTGATGATACTGCGTTTCTCCCTGATAATTCTTATTTTCCTATGAACAATGGTCAATTAGACCAACAAAGTGGCAAACAGTGGTTTTCCACCTCTGTCCCTCCACAGGCTGCCCATATTGTCGAACTTTTTTTCTTTATCTATCTAGACTGCTACTCATGGGAGAGACACAAGAAGATGTGGGGGGGGGGGGGCGGGCGGGCGTACACATGTGCACTTGCCCACCACAGCTGGTGCTGGAACTCAGGGCCTGAGCACTGCTCCCTGAGCTCTTTCGAGAGCAATCTACCGCTTCAGGCACACCTCCACTTCCAGCTTTTTCGTAGTGTTTTTTTTTTAGAGATAAAAATCTCAAGGATTTTCTTGTCCTAGCTGACTTCAAACCATGATCCTCAGATCTCAGCCTCCTAAGTAACTATAATTACAGATGTGAGCCACCAGCGCCCGGCTCAGAGTTTTTATTTTAATAAAGCAAATCTTGACTGCATGTTGGTTTTTTTTTTTTTTGGAAGCAAGAATGTAGAGTGGATTTTTAAATTGTAGGAATCACCAGAAATAATTTTCCTACTGTACAAAGATAGTATTTCTATTTCTAAAGAGAATAGCTCAAATCTTGAAACACTGTAGAGCTAGTAAAAACATGAGCAAAATGCTCATTTGTGACAGAAATTTTCATGGTAAATAGAAGCCAGTTAAAAACAATATGTAGTGTGATCTTACTTTGATAGGAAATGCATCTAATAGAGATCTGTATGTGAAATATAGAGCTCAGTAGAATTCTGTATGTGACATATAGAACATGCACAGTATTCAATTGTCTTTAAATATGCATGTGAAAGATATCCATTGATTAGGTAACTTGAATACTACAAAGAAAACTGAGCAAATATCTAAATGACCCTTGATGCTTGTTGACACTCCTCATCATGAGCTTTGAGTAGGACTTTGTATCCGTAATTATATTTGCAATGAGTTTATTTCTGAATGATTCAGAATCTTCTCCTATTATCACACAAATGGAAGATTATAATGAGCTAGAAAATTACATGTTTGTATTCCAAATTTCATCTCTATACAATAAAAGATAAGTCACATCATCTTGTTCCATAACCAATATTGTAACACAATACTGCAAATTCCCATTTTAATCAAATTACATTTTTAAAGATACCTTTCCTATTGTCTGAAAGTGCTTGTGGCCATCTGTAATATCTAACTGGCCTCTGCTTCTCACAGTTTTCAGGGCCTCAGCTAATATTTGCATGAAGCGATAGGCTTGAAATCTCATTGCGCAGTATTTGAATTTGGTGTGTGTTAAGGATCTCTCTCCTTTCAATATCCAATAGGCCAAATTGCGATCAGTCTGCTGACAATGATTTTCCTATGTGACAAATTCTCCTTTTCCTCAGAAGCCAAATACGTGATAAAATTATTGCCTGATGAGGTGGTGTGAAGGACCAGAGCTGGTTGTTGAGTGGTCAAATTAACATGGAAGCATAAGTAGCAAATTTAAAATGAATCTTGGTTTCCCCTCACAGTCTCCAGCCTCCTTTTTAAAGGAAACTAAGCCAGTTTCATTCACCCAAGATATCTGTATTTTAGACAGATGTTACCCTGATTTGTTGTAGAACTGGTGGTTTTGCATAAAGACCATAAAATACTATGAACTAAGATGTGTATGAAGCCGAAAGGAAGGCCTGGTGTTGTAGGATTTTCCCCAAAGAAGAATCTTGCTCAGATCCTGATTTGCAACCCTCTCCACTGCAGCCCCAAAGTCCAGACCATCTCCCAGGGCAATGGTGGGACCTATAGGGAGACCAGAGACTTTGAAATGACTTTTCTTGGTATGGGTTATTCTATCTTCACTTCCAGAATATTCTTCTTTAGATACTGCAAACACTTCTGAACATGTTAAATGGAAACTTTAATATAATATCACTGTGAAACTTAAATTAAAAAACACAGACTGTTCTCTATGGAAGATGCCTTTGGCACTTTCTATCAAACTCTTTGTTCTTGTAATCATTTCTTTCTGCTTTTAGATTCTTTTGAGGATTCTGGTGAGCATACAATATGCATGAGCGTACACAATATTTCTGATGCACAGGGAAGCTTTGTATTCATTTTTGAGAGCCATTTCACTTGGTGCAAGCACATCCTTCAAAATATTTAAATTGAACCAAAAGTGTTGGACATTTAGGTTCTGAAAAAATGTTTACAAGTATATAAATCAAAGTAATCATTACTCAAAATTGTTGAGATCACACATGCTTGACTGAAGTAATTGAGAAAATTCTGAGCAAAAAATATTTCCAAGACTTTTATGGCTCTGGGATGATTTTTTATATATATATATATATATATATATATATATATATATGTATATACACGTTTGTGTGTGTGTATATATGTGAAATTTTAGAGCTGTAGGATTATATATTATATGATATAAATTACATATCTACAATTATATATTATTTGTACATTATGTATAATATATATTTTACATTATATACATTCCTTATATATATAGGATTTTATATATAATATGAAGGATTTTATTATATATATAAAACTGAATATTATTAAGTGGCTTTCTCTTAAGTAGAAAAGACAAAAAGCTATTTTCAGAAATATTAGTAATAAATCTCACATACGCTGCGGTCAAGTGAGAACAATTAGACACAGATTTACATTCCTAAGGAGGAGCGTTGACTTTCCCTTATTTTCCTCAATTACAGAGAAATGTCATTTAATCCTTATTAAAATTTAAACTTTTATGGCAAAGGGAAAACAGCATAATCATAAGCATGTGCCCTTTGTGACATAGCAATAGTCTAATTTGCAATTCTTACAACCAGCATAATTTCACTTGTCTTTTTATAAACCTATTTAAATGTGAGTACACATAGCTGGCATGCTCCTAATTGTAGCGGATATTATACAAATAGATCAAGCAAAGATGATAATGAAGTGAATTATTGAGTATCGGAGGGCTCTGCATTACTCATGGCTTCAACGGCGACGATTCTTCAGCCTCGCTTTTTCCCCTGTGAAAAGTAATTCTTTCCTGTCCTGTGTCGGTCCTTCCCAGTCACGAATCCAGGTAGTGACAGAGTTTTACTTCCCATTCCTTGTCCAGTTACAATCTTTCCATCATCTTGGAAGCATTTTGTCTTCCTTAGTTTCTTCTTCTTTTTTTTTTCTTATTGTGAAAATACCATACAGAGGGGTTACAGTTACATGAGCAAGGTCATGAGTACATTTCTTATCCAGCACTGTTGTCTCCTCCTTTGTTTTTCCCCTCCCCTCCCTTCCCTTTCCCTCCCACCTCCTCAGCTACACCCCCCCCTCCCCAGCCTAAATTGTAAAGTTTGTTTTTCAACATAGCGTCATCTTGTACATTTCCTTGTGGCAATTATGGCCTCTGAAGTGGCAGCAGTTACGAAGCTACAAGTGTAACCGCGTTTTGGCACCATTATAGAATAAATTTCTTCTCTTTAATATGAGCAAGGCAAAGGGCCACTCTGTTTTCCATATAGCTAGGGGGTATTTTTCTTTTCTACCAGACCTAAAGAACCTTCATTCTCTTGGTCACATCTTATTATGTATTCTAATTGCTCTCTGGTCTCTCTAATTTTCCATGCCTCATCTCAAGGTAGGGCCTCCTTAGCCAGACTGAGAGTCTTTCCAGCTCTGTATTTTCATGCCCTTTCATTTCACTTTTTTCTTTTTCTTTTATTTGGCTTGAACCCAGGGCCTGGGTGCTGTTCCTCAGCTCTTTGGTTCAAGATTAGCACTCTACTACTTTGAGCCATAGCACCACTTCCAGATATCTGGTGGTTCATTGGAGGTAAGAGTCCCACGGACTTTCTTGCCTGGGCTGGCTTTGAACTATGATCCTAAGATCACAGCCTGCTGTGTAGCTAGGATGACAGGCGTGAGCCACCGGCATCTGGCAATCACCATGTTGAGACACAGAGAGATCTCATGACCAGCAACCCTTTCTCCCCAGCCTTTCCTGAAATGTATCCCACAAAATTCAGATACAGAAATAGATTCTATGATCAAGTGAGTTTCATAATTACCGTCTGCTGTGGTTAAGTTTTGTGAATGAACAATCCAAGGACTAAAAAGTGAAGTACTGGGAAAACCAATGATCTTTCAGCAGTTTTTTTCATGTTATTAAAAAACATGACTAGCTATGTTTTTAAAAATATTCCACAAGCTTTCTTAGACCAGCCACTGAGAAAGGCTTTTGTTTTTAACATGTTGCAGTGAACTAAGGAGGATACGTACTTATTTCTTTTTCTTTGTTCAACTCCTTCACTTTCCATTTTTAATCTCATTTATTAGTATTTTGCCTCTCAAATCACTCATTCCTTATACTTGCACTGATTCTTTTAGCAAGTATTGATTGATATCTGTGTGTATTCCACCCTTCTAGACATAGTACATCTAACTGTACTGAATAATAAAGATATTGGTCCTGTAATAAAGATATCTACCCTACTATATGTGTGGGGAAAGGAAGAGACAAATTAAAAATTAAAATAGAATGTGAGGTGATAATTACTATGAGGAAAACACAATGAATAGAGATGCAGAAATGTGTGTGTAATCTTAAGTATGTAATCTTAAAAAATAAACTAAGCCAAACCAAAAGGACTGTAGACATATATACATATATATATATGTATATATATATATATATGTATATATATATATACATACATACATAATTTCTGATACTACAGCATCCACATTAGAAACACAAGTGCTAGCCACAAAGGGAGGGAAGTCTGGGGACCTTACCATGTTATTTTGAGTAATAAGAGCTCACTTAGAAAACAAAACAAAACAAAACAATAAAAAAAAACAAAGAAATGCCAGAGTTAAATTGAACTTTCATTCTCGACCAGATGGAGCTTAAAGATAATTACAGAATATTTTATCAACAGCTGAAAAAATACACATTTCCCCTCCTCCTAAGTTACAAAACAATTTTGAATTATTTAAAAAAGTTGAAAACCTATTGAATTCCTTTACTTACCATAAGGCAATAATGCTAAAAATTAGTAGCAACACAACAACAAAAAATAATCTTGAGACCATATTTTAAAAATACATGAAAGTTAAACATCTTGGTTCCGAATGACAAGTGCATCAAGGAGGAAATCTAGAAGGAAATGAAAAGGTGGGCTTGAACTGTGAAGAAATGTGCCAAAGCTTTTGGGAGCTAGCAACAGTGGTACTAATTGGAAAAAATTCTATCCACCAGTGACCACTTAGAAAAGTATAACGAGGGCTGGGAAGGTGGCTCAGTGGTAGAGTGCTTGCCTTGCATGCATGAGGCCCTGGGTTCGATTCCTCAGCACCACATAAGCAAAGAAGAAAAATCCCGGAAGCGGCACTGTGGCTCAAGTGGTAGGGCACTAGCCTTGAGGTGAAGAGCTGAGTGACAGCGCCCAGGCCCAGAGTTCAGGCCCCACGACCGGACCCAAAAACAAACAAACAAAAAGTATAAAGAATCCACATAGATCACCGATCACTAGCAGATCAGTTGACTAGGAAATCAAGGACTGACTAAACACCAAGATACCAGAAGAAATGAAATAGCCAAAATCACACCTGCTGTGAAATGGAGACTTAATACAAGTGATCAATGGACTTTTTTTCTCAAAGGATAAAATTGACAATCCCTTAGTGAGATTAACTAGATATTTTTTTAAAAAAAGAGATTAAAGTTAAATGTTTTAACTGAGACTGTGGAAATACAGAAGATCATTAGATTGTTATAAACAAGTCTATGATCATCTAGAAGAAATGGGTAGGTGTCTGGACACATACATCTTATCAAGATTTGGGAAGAAAGAAAAACCCGAACAGACCAATAAGTCATGAGATTGAATGAGAAATTAATATCCTTTGATCTTCCAAACAAAAAGCCCAATATCTGATGGGTTTACTGTTGAGTGCAATGAAGCATTTAAAGGAGAAGTAACAGAGCTGCTCCTTCTCTTACTGCAGCACACAGAAATGGACAGAATTCCTCCAAATACACATCCTAAGATGCCAGAATAACTCAGATAACAAAAGAAGATAATACATCTCAAAGAAGAAAAGCCCAGGCTGATCTCCTTGAAAAATACAGACCACCATGATATCAGTAATCAATACTGGGAAAATCAAATTGAACACCTATTTATGAGTATTTAACCTATGAGTATTTAACATGATCAGACATATTCTGCTTTGGATTGCAGAGATGGCTCATCATGTGAAAATCAGTAAAGGTGACAATCCCCATCAGAGGAAGGGCAGACTAAAACCACAGCCATCTCAGCTGAAGCAGAAAAGTCACTCAATAAAATTCAGCAGTCCTTCGTGATGAAAACAGAGACAGATTGGTCTTACACGTAGCACAGTACACAGCAGTTATAATAATCCCACCTCCTATTTTATTTAGCAACGTATGAGTGAGGAAATTCAGAAACTTTCTGAGATCTGAGCTTAGGCAATGTTGTGTCATGTCACCAATTTTATTCAACATGAGATTAGATGGAGAAATATGGCAAGAGAAAAGAAAATCTGAGCTGGAATAAAAGTATGAAAGTATTCTGGGTATACATAATACAATGTGATGTATAAATTCCCAAATCCACTATTACAACTAATAAACAAACTCAACGAAATTGCAGGATACAAAATAAAAAATAAAAATCGGTGGCAATTCTATATGTTAAGGAAGTATCTGAAATGGAAATCAAATAGCAGTCATATTTGTTGCAACTGTCAAAAATTACATGCCAAGAAATAACCTGACCAGGTGACAGATCTCTCAATGAAACATTGATGAATGCAATGGGAGACTATTTTAAAATGGATGGGGGAGGGGAGAGGAGAGATATCCATTTCCATGGACCATCAGAACCAATGTGAATAGAATACCCTACATTCCGCCAGATGATTTATAAACTCAATAAAAATAACAGTCTTCAAAGAAAAATAAATGTGAAAAAAATAGTAACTTTTATACAGACCCAAAGACAACCCCATACAGCCAAAGCCATTTTGAAAAAAAATAGCAAAACTGACTTTAACACATGGTTATAACCATGCTATGATTACAATGCTGTATGAATACTACATGTGGCATTAGCACAAAAACAGAGAAACAGAAGAGAGAGCCTAGACATCGCCCCATATCTACAACCAACTACCGTCCAAGAATATATATTGGAGAATGGGGACCCTGTTAGTAAATTTTGCTGGCGAAATCTGAATGCAGAAGAGTGAATTAAGCTAGATTACATCACAAAAGTCAATAAGATCAGGAATAAAATGCTGGCATGTTGATCTGAAACTATGAAAATATAAAGGAGTTGGGTACAGACAAAGGCTCTTTGGACAAGACCCCCAAAGCACAGGAATCAAGCAGACAACCAAGAAACTAAGAGGTTGCTACACAGTTCTCAAGTTAACAGGAAGCCAGAGCAGGGGAAGATGTCAATGCTCCCAGGGATTGAAGAACCTCAAAACGCCAGTCACAAAATACTCCAATGTGGAAGGGGGTCATAGATGGAAAACAAAAACAAAAAACAGATGGGGAAATGCTCATCACCACCAATAATTATGGTAAGAAAGATCAAAAGGAAGAGATAGAACCGGATTCCGGTAAAAGTGACTAATGTCAGCGGAAAGGTAGCAGGTGCTGGCCCAGGTGTGTGTAAAATGCAGTCCGTGCATCTTTCTGTAGTACAGCCTTATGGAACAGGCAGAGATGGCTCAAATAATTAAAAAAGAGAGCAATTTAGGGACCCAGCACCACAAGGACTGGAGAGAAAATGAACCAGGGTGTCAGAGAGACTTGCTCAACTTGCCTCATGACTACTCTCCACGTTGGCCCAGAAATGGAAACAACCCAACTGATGTGTGGATTAAAGCATGGATGATGATCGCAGTCATGTGGAATGGAACAGAGATAATCTGGTTGAAATGTCCACCAGAACAGTGACCACCAATGGGTCAGATACAAAGAGAGTAACAGCCTACAGCCCACAGCACATTGCCTTAAAGAAAACTTCCTTTCCTCTTCAGTCTGCTAGCAAAGAAGAAGAAAAAAATAGCCTTTGGAATTCCTCCACATACAACAAAAACAGATGAGCTGAAGGCTAGTGGAAAGACCATTGATAGTCTAAAATACTTGATAATATCATTGATTATTTGATCAGTAAGCGACGGGTTGGGGCTGACTGTTGGAATCTACCAGTGTAGCTTTTTGCTTCATCTGCTTGTCTTCCTTGTCTCTCCACACCTGGGTTCGGATGACGGTGCAGAATAATTCCACTTCTACAAGGAGCGTTTTCCACTTTGTGAAGAGGAGAGAAATACTTCCCCATCTTTTTTTTTATTTATTTTTTTAATTTTAAAAAATCATTTGGTCCCATCATCTCTCCGACATTTTCTTTCTTCCTGTCTAGGTGTGGCTCAAATCAGGACTGCTGTCGGAGCGAGAGTACAGATTGGCATTGTAGTGTGAGGCTTTTGTCAGTAACTTAATAAACGACATTTTACCATCTAAAGAAATGATACTTTTTGCCTTCACTAATCTTGAATTGCTGCAAAAAAATCTATAATTATACCAATTAAAAATCTCCGTGGATTGCCTTTAAAAAACACACACACACAATGCACGGTGATTAGTTGTCATAACTGAATTTCACTGAGTTCGAAATCATGATTTATTAGAGCCAAACTCATTTCTTATGTGAGTTATCTTTTCTTCTGGGATTGATTAGCCATATTGTTATTTGGGCTCTGAGCGAGCATGGAGAGATATTGTCCATGAGACATTAATCAGGAAATTGTGCATTGCTCTCGCAACTGGACTTTACTTTGTGATATTGTATTAGCTCGTAACATGCAAATTATTTTAGGTAATTACCTCATTTTTCAGTGGCCATTTGATGGATAGAAGTTTCATGCAGATTCTTCAGTGTAATTTAAAGTCCTGCAGTGATTTGTTTCTTTCCTTGTTCATAACAATCCTGGTTTGAATTGTCATATATCAGACACATGAAGCCGGTTGAAGAAATTTCTCATTTATTAAAGCTCATTTTCCTAGCTCCTTTCACCCTAATTGAAATTGACAATTTGAGCAAATGCTATTAAAGAAATAAATAGATAGATAAATAATATTTCTTTGCACATCTAAAACTCGTCTGGAGATTTCATTGAAATAAAACATACCTTCTTCTCCCTCATGGCTGAGTCTGGGTGTTCAGAAAATTCTGGACCACTGGGTTTCTCCCTAGTCAACTAGCCAAGTTGCTGTTCATTTTTGCTTATAAAACGACACCATTACTTACTAACTGCAAAATCCCACATTATTCAATGATAGCTCTATTTGCCCAGCTTCATCATAAAAGGATCAGCTAAATATTCAAAACAGAATTGTTTCAATTAATGTTGTGATATGTTGCATTAACATAGCCAGGCTATTTTATAATTGTAGTTGTCCAACACATAGAATGCATGATCAGATCTTCAGTCCAGACTATTATAAGATACATTCATATACAGGAAATACCCAGAATGTTTAAATCATTTTTCTTCATATTTTCAATCTAGCATGTCATATAATCATGAATATTTGTTGTGATCTTGTCTACCCAGACACCTGCTGCTGTAAAATAGCTTCCCCATAAATGTCAAGTAATGTAAAATTGAATGCCTATATTTAAATAGATTTTTAACAGATAATAAAACTCTTGAGATTAAAATGGTTTCATTCAGGGAGGCAGACAATTCTTTCCACGGTGTGCAATTTATGTGTCACATTATGTAAAAGACAATTTTTAAAATACTTTCTTTAAAAAAAAATAAGCACAAATGCAAAGTGTCTATTCAATTAAACCCCAAATTAAAAGAAAATAAAAAAAGGAATCAAGGGGTTTGTATACTCAACCGGGGTTCTTGTTGGAAATGTGAAATATAATGACAAATACAAACTTGTATTTTCTAAACATTGCTCTGTTGAGATCTGCTTTTATCAAAACAGTTTGAAACAAAACCAAAGAATTAGAGAATTCTGACACCCTAGCCTAGGAAGCATAAGAGAAAATTGCATTTCCACTTACAGGTTTGCAGGTGGCACCTTATTTCCAAACACCCCGATCTAGCACAGCTTACAAGAGGTTCAACGGCACAAAAGGATGTATCTTGTCTCTTGACATTACAGCTTCTGACAGTCTTTCACTCACTAAATATTGAAATGGATGTGTAAAATTAGATCTCTGGTAAAGACTATCTTTTTTTTTTTTTTTGGAAGAGTGTTTTAGGCTAATAAATATTCAGCAGTCTATATGATGGGTGGGGCGTAGGGAAGTCAGGGGTAAAAAGTCCAAGGATGTTGCCAAAAGTAGTTTATACACCAGAGCAGGCAGGTCCCGTGGACAAGAGGTTGATAGAATGCCTCCAGAAAAGAGAGGCTAACTATGAGTATACTGGCACCTCTAAAGCAAAGCCAACCAAGAACTCATCCGAAGTATAGTTGGGTGCATTGAACTTATGCAAAAGAAAAGAAAGAGACTCCATAGGGAAGGAGCAGTTTAGGATCTTTAAAAAAGAATTTTCCCAGGATTCAAGTCCAAATTGAGTGATTCAAAGGAAGGCTCAAGATATTCTAAATATGGAGAGAATTCTTTGGTTTGGGTATCATGATTTAGAAAGGAGGGGGTATGCAGATCTTGCTTATATTTAAATTCATGTAGAGTTTATTTGTGGTTGAAAATAGGAAGTTACTAGGATATGGAAACAACCCAGATGCCCCACCACAGATGAATGGATCCAAAAATTGTGGTATCTATACACAACGGAATATTATGCAGCCATTAGAAATGACAAAATAATGGCATTTGCAGGGAAATGGATGGAGCTAGAAGGAATCATGTTGAGTGAGGTAAGCCAAGAGCAAAGAGACAAACGGTGCATGGTCTCCCTGATAAGTGGATGCTAAATCCAAAATGTTAGGTGATATGACAAAACTAACAGGACTCAAGAAACAAAGAACTCCCACTCATCTGGTCGACCCACTACTAAATATCCCCATGCTGCTGATCACATGTATGGTGTATAACATGTGAACACCATTATATGTTATAGACTGTGATAGACAATTTGCTCCAGGAAAGTTAGAATGAACTCGTGACTTTAAATGAGCATCATTATTCCACAATATTGTGAAATTCGGGAAATTATGTAATCATTTAATCACAATAAAAAAAAAAAAAAGAACCTCGGGGAAGGTAGGGAGGGAAGGGATGGTAAGGGGAAAACAATGGAGGGGGTAACAATGCCCAATAGGAAGTGTACTCATTACCTCACTCATGTAACTGTAACCCTCTGTATAGTATCTTTACAACAAAAAAAGAAAATAGGAAGTTATTCTCTCCATCTTCTTTCATATATCCAGTTGTTCCAGAAACTCATTTCTATGCTCTGATGCCATTTTGTGTTACTTCACCTAACAATGATTCTCTATGTTTTAGAACTTTATCCTTTGAGGGTCTTGGGTTATATTCCGATCTTGGATTACATGAGAATAATGATTCTGTGAGCATTTTATTTCCTTTCTTCCTGTGGAAGTATGTTCCTTATATGAATAAGTTGTCATTTGTAAGAGCTAGCTTTTTACTCACATTGATTTTTCCCTTTGCTTTTTTCTTCTTCTTCTTTTTTTCAGTTTTATTGATGTACAAATCTATTTTGATTGTTCCATTTTGGCTATTTGGTGGAGGGTTCGTTTTTTTTTTCTTCAGTTTTATTACAGTGAGAACATATACATGATTTGAAACCCCTCTTAAGGTTTTGATTCTAGCACTGAAAGCTATAAATTTTCCACAAGGAAAAGTTTTGGTTGCATCACATACATCTTATGGCAGTTTTATTTTCTTTCAACTCAAAATACGTTCTAATTTCCCCGGTGCCTATTTGATTCATGTGTTATTCACCAGAACGCTGTAATTTTCACTGTTTATTATAGGCAGAGTTATTTGGTCTAGCATAAAAAAGAGCCGCACAGTGCTTGATCCACCTAGAATGCTGATTATTCTTATGAATTTATAGTAACATCACAAATCAAACTAAAAGTGATGTTGAGCCCCGTGGTATAAATTGGAAAGATACTTTGAGATTTAGGAAAATTTGAGATTAGGGTGCCTTGAGCAGATTCTTACCATTTCTAGTCCTTAATTCCTCCTCCTCCTCCTCCTCCTCCTCCTCCTCCTCCTCCTCCTCCTCCTCCTCCTCTTCCTCTTCCTCCTTGTTTCTCTTCCTCCTCCTCTTCTTTCTTCTTCTTCTTCTTCTCCTCCTCCTCCTCTGTTTATCTCTCTACTCTATAATCCTCTGCTTTGCAAATTCTAATCCCAATGTCTTCCTTAAACTTCCATACTTCCTGCTTGACTAAGTGAGGTGGTGGAGGAGTTCGAAGATTTAAATTTTTTTCTCCCTCCCCTAAAATCTACTTAACGTTCTCCATTTGGTGCAATCTTAGGACTTAGCTCATTTGTTTATCTAAATGGTTGTCTGTACTGTAAAATAATTGGTTTTGTAAATAGTCATACCCGTAGCTGACATTGTATGGAAACCAAACCCTTAAATGTTTGGAAATACTTCGTAAGTTTTAAACTTCTGTATAATCTCTATGGTGCTTTGCTGCCACGTGAGACTGAACTTAGTGGTTGAATTCTATAGAGTAGATGAGAAATTTTCACATGAGCATTATAAATTATGTATAAGTGTGATAACTTAAAGAAATGACTGTGAACACATTATATGTATGGTAGGAATAAATAGATGGGAAGAAAAAGTACTTTTTGTGAACTCTCTGCTGTGTAATGTGACTAAGACTCACCTTAGAAAGCCAGATTTGTTTCTTTTGTATGTTTTCATATCATCATTCATTATTGTCATGTTGGTATTATTTTTATTTATTCTTACCCAGTGGAACATGTCTGAGATGATTCGTTGTTTCCTACTTCTCGGTAGAAATACTCATTTAATTCACCGAGAAGAGAGGGCAGTATTACAGCTTTTGCTTGAGGAATACTTGTTTATGCATAACAGCGTTTTAGAGACCTTCCTTTTTGTGTTGTAGGTACAGGACGTTTGAGGATAAGACTTGGAATAGCTTCTTATAAGGTAAGAAACCTTTTTCTGCACCCCTATTTCCATGTGTTTGAAAATACTGACACAAAATGCAGTGAGAAACTGATTCTGATAAGCTATTCACAGTGTAAATTGTGTGAGAAATGGTGCAATCATTTTGAAACAAATATGCCAAAAACAGTGGTGAACAATCTCTTTCCAAGTCTTCCTTTGACATCCCTTCAAATGATAGAATTCTAAGATTTAAGTCTTGCTCTGAATGCATTCTCTCTTCTGCTGGAATAGTGCATTTTCATGCAGTGCATTCTAAATGTGAATTATCTTATAAATAACATAAAGGATCTGGGTACAGGTGGCTCACATCTGAAATCCTACCTACTCAGAAGTCTGAGATCTGAAAGTTGGTGGATTAAAGCTAGCCTGGGCAGAAAACAACGAGACTCCATCTCAAATTACCTAGTAAAATATTGCGTTTGGGGCATGGGTCAAGTGGGAGAATATTAGCTGTGAGTAAGCAAGCAGATTCAGTCCAAGGTGAGAACAAAGGCAAAAAAAAAAAATAGAAAATAAAAATGTGTGTGTACATCTATTTACATGTATCTATATGTATTTATGTATGCATGCATGTATGCATGCATGCATGTATGTATGTATGTATCTATCTATCTATCTACCTATGAATATTTTATGAAGATATTCCCATATAAAACCATAGAGGCAGTGATAGGAAGGCTAGTATGTAAAGAAATGTTAGTGCATCCTCAGCTTTCCCACTCAGGGGCATACAATGAAGTATGTGAATAGGAAATGGGTTAATTGGAAAGTAATGAATGTCAAGATACAAATACAGGTCGATTGAAAATGGGACACAGCAGAGTATCATCAGGCAGTTTGCCCTCTCTCCCCAAGTATAGTCTTTCAGTAGTCCAATGCTGGTGGGGGGGAAATGATGGCCCTTGTGAAAGGACCTTCCTACAAGGTGGATTCTTCTACTGAAGTGACAGCCATTGCATTATTCAGTTCAATCAAGCAATCAGCCTGTGTGCCTGGGGTAGAGGCTGAGCTTTGTTGTATGCTTTCGCCAAGTTGACTGGATTCGATCACTGACGGCCCTATGATGGCCCTCTGTGTCATCGCCAGGTATTTCCTTTTGTGTGTATTCTTACACATAGCAAATTAAATGTCAACTTAACCCAAAGTAAAGCAATTGCTCTCATGGAAACAAGAAAATAAATGTAAATAACTCCCCAAGTGTTAAGCCAAAGAGCCATGAAGTACAGTAGGAGGCCCCATGAAAGCAAAACCATGTTGATACAGGTACTCATTGTCTTAGCAAGGCCTGTCGTGAACCTTACAGCGGAACGTGTCACAGTTACACGATCACAGGCAGATTGGTGGACGAGAGGAACTTAAATCTGGCACTTCTGTTCTTCAATTAGAAAACTTAAAAAAAAAATCTCTTTCTAATCTGCCTCAATAAGTTATTGAATTTATTTCTGAAGAGAGATGGGTTAGAATATGTGCCTAAGAGATGAAGTTTTCTGTCTAAATTATCATTAGTTCCTGGATCTGCTCAGCAACATTTTTGAATGGCTTTTGCTTTGTGAATTAGATGTTCATGAGATATATGTATATATTTTTTTAACCATGTGGAACATTGAAATTGCAATCGATGAGAAGATTCCATCAATTCCGCAAGGATTCTTTGCTGTAGTGAAATTTCTCCTGTGCTACGCACTATACACAAAATGATGTCTTTTTATACATGGCTGTTAACTTTGAAGTAAAGACCTAAGAATTGCCAAAGGGAAGAAATACGAAGACAAATATTTTTTAACACTTTGTTCTTTCATTGTTACTGAACTTTCCAGGTATATGAAATAGTGTAATAGTGTAATAGTCATGGTATTTTACACCCTTATAGCTCTCTTCCAGAGGTCGCAAATGTACATTTATATAGGGCCAAATACACACAATATTTTACAGATTGCAAGCAAATGCTGTGAAACTTGTTCCCATATGCACATCAGGTTAATTCCAGATTTTCGTCATTATAGATTAAAAAAATTCAATAGGTTTGATGTGGAAATGTATCATCAGCCCTGTCAATGTTCTTACCTGAAGCACACTGAGTTAAAAGTTTACTAATAGAAATTATGTTTATCATTTTATTTTACCTAAATATAAAAGTTTTTCTGTAGATAATGCATTTTTTAACCAGTGTTGGATATACTCAAATTATAACAAGTAGGATTGATTATGGTGCGGTAAGCAGTATGCGGTGGGATTACTGGGAATTTTGAATCATCGTTTTTAGATCTTTGGTCCCTCGTGTGGGTATGTAAATAAAAATGTTAAATTCAATAAATTAAATGAAACTCAAATGTGTTCAGTGATGTGTCAGCTAAGAGACACTTGTGCCTAATTTTCATGGAGATTCATAAATTATTCTGTAAGCACTTTTCTGCAGTGAAGTTATACCTTCCCATATAGCTCATTTTACTCTGGGACTTGGCATTATTCTCCTTTTCGTAAGTGTATTATCATGCATCATTTCTTAAAATAAGGCAATCAGTTAATAATATTGTCAAAAATAAGTCTTCCAACCACTGTTTGTGAGATTCTGACACTTTTTTTTTTAATGTTGAGGGTTCTTTTTTTTCTATTTACTTTTCTACTGCTGATGAATAATGAAACAAAAAAGGTTCTCAGTCATTATTGATGAGGATAAAAAATACATAAAAGCAACATTTCTGATGATGTTTGCTTATTTGATAATTTTATTGTGAGATCCTAGAAATAAAGGCAACAAGAAGCTGGAGGTGTGCGTCTGAATCCACGTTGGGGTCTTGGGTCCTTTCTCTCTGCCGAGGAAAGAATCATGAGGCAGGAAAAGTAGGAGCATAGGCAAAGTTTACTTGAAAGCAAAAGCCCGGCGTCAGGGAAATGGAGGAAACAGTCTATGAGCTGTTGGCGGGTTGGTGGGAATCTCCAACAGGGTTCTGGGCTGGGTGAGCCACATTTTGCTCCCTGAAGTCTTGTCCACATGACTGACAGGTGAGGAAGAGGAGGGTGGGAACTCCATGTTATAGCTCTTTGGGGAAAAGTCTCATCTGGTTTGGACCTGGGGTGGGGTTCTCCCCTCAGAGCTTTTCTCCTTTTCCACAGTCTTGAGGAAGAGGAAGACAAGTAGGGGTTGCTTCCTCCACTGCCAGGCCAGGGCTGTGCATCCTCTCTTACCTGACCAGTCTCTCCCGCCCCTCCCCCAGATCCAATCCTACAGAGTCTGCTTCACCAACACCAGGCCTGGAGTTTATAACACAACCCAAAGTTATTCCATATCAATGCTTCCCATGCTCTTCTTCTCTCTTTCTCTTTCTCTTCTTTATGTAATCCAAGCTTTGCCATTTCGTAGAAAAGCAACCCTGAAAGCAAGTGATCAGAAGGGAATGGCGTAGCTGGAAGGCGAATAGATTGTTGAGTCGAAATCTACCCAGGCTGTGGGTTTTTTTCTTTTTTGGTTGTCACCAGACACATTTCCCTGTCTGTGAGGATTTAACTTTTCTTAAATAGCCCAACTTGCAGCATATGATATTGATTGCAAGTGTCTATGAAAAAAAAAAACAACCATTTTGGGGACCAAGACAACAGGTCAACCTGATACCTGTTTAACAAAAGAAATTAGACTCGAGACTCTGTGTTATGACTCTCTCCTCTATCAATCACCCTGCCATAGAAAACAAGGAAGACATGCTTCCGTACGCAGGGACTATATACATATACATATTTATATGTATATATATATATAATAAATTCATATATTAGAGGTGTTCCATTTAGGCGGTTTGAACAAAAGAATGCGAGCGATCATTGCTGTAGTGGCCTCAAAGGCAAAATCCAAGCTCCGTCCAGTGGCTTGCTTTAGTTTCTATAGCTATAGCTGTGGTGGACAAGCTGTTGTTTTGCATTTCTGCTTATCTCAGGGAGGGAGAATGGCTCCCAGAGGGAGACGAGCAATGGAAATAGTCTGAAAAGCTGTCAGCCGCACGTCTCCACTGACTTCTCCAAAGATGCCATGTGTTTGTGCTTTTTTTAAAGCAGTGTAGCTTCAGGATTCAGAGCTTCCCAGTGTCCTTATTCAAAAACCGCCTTTAATCTTTGCGACTATCGTCAAAGTTAATATTCTCCCCATGTTTGTCTTTTCATCTACCCGATTTATTTTGGGGGTCTTCCTCCCTTTCCTAGTAAGTAGAAAATGGGATTAAGTGTGCCACTTAATAGTTGTTCAGCCATGGTCACGTCACCCAACGTGGACAAAAGTTTCTTGGAATTCAACCACGGTTAGTGTTTGGGAAATAGAAAGTATATGGTCATTATTACCCTGAATCTAAACTCCAGCTATAGTTGTGAATCCCCCTTCTCGATACCATCCCTCACAAACTATGTTTCTCCATATTTTCCCCGGGAATGCTCAGGATCATTGAATGATCAGTCTCCATGTCTGATTGTATCAGAGGACTACCTAGTGAGTTCAGAGGTCTGCTCACAGTAATATGGAAAAGAGCTCCCTGCACTGGCCTGGCCATTTTGTGGAGTGTCTCCCTTCCGAGCCCAATTGATGGCCCCCTATTCTAGCCCACGTGTGTTGCCCGCCGTTTGCCTGAACTCTGTGTGGGATGCCCTGGCTTGACCCCATCCAATCATCCAATGACAGAGGGGATGCGTGACTTCAATGGAAGGACATGAGGCCTTTTGTTAAAGAGCTAGACACCTTTTCAGTCTTCAAGAAAGCCTTCTTAAATGATAAAATAAAGGAATGAAAGAAGAAGGATTATGTCTTGAGATGTGAAAAAGCGTATGAAATGCACACCATAAATGCAAATAGGTATCAATGTAGAGTTAGGTTCGTTTGCTTTCAACTGACTTAGTGATGTTGCAGTAGTGACAAGAGACACCAAAGAAAAGGCCAAGCCTGGTACATTGACTATCTTCCATTCGTAGAGAAGTATTGTCAGCCACTAGGGCAGGTAGAGGTGACTCACCCCCGTGAGTCACGAAGCAGTTAGAGATGGACAAGAAATCCAATTCCATCAACATTCCGGAATGTGTTCTGGTTACTATTAGGGTACGAAAGCTTTGAGAGATATCATTGGGGAAAAATTCTTAAAGTTGAGGACCAAGTGTTTTCTTCTTTGATTCAGAGAAGACAGCCCCAGTTTGCAGTTATTTTCAGGAGAATGCTTTAAAGTCCAATTCATCACGCACCAGCAGCTAAAGGCCCATCATTGCAGAAGTCCTGCGCCAGGGCCTCCTGGCACTGACCTCCAGCCCATTTCTTGACTCAGCTGTAATAAGGGCCAAGAAAAGATCACAACTCATTTGACCTATCAACTCCATCTTCTCTAAGGCTTTCCAAATAGTTACACCCTGCGTTAATCCATACTTTCTTCCAATCAGTGATTGGCAACTTTGAGCAAAAGGAAATATGTATTAGAAATTAATCTACATCACCTAAAAATGTCATGGAAATAATATTTGAGACCATCCTTGAAGAACAGGAGGGCATTTTGACAGGTGGAAATGGGAATTAGGCATATTGTTTTCCATGTGTAGCGTCATTTGAATAGCCTCCTAGGGGTGGGATTTGTACAATCTATTAGAGATATATAAATGTCCCTGGATGATTAGAAGACCATAAGCATATATAAAAATAAAGGTTGGATGTATATTCTGGAATTGCTATGTGTACAGATTGAATGTGAAAATAATTTGGTAAAGCAAGGAGTTCCTTCTGATGTTTTGCATGTAGATATGGTCATATGCACTCTTTACAATTAACAGTTGATAATGTAGCAGGCGCAGGGGCTGGGAATGTGGCTTAGTGGTAGAATGCTCACCTAGCATGCATGAAGCCCTGGGTTTGATTCATCAGTGCCACATAAACAGAAAAAGCAGTAAGTTGGTGCTATGTCTCAAGTGGTAGAGTGCTGGCCTTGAGCAAACAAAGCTCAGCTGAAGCTCAGGGACAGTGCCCAGGCCCTGAGTTCAAGCCTCAGGACTGGAAAAATAAATAAATAAGTAAAATAAAATAGCATGCATTAAAACCAGGGCTTAGAGAATGCAACTGATTGAAATATGGAAAAAAGAAACATTAGAACTCCATCTCATGTTGGTTTTAATCCATAATACTAAAAGAAAGAGATTTTTAGTAGTTAATAAGTGAGTTGATGAGACATAGACATTTGATCTGTATGAAATCCATCCCATGTAATAGACACTTAGTTTTAAACCATCCTTGCAGAAATATGGACATTTCATGTTAGGTAAGAAGGAAAATGAGTCTCTCTCCCCTCAAGCTCTCAGTGAGTTCACATTCACGTGTTGCTGTTTGTGTCTTTACAGTTAGTGGATTTATAGGTTATAAGATCCAGCTTTAGCTGCTGTCACATCACAAAGTGAATTAATGACTTACTAAAAAAAAGACGTCTGGTCTAGGGGAGTAGCTCAAATGATAGAGCGGAAACACAGGTCCCTGAGTTCAAACTCCAGTACCCATATATGTTAAAAAAAAAAAAGAAAAACATTCTCATCACAGAAGCCCAAGCAAGCAAACAAGAAAAGACAGCGATGCCACTACTTTAATTACAGAATATTTGCCCTCATTATTGTTGGTGACCATAATTTTTGTTACATGAGTGCTATAATTAGTTTATGGTGAGCAACATCACTAGGACAAGAAATCATGATTAATCTGCTTAAAGTTGGTCAAAAATGCAATTAATAAGAAGACACTGTGGGCCAGGCGCCGGTGGCTCAGACCTGTAACACTAGCTTCCCAGGAGGCTGAGTTCTGAGGATCGAGATTCGAAGCCAGCCAGGGCAGCAAAGTCCACGAGACTCTTCAATTAACCAGCCAAAAAAGCCAGAAGTGGAAAGGTGGCTTAAGTGGTAGAGCATTAGCCTTGAGCACAAAAGCTCAGGGACAGCTTCGCCCTGAGTTCAAACCTTACTGCTGGCAAAAAAGAAAAAAAAAAGAAAGCAACTATTGCATGCATGAATGTACACTATTGTTAGTAACATGCATTAGTGACGACGATTAGCAAGGGGTTAAAAAATACAGTTTTCATTTTATCTTCATCTGGCTTGTCAGGCACCTAGGTACTGTACTGAATTGTCTCGGTCACGTTGGGGATATGCGTCACTCAGTACAAGGTTGTAAATGCACACACTGAAATGCACTGGACCTGTCATATCACATTCACTTTTGAGATAGGTGTGAGCAGGTGTCAGAGTTTTGAAAGTAGATGCGCAGAGATATTAGACCTCCCGGGGCTGAACTGACGTGGACGGAGCCGTGGGAAGGTGTGTCGCGAGCCCTGGCATGATCTAGAATTGTGACAATTGCCAGGGCAGAGGAAGAAGCATTTACAGAGAATCAGGGCTGACACGGCCCAGACGTAGGTGTCAGAGCGGAGGGCCCAGAAAGCCCGGCTGACTGATGTCTCGAAATGTGGGCAGACAAGACAACTGCATCGGCTGCTTCTCCTCGCTTTTTGTTACACAGAGATGCATTCAATCGCTAGGTGCCTCATTTTTATGGAACTTCTTGATTAGAATCAGCAGAGGATGCAATCTCTGAATAAGCAGAGAACGCCCAGGAGAGTCTGGCCTTTGTTTTAGTAATATCCCTTCCAAGAGGGAATAGAACAGTTTTTCTTACAAGTGGGTGCGTGTGCAT
Source organism: Dipodomys spectabilis (assembly GCF_019054845.1). Classification (NCBI taxonomy): domain Eukaryota; kingdom Metazoa; phylum Chordata; class Mammalia; order Rodentia; family Heteromyidae; genus Dipodomys; species Dipodomys spectabilis. The sequence goes on from NW_024870935.1 coordinate 4,044,511, forward strand.
TTGCCCTATGCATATATAAATGATCAGACTGACCAAGGCCCGCTATGTACAGGGGCTGTCCCACAATAATTAATGGACAGTTTCAGCATAATGAATACCAAAATGTGGAAACCTATTTTGCCCGGGGCAGGGGCATGGACTAGGGAATGGAGAGAGTAAGGGTGCACAATATCAGTATGGTGATGATGCTCCTTATAGCTATGTGGAATCAGAGAAACCAGGGATGTTGAGAGCGACGGAGGGAGAAAGTTTGGGAGGGGTAGCCGTGATCAATATGCATTGCCCTCATAAATTGACGCACTGAGTTGAAACCCCTTTGTACAATTACATAAGGGGAGTAAGCAATGAAAATAACCACAAAAGTTTTTAAAATCGTGATTTGTACAATTTGAGATGTATAACATAGGCTTTTATTTATTTTTTTTTCATTTTCTGTTACCGGTCTCTTACTCTGAAAATGTTTTTTCAAACCCCTAAGTCATATAGCAAGTGCCTCAAAAAGTAGTTTGTATGCATTCATGTATTTTATTAACTTACAGTCGACGTACTTATTTGATAATAGACAGATGGAATAGTTTAAACGTTTTAGCGCAGAACGAATTACAAACTTTGATTTCTCCTGTTGTATGTCTCGCAGGTTTGGGCTGGTAATTACTACATGCACACAAAGTCATATTTCCACGTGTGACTAGGATCTGCACTGCAGTATTTTACAGTAAAGTTTCCTTTCACCAATTTCTGTTCCAAATTAATAGCCCTTTTATCAGCAGGAAAGAAGTGACAGTAATTATTGTGGCCGTATTACCGCCTGCCCGTGTTATTTTTAATACGGCACTGATTGAAATCAGTGAACATTCAATGATCTCTTCATTCTTTGCAATGGCTGGAGCCTTTGCAAGTTGAGAATACGGGGATTGCTATTTCTCTCATTATTCTACCTTCAAGAAAGCTTGGAGTCAAACATGTGACTCTCCTGCTGAAAGATGGCAGATGTCCTGTGTCTGGCCACCATCTGTTCTGAGCTTCCTAGAATGCCTTCCATCTTTGTTCCCCTAAATTTATTATTATACACCATCTAAAAGAAATTATATATATAATGTACACACATATGTATATATACACATATACATACATATATGTATATATCTGTGTGTATATATATATATATATATATATATATATATATATATATATAAACATTTTTGGCTGGATTTGCCTAATAAGCTGGTTCTCTACCACTAGAGATATACCTCAATCCTGGATTTTTGCTGGTTATTTTGGACATAGACTTTCATAGCTGTTCATGTGTATAAACATATATATAATTAATACGTAGAAAATTTGAAACCTTATAGAATATTGCAAGAATCGTATATTGTACATAGACGTACTGTAGAAAATATACAATAGCAGCTATCATTCTTTACAACTTTCTTTTTTTGGGGGGCATGAATTCTGGGCCTGGGCGCCGTCCCTCAGCTCTTCAGCTCAAGGCTAGCGCTCTACCACTTGAGCCACAGCGCCACTTCCAGCTTTTTTCTTTTTGCTTATGTGGTGCTGAGGAATCGAACCCAGGGCCTTAGGCATGCAAGGCAAACGCTCTACCACTGAGCCACCTTCCCAGCCCTTCTTTACAACTTTCTGAAGAAGTTGAAAGTATTGTGTCTTAATTTTTAAGACAGGAAATGGTGTTTCTCCTGTATTTAAAAAAAAAAACAAAAACATGCATGTGAACATAAAATGCATTTGGAGAACAGTTTTCCTCGTGATGTTGCATCATCATTTTTATTGGTTTGTGTGTGAGTGTGAGTGTGTGTGTGTGTCTATATGTGTGTGTGTAGGGGTGTGAATCTATTTGCCTGTGATTGGAAGGTGCATGGCTAAGGCATTCTTACTGAACTTCCATGTTCTTTTTTTTTTTTTGCCAGTCCTGGGGCTTGAACTCAGGGCCTGGGCACTGTCCCTGAGCTTTTTGCTCAAGGCTAGCACTCTACCAATTGAATCATAGCTGCACTTCTGGCTTTTTCTGTGTATGTGGTACTGAGGCATTAAACCCAGGGCTTCATGCATGCTAGGCAAGCACTCTAACACTAGGCTACATTATCAGCCCCCATGTTGATTATTTTTTTCAACCTACAGATTATTCTTCATCAAGGTTTAGTGAGCCACAATGCTGCATTATTTCTTGTGTTCAACATATTTTTAATTGATATTTAATTGTTATAATTTTATCAGCAAGTTTATCTTTCCCAGATAATTGTGAGATCCAGAACTAGAACTTTGGACAACTTACCCAGAGGGCTGTGCTGTTCAGCTACTGAGCACTGGTCGTTTTAGTTCAGCTTGCCTTGGGAGATGCATTTTGTAGAAAGAAGCTTTTACATAAAATACCGAGATCTGCTTTACATCGAGATTGGCTTTTGTCCAGTTATTTCCTTATAATTTAATTGTATTTGATGTAGGTATAATTTGGGGAGGGGAAGGGAAAAAACAAAGTGTTTAAATAGGGATACAGGTGGACCCATTACAACAATGAGATGTACAAGACATGTTGACAAACTAAACTTTACAACTTTGGCATGGGGGGGATGGGAAGGGATGGGAAGGGGAAACAAAGGAGGAGGCAATAATGCTTGATAAAAAATGTACTCATTACCTTGCTCATGTGATTGTAACCCCTCTGTATGGTATTTTCACAATTAAAAAAAAAACAAAAAAAAAAAACAAAAACAACTCAACCTGATAAAACGTCAGTGATTTGAACTTTGGCTTATAGGGAAAGAGAAGGGAACACTGAATTATACCTCAGGCAAAGAGATCTACTCTGTCTGCAAATGTATCTATTTGAAAACATTTACTTAAAATACTTGTTAAGAAAGCCTAGGTTGGAAACTGTTTGTTTTTAAATCACTATATTTAAGTTTCTTTAAAAGTTAAATGGTGAACAGTAATTGAGATCTGTAATAGAATGTGTTTCATTCTTGCCTAATATATACAGTTCTAAAATTCACACTGATAATTCTCTAAATCTCCTTCTTTGCCATCAGGAATTGTGCTTAGCATGTTTCGTTAGGACATTTATATATTGACTATCTTTAGTTCTTGCACTGCCGCAATTTACAATCTAATTATTGCATGAATGGGTTATTTCTAATGGCAGAAATCAATAGGAACCATTTCCATTTATGAGCTTAAGATAACATAATTTAAACTAAGCAATAATTCCATAATGGAGGAGACACCAAAGCATCTTCTGTGCTGATAATGCAGACAGGCATTTTTTCAAAAAGAGTCCCAGTTGCTTCCCACAGGAGCTGTGTAAGGCTTGCTGCGGGGAGGGAATCACAAAATGGAGAAGCCCAGAACATGCTCTGTGGCTTTTTGTTGGCTATTTGGGAAATGGAGCCTGGTGCACTTTTCTTCCTGGGCTGGCCTCAAATCGTGATCCTCTAGATCTCAGCCCTTCCAAGGAGATAGAATTACAAACGTGAGCCACTGGTGAGCTCAAAATGTTACAGGAAAAGAAGAGACGAATGTGGGTGGCCTTTTAGGCTAATTCCTTTCTATGTTAGGTTTCTTGGCAAGACATTAGCTCTAGGAGTCTACTTGGGCTCTGTTTTGTCTCAACAGACAGGTGGAGTTCAGCAGGGGGTCTCCTTTCTAACAAGGTCTTCAGCTAGTGGAGTTCTCAGTGCCCCCTAGCTGTGAAAGACTAAAGAAGCCTTCACAGCAAGAAGCAATGATGTTCAGAACCTCCCATCTAAGAGGAGGAGCAGGAGGAGGAGGAAGAAGAGGAGGACGAGGAGGACGAGGAGGAGGGGGAGGAGGAGGAACGGGAGAAGGAGGAGGATGAGGAGGAGGGGGAGGAGGAGGGGGAGGAGGAGGAGGGGGAGCAGGAGGAGGAGGGGGAGCAGGAGGGGGAGGAGGAGGAGGGGGAGGAGGAGGAGGACGAGGAGGACGAGGAGGAGGGGAAGGAGGAGGAGGAAGAGGAGGAGGAGGAGGAGGAGGAGGAGGAGGAGGGGGAGGAGGAGGAGGAAGGGGAGGAGGAGGAGGGAGAGGAGGAGGAGGAAGGGGAGAAGGAAGAGAAGGAAGGGGAGGAGGAGGAGGAGGAGGAGGGAGAGGAGGAGGAGGAGGGAGAGGAGGAGGAGGAAGGGGAGAAGGAGGAGAAGGAAGGGGAGGAGGAGGAGGAGGAGGAGGAGGGAGAGGAGGAGGAGGAGGGAGGGGAGGAGGAGGAGGAGGGGGAGGAGGAGGAGGAGGAGGAGGAGGAGGAGGGGGAGGGGGAGGAGGAGGAGGAGGAGGAGGAGGAGGAGGAGGAGGAGGAGGAGGAGGAGGAAACAAATTTGAAGGAAATTGGGGAATAATTGTAGGGAAAGCAATTATTTCAAATTACTCCATTCATTTACTCACAAACATTCACCCATCTATTATCTATGGGGAACAACACAAAGTATTGAAAGATTAAAAACTATGTCAAATAGCAATAGAAAGGATTTATAAGTATGTTTTTAGCTGAGACACAAGTATATTTTTGGCTGGGGCAAGGCCAACAGAAGGATCAAGCAGGCAACCTTTTACAGTCTTGTGGAATGGGATGAACGGAGATTGAAAGGGTCAGGAATGGGAGAGTAAGGTGTCAGCTGTTTGTAAGTTTTATAAGCACAACTGTAGTATAAGCAGTGCACTTACAAAAACGAGAGGAAAGAAATAATTTGGTATTTTCTTCATTGAAGGATAGGCAGAATTTCTGCTAGTTCTGGAGAAATTAAATCCCTGCAAGGTTCCTTCTTCTGTGTATGATAATTCTTTATCTCCTCTGTGTATCACACACACACACACACACACACACACACACACACACACACTCACTCACACATTAGCACATTCTCAGACACCTCGCAGGTGCTCAGTAAGTTCTAGTTGTTACTGTAAAGGAGTAGAATTGATACTACTGCTAAGATGTCAGGTGGTTTGTTGGTTACCACGTTTGGGTCTGAGTTGGTGGGTGAAGAGCTGGAATGTGGGGTTCATTGCTACCCTTCTCATTCTGTCTCTTTTCTCTCTACTCTCCTTGAGTAATGGATCATGATCTTGACTCTGGCTTTGCAACTTTGCCCTCTCGAAACTGCTGTTTCTAGGCCTCCAGCCCACACCCTCCTGGGCGTGTTGTGGGATTTGTAAATGGGATGATGGCTTTATTACTCCTAAGACTGGGAAAAGGGAAATAACCCATGTCAAACTGCCATGGTGATCTCACTTCATTTCAAATCCAATCTCTCCATGTTCCACAGGCCCTTCATCTCTCAGCTAACATATGTTTTGGTGAGTAGGGATTAATATGATTTTAAATTAAAGTGTGAGCAACAAACATGGTGTCTTCAGAAGCATTTGAGGGGATGGAGTTGTTTTCCTTACTGTGAATTTCACTTGAACCCTCCCAGTTATCATTTGCATTGACAATCTAATTAAGGCTTTATGCTGAGTTGCTGTGAATTTTTAATGTTACTTACGTTGTTTAACGCAGTGTATAATTTGCATTGACTCTTTTAGTGAAACTCACCTTGGATACCTCCTACCTTCATCCACTCAAAACTGAGTATTTGTATTCAGTTAGCACCTCTGTATCTCAGGCCTACTCATATTCCTTTATGCAAGGTACATAGGAAGACAGATTGTGTAAACTTCTAGAATCTCTACATTTGGAGGTCCACCCATACACACACACAAAAATCAAAAGACTTACAAACTTCTTTCTTCAGGTTTAGGAAAACAGTTACAAACCATCCTAGCTGGAAGTAAATTTGCTGCTAAGCTGACTTACATCTGTGGCATTTTGTTACTAATCAACGGATGATACAGGCACCTATATTTACAAGAAGATTACCTGCTTTCAGAGAAAAATAACTTAGATATTATAGGGGTTCACTTAAATCCTGGGGAGGGTATTTTCTCCACAGGGTGCTTACTCAGTACAGCCGATGTTTGCAAATGGGCCAGTCACTCTTCCTGCCCCCGGTGTGGTATGTGGATGCCTGTCTATTCTGGATTTCTCCGCACCGATTGAGAATTATAATTAGAGTTTAGCTGCTCTCTCATGAATATTCAATCGCTCCATAAAAAGAATTAACTTGAGCCCTAGATCAATTATATGGAAGTTGATAAACTCCTTTAGCAAGTGTGATATTTTCAGGGAACAAATTCAGGGATGAGAGAAATGTCATTTCCTTTATATTTTTCCCCTACAATTCAAATTAATCATTTTATGTGATAACAGAAATTTTAATGGAGTCTAGTTTCTCTCTCTTTCTCTCTCTCTCTGTCTCCTCCCATTCCCCCCCACACACAAAAACACTTTAGGTTAAACTCCACCACAGGGGGCTTTCATGAGGTTCTTCTGTCCTGTTGTTTTAAGTTTGGGATGGCACTGGAAGCTCAGATGAAGTGTGACCCCTTTCGCAGGGGATCACCCTCTCACATCCCACCTGCCGTCCACCGAGTCCAAGTCCATGCCGGCACACGGAGTGGGGTGGTGGGGGGAGTCGAATGTCCTGGTCCCAAATTAAGACCCCTTTGGTATCATATAACCTTCTGTGCTGTTGTGCTGTTACCGCCACAGGTGAGTTACGGTGGCAGACGGCTGGGTTTACAGCCATTGTTTAGACGACCGATTCCCCGCTGCTCTCTTACGTCATGAATGCAAGGAAATTGCGCTTGTATGCTGGCCAAGAAGGAAGCATACTTCCAAGTCATGATCTCTCTCTCTCTATCTGAAAATATTCTTTAGTTATTTAAATAAAAACATGTTAGCCAGGTGCTGGTGGCTCACGCCTGTCATCCTAGCTACTCAGGAGGTTGAGATCTGAGGATCACCATTCGAAGCCAGCCCAGGCAGGAAAGTCCATGAGACTCTTATCTCCAATGAACCACCAGAAAACCAGAAGTGGTGCTGTGACTCCAAGTGGAAGAAGACTAAAGAGCTAGAGCAAAAAAAGAGCTTAGGGACTGTGCCAGTAGTAGGCCCTGAGTTCAAGCCCCAGGACTAGCAAAAAGCAAACAGCTCCCACACACTAACCCATGGTAAGCTGTCAGCTGCCATTGTGTTATTGTTGTTACACAGATGATGTACAGTCACCTGAGTCAGGTAAAAGAGTACACCTTTCTCTTTGGACAGTATCATCCCTTCCCTCTCTCTTGCCCAATTTTTCCCTCCTGTTCCCACCCACAAGTTGTCTGGTTCATTCTCAACCTAGTGTCCAGTGAGTACCACTGCTGCATTTGTTCACCTTTTGTCCCTCCATTTCCCCTTGCAAAGACAGATCAAAAACAAACACGACAAAAAGAAAAGAAAGGAAGAAGAACCAGTCATTGTCTTGGAGGACAACATGCTGTGACCGCTGCCTCTGCCCCTAGTTGTCATCGGTCCATCCTTTTCCCCAGTGCCCAGGGAAGACCGTCCCTGTGGGTGGTCTCTGGTCAAAGACTTCTCCTTGCACTCTGTGTTGTTGAGCCCAGGAACAAGTCAAATCCATTAGGAATGATATTCCCCAGTGATGCCTTTCATGAAGATTTTATAGCTCGTTTGGCAGGGGGATTGCGGTTCATACTCATCATCAATGGCAAACTTGCTCTGAAAACCCCTGGCATGAGGTACACGCCCAAGATGGAACTTGAGTAACATTCGCACACAGCTTCTCCAGGATTTGGAGGTCTGGGTGGGGACATTCAGCCTCTCCCCTGGACCCCGGAAGACACCTGGGTCCTTAGGTCCTCGGGTACACAGAGAGGCTGCTCATGCTCACAGGTTGGTGGCGATTTCCTATTTACAAAAATCTGAGGTTTCCTCGCAAGCAGGGAAGAGGCATCGGTGTTAGCCATTCCGGTCCACATCCTGTTGTTTCTCACCATCAGCCGGGGAGAGACTCAGGAGCTCTGAGCAAGTCCTACAGGAAATCAGAAGAAGAAAGGAGGAAGAATGAGAAGAGAGCTGAACTATTAGGAGGTGAGTATTAATATCTCTATATAAATATGATTTATATACCTTTCCTGAATAAAGTTAAAACAGTTCGAACAGAAACAATCATATTTCCACTTCTCTCATTAGTATTTGTTTAGATTCATAAGGTGACATATAATAACCTGGATAAAGGTTGAGCTAGTTGTGTTAGAATGGTTTCTGTTTACATTTTATTTTTGAGAAGGATCCGTTTATTTTTCGCACTTGACTAAGGTACACGTTCTCTCGAACAAATAGGGCGATAAAGCGAACGTAAAGCTATATGATTCAAATTTAATATCTATTCTTTGCATTTAAGTTAAATGTAAAACTACTGTGTTTATGTGGAAAAGCAATTACGTAAGTGCAGACTATATTTAAATCCAAGAACTAATTTTATTTTGTAGAGCAAAAGGAAATAGAAGCAACCAGAATATAAAAGTAGGTAGATTAGATTGAATAAGTATTAACAATATTTATCGAACCCCATGTAATTCTTTTGCACAGTATTCTTGAACTTAGAAGAATGGATGTGGGAGGGTTGTTGACTTGCTCTATATTTCATAATCTTTGGAGGAATATATGCAACTAATTACCGTGCTCAGAAAGAAAACCACTCACACGGAAAATGAAATTTAAAAAAAAATGCACATTTACTTCTGCTCTAATAGCACAATAAGGGGCTTACATATCATTTTTCTAACGATGTGAATTTTACATTCTTGAGAGCTCACATTCCTCATAAGTTAGGGTGCCTATGTTTGAATGTCGATGTTTGGAATGTTTTCAAAAAAAAAAAGGAAACATTTTATATCCCATGTTTAAATTGTGGTACATGATTTCTCCATTTGTAGTTTATCTGTGCTTGCCTCTCATTTTATACTATTTAAGTAGACAATTGAACCTTCTCTCTTCTAGCATCACTAATTAGTGACTCTAGTCAGAATTGAGTTTCCAGGGATTTCAATGGAAGGATAGTGAAATTCCAAGCAATCAAAATGGAAAAGCCTTCTTTGCTAGAGCAAAGGTTTACAAAATTCAAGCTGGAACCTAAAAGTGTGAATTCACAGAGGAAATAAAAATTAGAATAATCATGGTCATCATTTTAAAAAAAATACCTGGGACAAGGTAACAAAGCTTAGCTTGGGCTACACCATCTGAGGATCATGGTTTGAAGCCAGCCCTGGCAGCAAAGTCCATAAGACTCGTAATTCCAGTTAAGCACTGAAAAGCTGTGGTTCAGGTGGTAGAAGTTTACCTTTGATCAAAAACTCAGGGACAGCACATAGGCCCTAAGTTTGAGCCCTAGGACCTGCATGCACACGCACACACACACACACACACACACACACACACACACACAAAAGAGAATATGTTTAAATAGAATATATTGGACTCAAATATTGCATTACTATTTTTTCAAACCTCTTTGTAGCACGGTCATCATTTCTTAAAGGATAACTGCATTTACTAATTGTTTGAATTGATGACTGGTAGTTTAATAGGACTGATTTTTCTACACTGACTATTTATCTGAAAGCCTTGCGAAAACTCAGGTATTCGTTCTCGCAGTTACATAATTTTTCTTATGTGTAGTACTTGCAATTTTCTACGTAGCAAATTGTGATCCATAAATAAAGGTTGTTTCGATGCTTGTCTTCTGATGTGTAAGAATTTTCATTGGCTGCTTTAATAGAACTTCTAGTATAATTTGGGTGGAGTTGTGAGAAAGAGTCTTTGGATTTCCCTCTCCTAAAGAATCACTCAAGGTTTTGGCCACAAATTATTGCATTCGTTCTAGTGTTTCTTATTTGTTTGGTTGGTTTTTTCTTCTTTCTTCCTCTTTTTGTTTTTTTTTTCCTTTCCTCCTTTTCTTCTTTTATTTTTTTTTCTTTCTGAGTTTCAATTTGAGTAATTTCTGCTTATTCACCTGTCTTTCAGGTCACTAACTTCTTTTTCTTCTCATTCTTTCCTCTTCTTTCCCTTTCTCCCTCCCTCTTTTGGCTTTGGCTGTCCCGAATTAACCGAAGAACTCTAAATCATTCTGCTTTTTATGATTAGATTTAGTTCATCCTTCTAATGTGTGAGTTAGTGAACTTTGTGACAGTTGCTCATCTCATGTCACTCGATGCCAGCGTCTCCGTGATGAGTCCTTGTTATATCCATTATATATTAATTTATCAGGTAGGTCCGATTCCTTTTGCCATTGTTTGCCTGGGCTCTATTGATTTTTTTTCTGTGTAGTTCCAATGTATGACTTGTGTTTTGCTTTGTTTTGTTTTGTTTTCATGTCATGTCTTGTAAAAAAATTTTTTTTGAGGTTATTGAAAGCTGGACTAGTTTCCAGGCAGTTGGATGATTGTATGCTGCTTTCTGTGGGGACTTTGGTGTGGGGAATTGATTTCTTCTGTCCTGGGGTTGGGCTGCTGGGGTGTCCTGTTGCCATGGGAATCCTCAGGGCTTCCCCCAGGGATGCGGACACTGCATGGGGACTCACGCTCTGCCCCTCTCCTCCTCCTCGCTCGCTGCTGTTCATCTTCGTTGTTTTGCTAGGCGTGCTGGGGGAGGGCCATCCCCCTGTCCTTCAGGGTCCGGCCCGGCAGGAGACACACTCTGTCCCCCTGGAACTCAGGGATTCTACCCACTGTCCATCTGGGGTCCACTCCAACTCTCACCCGACTGCTGCCCACCCCACAGGAGGAGAGAGCCGTCTGTGTCCGCCAGCCAGCACTTCATCCCCATCGCTGTCCTCCAGTCCCCGCTCCCCCACCTGCAGTCGGGAGCTTCCCTGTAAGGGGTCCAGGCCCAGGCCGGAGGCCGCCTCCTCCATCACTCCCCTACGCCTTCCAGAACAGTCCACTCTCTCTGTGTCTCTCTGACCTTGTGTCAGTCGGCTGAGGCCAGACTTTGAGCAGCTTGGGCAGTAGGGACAGTCAGAGTTTGGGGGGCCAGAAGTGTGAAGAATTGACCCCCACCGCCCCCTGACCCCAAGGATGCCTGCCCGACACTGTCCCCTGGGGTCAGGGCACTGACCAGTGAGCAGGCACCCCGGGGACCCCCCCCCCCAGCCTCCAGGGGTGTCCCAGCCATTCCACTACAGTGCTGAGTACTCTCCTGCTCTAGTTCAGTGCTGAGTACTCTCCTATTCCAGTTCAGTGTCAAGTACTCTCCTGCTCTATTTAAGTGCTGAGTACTCTCCTGCTCTTGTTCAGTGCTGAGTACTCTCCTCTAGTTCAGTGCTGAGTACTCTCCTGCTCTAGTTCAGTGCACTCTCCTGCTCTAGTTCAGTGCTGAGTACTCTCCTGCTCTAGTTCAGTGCTGAGTACTCTCCTGCTCTAGTTCAGTGCTGAGTACTCTCCTGCTCTAGTTCAGTGCTGAGTACTCTCCAATCCTACTTCGGTGCTGAGTACTCTCCTATTCCAGTTCAGTGTCAAGTATTCACCTGCTCTAGTTAAGTGCTGAGTACTGTCCTGCTCTAGTTTAGTGCTGAGTACTCTCCTGCTTTCGTTCAGTACTGTCCTGCTCTAGTTCAGTGCTGAGTACTCTCCTGCTTTCGTTCAGTACTGTCCTGCTCTAGTTCAGTGCTGAGTACTCTCTGGGTCAATAACTCTGTAATTGTATTTAATAACACATCTTCATTGTCATTTGGTAAAATGCTCTTTTTGTTATATAAATATGTGCATTTATCATTTTATATATAATCACATATTATAGAGCATCAATAATTTTATTTATAGCGTTAGCATAAATGGACTGTTCATAGCGGCTTCATTATGATACAATCCTGATGTGGTATACTTGGATCAACTTCACCCATCTCTACGACTTTCCTGAGCCCTCTGTCTACTACTCTCTACTCAATTATTTAAGGCGGTTTTGGTGGAGCCACTTGGCTAATTTCACATAGATACTGGAGGTGCCTCGCTTCCATTCCCCACAGAGGGCTGGGGGTCATGGGAGCCCAGGGGCCCAAGGCCTCATGGGAAACGCCCTGTGACACTCACTTTGCCTGCCAAGGATAAAATACTTCTTTCCCTGTGTTTCTGTCCAGGGACTATAAACACATGTTCTGTTAAGACTTCTCTTTCACCACCATGTCCGAATAAATTATTTATCAGCTGCCATGTTGGAGCTCCAAAACACCCAATTAGTCTTATTTCATAAATGGAACAAAAGATAACACGACACGGGAAGCCAAATGAGAGAGCGGATCTGTGATTCTCCAGTGAGCCTACCTCCTGTCAGAGAAAGACAAGCATCCCCAAGCACCAGTCCTCAGCACACGGCTCATTGGGGGTAGACCTGCTCTCCCCAGAGCTCTGGGTTATGATGTCTGGGAAGCTCTTCATATGTTATCTGACTTAATTCTCATAGCAAATATATTAATAAGCCACAAGAAAAAGGGGCTTCTGGAGGTTAAGAAATTTGCTCAGAGTTGCACATTGAATGACCAGAGTGGAAGAGATTTGAACCAAAAAGGAGCTTTGCTTCACATCCTAAATATTAAATAACTGCATTTTTTTCCTTTCTCTTGAGAAGTAGCAGTGACCTTCAAACGGTCATATGCTGGTGAATGAAAAATAAAGCCTATATTCCTACTTTCAAAATCTCTTGGTCACCCTGCTAGAAGGTTGCATTGGTTCCTCTGGCCAGTTACACAAACATGAGAGAAGATGAGTCTGTAACTTTTGAAATTTCCCTTCGGTCCACCTTTGGGCTGATCGGCTTCAAATAAGTTCTCATCAACATAAATATAACATGTTTGTCATTAGAAATATATTCATTTTCAGTTCTTGGATACGAGCTGGCTAGTCAGCTTCTCATTGTAAGGTGAATGAATTTTTCTCAATTAATTGCTAATGAGATCCTCAATTGTGCAGAAAAATATTCAGGATAAAACTTCAAAATTTTAATGAGTAAAAGTGGCCAATATCTGACCTCCTTTCATGGAATATTAATTGAGCAATAAGTACTTATCCTAAAGTAATCATGGACTCCAATGTGAATATGTTGACATGATAATTGCTGTATTAGGCTGATTGATTAAGGTTGTGAAAAGTTATTAGTGCGAGGGTGAAAGGTCACAAATTTATGCAGTACTTAGTTTAATTTGAATTCTGTCAATAAAAGGGGAAGTAATTGTGAGATGATATTTTATAAAAAAAATATCATTCTCTCTTCCAATTAATGTCTTTGTCATTCTGTAAGCAATTAATCCAGAAATAGATTACTTCCCACAGCCATCACAGAAGGCATTGTCTTATAATATTTTCTAGGATTATTTTTTACCCTGTGAAGTCTAATAATAAGGTATACCACAAACTAACTGCAAGAAAATGTTAGAGCTAAGATTATTTCATGTAATTACTAATAAACACTTGACTAAAATTGGGGGAGAAAAGAATTGACAATTTTAGTAATTACCCATTATGTTCCATGGAATGTTCTAGATATTTTACACAAATATTTCTCCTTCCTATAATCAGATTTACTGAGACAAATATCCTTATCCCCTTTTTCTATTCAGGGAAAATGGATCCCATTAGAATCCATAACACGTGAGCAGGCTAATACTGATTTTTAGGTGACAGTTAATAGGGTTTCTTGGGCTTTGTTTCATATTCATTCACTAGGAAAATAAAACTCTTGTGAAAGAATGTACCAACAGTATTTTTTCAAAATTATTTCTCTAATTAAGAGAAATCCATTAACTCAGTTAACATTACTACCTAATGCATCACAGATAGTTATTATATGTAATGCATGACAGTGCAGAATTTTGTTCAGAGAGCCAAAAAGCTTAAGTTTTTCAAGTGTCTCATGGGTGATTATTTTGTTAACCCCTTACTCTCATTTGGCAAAAATCATTCACGAGATGAATGTGTGACATTCTTGACCGGATGTATTCATAAGTCCACTTTGGGGAATTCAGCAGTAATTATCAGTAATTGCCTAAAGAAAAACAAGCAAGCAAGCAAACAAAAAGAGCTCATCAGAAAACACAAGTTTGAAAGAAGAAAATAGTGATTAGCACACACAGAAAAAAAAAAGAATAATAAAGATACAAATGACAATTCCAAGAGCAGTCCAAAGCCAAACAGACATATGATAAAGCTGCTGGACTGAAGACATGGGACAACCAAGCTAACCTCTGCACTTGCTTTTCTAGCTTGCCCAAAGACGATAAGAATGTCTTTCTCATCGGGTTTTGGGGATCAACGGTTGAGTCAATGGCTCTCCAATAGTCATTTCTGCTTCTTTTTCTCCTCCTGTGTTAATGCACAGTCCCCAGCACATTCCTAAATTGTCCTAGATTGGGGACCCAGGCCCTGCCTTGTGAATTATCCCATACATCTGCAGATAAGCTTGAAATCATGGTACGGAGGGACTGATGAGATAAAGGGGAAGCTGGTAATGACCTCTTATGTACACTAGAGTGGAAATACAGAAATTCCTTAGCATCATGACTCCTCAAGCCTTTCAGTCACCATGCCTCTCCATAGGAGAAGAGAATTGCTTTACATTCCTCCCTTTTATTGGGTCTCATTACACCTTTCAAACATATACATTTTGTTACACGCTGCCATTAAGGCAACTCATTTTAACTTTCAAATATGTGCATCTCATTACATCTCCTTTAAGCATCTTTACATATTCTCCATTTGTGGATTTCATTAAAGCTTTTCCCTGGTATATCTCATTACTAAATTACTTTCATGTATGTTATTATAACCTATATTTCTCATTACGTTACTTAAATATGCACATCTCATTACACCTTTCTATTTATGCATCTCATTACACTCCTCAAAAGATGGGTATCATATTACATCTTTCTCCTTTGCATATCATTACATTTGTCCAATTATGCATTCCATTATGCCACTTCACTTATGCATTTTATTATACTTTCTTTTATCCATGTCATTACACTCCTTCAGCTCAGGCATCTAAGTAAACCTCTCCTGCAAACCATGTTTTTTTTTTTTTAACAACTCACAGATACTTATCTCCATTTTTCCCTTGTGTCCTTTCTTTTTTCTAGTACCCCTTACTGGTTTGAATATTGGTCTGAGAGCTGGATTGAATTACTCTCCTTAAATATACATGGCTCTCTATAAATGTCCTTCATTTTATATTTCAAACATTTGTCTTTTTCTGTCAAACACTTTGAAGAAGTAGTGACCGGGCAATCTCTGATATTGTCAAATATTACGACTCATCTCAGCGTTCAAATCACATCGACTCCTTTTTAATGCCTTCATGGCCCCCTGTATCGTCAAACATCTGCCATTTCTTTCCAGTGCATCTCATTCTGGGGCCTTAGGCCTGCACTATTATTTTCCTTCAACCAGTTATACTTCTTTTCCTACTGTAAGTCATCTGTCCCAGATTAGGTTGAGATGGTGGCATCATCTGAGCATTAACTTCAGCTACCATCAGAATTCTCTTAGTTGTTTGCTCTTCCCGCAGTGATTGCTTTCCTTCTTCACACACACACACATAAATCTTCTTTCCCAGAGGCAATAGATGTCTCTGGAATAAATTAATGAGTCAAATATAGCCAAATGGTGTGTGTGCTACTTTATATGTTATACTATGTATTACCAGAAAATATTTGTTCTGGTGCTACTCAAGGACGAAAACAACAACAACAAAAAACATACAACCAAAAAAAAAAAAAAATAAAGAAGCCAAAAAACAGATTGACTTGCAATATTCACTGTGCTACACTCCAGTTGTATGGCTTGGTTAATAATTATGAAGATAACTAGCCAGGGCATTATTATATGAGCATTTTAGCAAAGGTCCAACATCAAGTCCATTAGTATCTAAATTTAATATACAGGACTTTATATATCTCAGTCTCAATTAGGACATTCAGTAAGTTTCACAGCCTCAGGGCATGGATACATCAACCCATGCCTCCAAAAACAACAGTGGATTGAATCAGGTAGCTTAGATTCTAATCATTGCTCTCCCTTTGCTGTGTGAAAATCAGGCAAAATGCTTTAAACCCTTTAATTGACTTTATGATGGCATGAAAATACGTTATGTTTATTTAACCCATAAATGTAGGAGGCATGTGCGTATCTATATGTCTCTTGTAGAGCAGAGATTTTTTTTTGCCCATTTTAATTTAGATCCTTTGCCATCTTTAACTTTTTTATTTAATTTATTTTTCCTATTCAACAAGAATGGTGAGCTTCTTCTCTGCTATAGTGACTAAAGTCACTCTACGTTGCTAGGCGTTTCCCAGCAGAAAGACAAAATCCAAACCATAGGGGCTGGGAAGGTGGCTCAGTGGTAGAGCGCTTGCCTTGCATGCCTGAGGCCCTGGGTTCGATTCCTCAGTACCACATAAGCAGAAGAAAAAAGCCAGAAGTGGCGCTGTGACTCAAGTGGTAGAGGGCTAGCCTTGAGCTGAAGAGCTGAGGGACAGCGCCCAGACCCAGAGTTCAGGCCCCATGACTGGACCCCCCCCCCAAAAAATCCATACCATAATAGAAATATACATATCCTGGGGAAATTGAAAATATTGGCCAATATGTAAAATGGATGAATAAATTTTAAGGGAGTCAAAATTCTACCAAAGAAAGTTGAGTGGAAATGGCATGCTCAAGCACATGGAGATATGACTTGAGTAAGAATATTATGCTCCCCTTCTCTCTCTCTCTCTATTCTTTTACGTACCTGTTCCTACCCTCTACCATGAATTCTACACATCTTGGATCCCGTTTAAACATGAAGCACAAAAATCTTATTAACAAGAGTAGTGCACAGCAAATATAGATTGATGAATAAATGAAATGGAGAAATTATTTCCATCAGATTTAGTATTTATTTGATAGTCATTTGCTTGGAGAATACCATTGTTCTTTTAAAATGAGTTAACATTATGTACCAATATATTGTCCATATTAAAAATGGCCAGTTATTACCAAAGATGCATAATACACTACAAGTACCCCATCAAGCAGCTATATCACACAGCACTTTGTACAGTTGTACTATTATTGCAGTTTTATAGAGAACATTTTGTTGAAAGTAGTCACATTGTTGTTTTCTGTGAGGATATCTTTTTAAATTCTGCATACTTTAGCATGTGGTAGCACTTACTATTTATATTTTGGATAGATGTCTATTCAAGTTATTAATTTACTGGATGAAAAGCACATCAATAGATTAAAAAGTCTGATTGATATAAACACATTTTATCTTAGGATGTACACAATAACCTATTTGAATATGACATCATTATTTTCCTTCCTTGAAAACCATTAATTGAAAAAGTATGGAAACCCAGGGAAAATGAATAGACATTTGGGTACATAAAAAAACAGGACAGTTGGCAAAGCAGACACTCTGAAAACATTACAGGATGGAATAGGAGAAACCCTAGGTCTCCTTGGCTCAGGCCGAAATTTTCTGAATAGAAACCCGGAAACACAACAAATCAAAGAAAGGTTGGACAAATGGGATTGCATAAAGTTGCAGAGCTTCTGCAGGGCAAAGGACATAGCTAGCAAGATCAATAGAAAGCCCACGGATTGGGAGAAGATCTTTACTAGCCATACAACGGACAAGGGTCTCATATCTAAAATATACTTGGAACTCAAAAAATTAAACCCCCCAACAACAAATCCTCAAAGAAACAACTGCCCAATAAATAAGTGGGCGAAAGACTTAAAGAGAAACTTCTCTGAAGAAGAAAGAAGGATGGCCAATAGACACATGAAGAAATGTTCAACATCCCTAGCCATAAAAGAAATGCAAATCAAAACAACATTGAGATATCACCTCACTCCAGTTAGAACAGCAAAAATCAAGAACTCTAACAACAACAGATGCTGGAGGGGATGTGGACAGAAAGGAACCTTACTTCATTGTTGGTGGGAATGTAAACTTGTTCAACCACTTTGGAAAGCAGTATAGAGGTTCCTCAAAAGACTTCACATAGAACTCCCCTATGACCCAGCAATCCCACTTTTGGGCATTTACCCAAATGTTTACAAACAAGACCACACTAAAGCTACCAGCACAACTATGTTTATTGCAGCATTATTTACCATAGCTAAGATCTGGAACCAACCCAGATGCCCCTCAGTAGATGAATGGATCAAGAAAATGTGGTATATATACACAATGGAATTTTATGCCTCCATCAGAAAGAATGACATTGCCCCATTTGTTAGGAAATGGAAAGGCTTGGAAAAAATTATATTAAGTGAAGTAAGCCAGGCCCAAAGAAACATAGGTCCCATGGTTTCCCTTATTTGCAATATCTAGTATATGTATGAGTCAAGCGGAAAAGGTCAGATAATGTGATGTCAGGAAAATGAACCCTTAGATATGTATTTTAAGGTTTTTTTTTTTCATGCATGTGTTTCTAACGCATTTATAAGATTATCTCTTTGTTGCTTTGTATGTCCCTCCCCCACAGAGTAACCCCTGCTTTCACTATATTTGATGTCAGTATAACTTGTGGAGGAGATGGGGAAAAACCAGTTGTTTAAGGATACAGGTGGACCTGTTGCAACAATGAGAAGTACAAGTTGTCATGTCCAAAACGAGCTTTACAACGTCGGTGGGGGAGGGGGGTGGGGGGAGAGGGGTAGGGGGGGAAGGAGAAGGATTGGGATTGGAAAAAAAAAAAAAAACAGGACAGTTGGGCGCTGGTGGCTCACGCCTGTAATCCTAGTTACTCAGGAGGCTGAGATCTGAGGATCATGGTTCAAAGCCTGCCCAGGCAGGAAAATCCGTGAGACTCTTACCTCCAACAAACCACTAGAAAACCAGAAGTGTGGAGATGGCTTAGGCGGTAGAACATTAGCCTTGAGCTGAAGAACTGAGGGACAGTGTCTAGGCCCTGAGTTCAAGCCCTGTGGCTGACCAAAAAACAAACAAACAAAAAAAGCAAAACCAAAAAAAAAAAAAACCCAACCAGGACAGATCAAGAAGTAGAAATTACAGAGAGAGAATTTTTTTTCTTTTTGTCAGCCGCAGGGCTTGAACTCAGGGTCTAGGCACTGTCCCTCAGCTCTTCAGCTCAAGGCTAGCACTCTACCACTTGAGCCACAGCGCCACTTCCGGCTTTTTTTTTCCTGCTTATGTGGTGTTGAGGAATCGAACCTAGGGCCTCATGCATGTAAGGCAAGCGCTCTACCACTGAGCCACCTTCCCAGCCCAAGAGAGAGAAAATTTTAAAACATCTTTCCACCATCCTTTTATTTATGATTATATATTTAAAAAAAAAAAAAAACACCTTTAAAGTTCATTATACCCACTTAGGAATTTCAGTGATTTCACTAGCCTGAATAAGAAATATTTGGGAAACAGAAGTTACCTGCTTATTCCCTATGCCATGATTGGAAACATTAAAAACAAAACAAAACAAAAACTCCCCAAATCCTGTTTCTTCTAGGAAAACGCCATTGTACGTTAACTTGGTATTTATATGTGTTACTAGAAGAAACAAAGCCTTCTGACCAGGAACGAAGGAATGGAGATGTATGAGTGTGTTTTTCTAGGTTGAGTAGTATGGCCTGCGAGTTCAGGAAGCCTAGCCCCTACCTTGGAAGACAGAATCGGGCAGATTTCACACATAAAGTCCTGCCTGACCCACACCCTTAGGAGCTGATCTCCAGAGATTTAAGATAACCTTACAAACTGAAAACAGGTTTATAGCAACTTATCTCTTTTAGGTCCCTACCCCAACAACCACCACTCAGGATACAAATGCCGAGTGTTCCACGCTGTGCTGTATAATATCACCAGGATTTTGATGTGATTTCATGTAACTCCCGGCTACCCACGCTGTCACCAAGCCAGTCTGGCTTTTCTTACGTGCATGCCCCAAACGGGATGTAAACTCATCCGCACACCCAGAGGTGCATTCTGCATGTGTACCCTGGAGCTCTTCACCACTTCACACGCAGGGTCACACGCGTGTGCTTCCACCCACATCAGCATAAAGGCAGGCAAGGTTGTTCCAAACTTAATTTTAATGTAGTTCTAAACATTAAAAAAAATGAACAGGAGGCATGTTCGTGTTTTATGCCGTGAACAGTAGCATGTATGGAGCTGCTACTCTGTGACACCATTTAATATGAGAGAGAAAGAGGCTATGTAGTAACTCTGGTCTCCTTTTAGAGACGAGGAGGTGAGCACTTGAACACGTACACCTCTGTAGTCATGGAGCGATTAAAAGGGAAGTATGTTTGAAATCAGTTTCGGGCGATCCTCAACATAGTTTATCCTGAGTGCTGGTCACTTGGTATTCATTTTTTAAGAATTACAGACTTTTTCTGTTTGGAGTGAGTCTAGGGGACTACAGGGTGGAAATGAATGACAGGGAGACCCTCTGGCCCCCGTCCTTCTATACCAGGTGAAGGGAGCCAGGGCCCTTGGCTTCCCCTTGAACCAGAGTACCTGTCCGATCTGTGTCTGACCTAGGAGACCGAGCCAACCACTGTTGTATGTTAGGACCCGAGCCGGGGCTTCTTTTCTCTCCGTGTCATGTCACTGACAACAGCACTACAGTCATCCTGAAGATCAATTAACTGGATACAATTTTAAAATATACTATGTGATCTGAATTTTAAAAATAGTCCAAATGTAATATCGTTCGGTTTAAAGACATGAACAGTATCACCCCCGTATCCCTGTTGACCCCAGTTTGTATCACAGAGTCCTCAGAAGCCGGATTTGAGGAATCCCTGTAGTATCAGAAAAGGATACTGAAACACAGATTTCAGATTGCATTTTGATTAATCCCCAACCTTTGGATGGACAGAGTCATTAAAAATACTCTTGGAAGCTGGGCCCGGTGTCTCATGCCTGTAATCACAGCTACTCGGGAGGCTGAGATCTGAGGATCGAGGATCGAAGCCAGCCCAAACAGAAAAGTCCCCAGGAGACTCTTATCTCCAATGAATCACCAGAGAACCTGAAGTGGAACTGTGGCTCAGAGTGGTAGAGTGCTTGCTTTGAGCACAAAGAGGTGGAGGGACAGCACCCCAGACCCTGAGTTCAAGCCCCACAACTGACAAAAGAGAAAAAAAAACTACTCTTCTAAACTGAAAAGTGAAATACTGGAGATTTACAATTACTTTCAAACTCATAGCTACTGAAACTCTCTCTGAAATCCTGCCACAGGAGCCAGACCTGTCCTGTCCATTTCTGGAAGACAGCTCTTAGAATTTGGACCACTATCTTTGCTACCGTCCAAGTGGATTATCTTTTCCGTTTCTCTCCAGCATCTTTTCCTTTCCATATACACCACCTGTCTGTCTCTGCTTTATTTCTATCATGCTGGACAAAAGAAAATGAGCTGAGGTAGAGGAAGAGAGAAAATTGACAGGGGATATCATCCTGACCAGCATTTGTTACATAGTCTCTAACAGATAAAGAGACCTGTCAAAAGATGACCAGAATCTGTAATCTCTCAAGACACAAATCCAGTTGTGATTTGAAGTTTAAAGGAGACTTTAACTTTCACCAAGTTATACTTTGGATCTAGATTTGAAATGTCAGCCAAGCCCATGGAAGTTTTCTTTCCAACAAAGATCTAGGCTATTGTACATTTGTTATCTTTCCCTTTGCTAATAATGAATAGGGATGAATTACACTAAATGGTATTTAATTCATTCTGAAACACTGGGGATATTCTAATATAGACATTTTCATCCTTCAGTATAATTCTTTGTTTTGCTTTACATGATGCATTGACATGTGTCACTCAAAGGAGAAACAAAGAAATGACCCCAACTTTGTCAGATGTCCCTGAGAGGAAAAATTACCTGACTACAATAACTCTTTGCATAGAAAGGCAAATTGACAGTCTAGTTTTCCTCGTCTTCTTGTTACATTTGAACCAGATTTGAAGTCATTTTATGCACTTAGTCTTGCTATTTTCCCATGCCTTACATGAATTCGCTTTTGGAGCTGTGCTTTTAAAACTATGCAAAAATTAGGGAGCTGATAAAAATGAGGTGGTTTTTTTTCTGACTTTTCTTTTAACTATAATTTCTTATCTGTTAACTATAATTCCTGTTCACTGTAATTTCTTATTAGTCCTATGTACTTACCAGTGCAATGATCATTGATATTTGTGAGGAATTCAAAGCCTCACGACTTTCTCAAATAACCAAGATAGGATTAAGTTTTATTAAATATAGCTTAAAGTTGATATGTGTATTTTATTCCATAGAAATTCTTTGGAAGTGGAGATTATATGTGTTTGATTACCACCTCCAACTTTTGATAGGGGGTGAATACAGGGGCAATACTTATGGCCTGACCAAATCCTTTAATGATATTAAACGTGAATCTACATGACACTGCAGTGTTTGGCTCCTGTTGTTCATGGAAGTCTCACATGTCGTACTCTAGAAGATGTTTTGTAAGTTCAGGTTCCACAGGAATCCCAACATACTTCGGCTTGGATGTGTACGCCATCCACCTGCTCCCAGATCCAATCCTGAAAATGCTCAGTTAGGATACAGGGTTAAGAATGTTCACTAAATTAACAAGTTTCCAACACTAAACGTATGGAGGAGATCATGATAAGAGTTTCCCAACGCAATCTAAACCCATTCATCAGAATAGCAAGCAACTGCTTTCTGAAATTCAATTTATGGGCAGTTAAAACTAAAATGTTGGAGTTAACGTCACAAGGGCGGCGTATGGAGCTGAATACTTAGAGCACTCTGAATAATGGTAATATGGCTAACCTCAAAACAAGAAAACCGAGAAAAGCCTTCCTGTAGCTTACTGTTTGGCAGACCATCAAAAGAATATTGGCATACATAAGTAGAGCCTGAAAACTATACAAGATATAGGAATTAATTATGGTAAGCTACTTAATTGTTTATTTTCAATACAGGGACCTCTTGATGATAAGTTTTATGAATTCATTTCAGAGGAAACATTTCCTATTTCAGTCTTTTAGGAAAAGTTTCTTGACTGTGTGGTGAAGGAGGTGAAAAGCAAAATAGGATGTGTTTTCTTCGGATTGTTTTGAAAACATGAGGAGGAAGAATGCTCCCTGGTTTGCCATCCAAGTCCAAGAATCAAGAAGGATCTACAGTGTTTTAAGTCAGGTTCCAAGATGCTCTAGTTCACTGTACCTCGGTTAAAGATGTGCTTAACTTAAAGCTAGCAATACGCCTGGTTTGAAAATAATATTCTTTGGGGCTCATGAAAATGTGTCAGACTTGTAATTCTCCCTCGGCCTTCTCCTGAGTACTGGGATTATAGACATCTGCCACCATACCCATCATGAGAATTATCTCTTCTTTCTAAAAAGGTGTGCATGTAAACTTTCTAAAAAAAAAACCAACATTTTCTATTGACCTAATTGCCAACAACAATAATCATCTGCCCTCCTATTGCTGAGTTATCTGTATCTGTCTAGCAGACATCCACATTTATCCTGTTACTCTCTTGATTCTGAGTTCATGTTTACCCCTTATAACTATATGCACATACATGCGTATGTCTATATACATGTGATCATATTGGGTTTTTTCCCCACTTCAAAACTCAAGGACTCATGCTATAAAATTCTAAGGCTTTATGGAAGATTTATTCTGTACAGCTTTCTTGATATTCGTCTTTCCTTTGAAAAGTCCTCTGCATCTGTAAGAATATTGTATCACTTAGTCCTTAACTATATTGTTATTGATTTACTACCATCCTCTGGTTTGGAAGGCCCAGTAAAGGGAATATTTAAATAATTATCAGAACCCCCTTACTTACCGTAGAGATTCCAGCAACCGTGTGCGTTGGACTGCTAACCACATCAGTCCCTCTATCCAGAGCGAATATTTAAGGTTCTTCCTATTACTTCAGTCATAATGAATCCATCTAGCTCATTTAATATCATATTTTGAAACTAATAAGTTGCATTTCCATTTCCATCCAAGAGTAATGAATTTAATTATTGATTGTAATAAGGGAGGAAAAAAGAGAGTGGTTTCCTTTATTCTATTATTTCAAAAAAAATCTTTGTCAGCAAGCAGGGGAGCCTGGTGAGGAATGACTAATTCGTAATGTGCCATTCATTCACTCAGGCATTCATTCATTCAGCAGGTGGGGGCTGCAAGGAAAAGCGAATACAGTCGTAGCAAGGTCATAGCAAGGTCATAGGGTACCAGTGCACAGAGAGCATGTGACCCTGTTTGAATGATCTTTATCTGATCTTTTGCAGTAGTGCGATGTGTGTCTTGTTTGTTGCCAGATATTTGACATGAGGTGAGCCTTTCTACCCAATACTTTTCCTACCTCTTTCTTTTATGGAAAATAGGAATAGTACAACCATCAGTAATAAGTTGGGGATGATGCTAAACACAAACTTTATACTTCTGGAATTTTGAGATACACGTCTCTAAGGCAACCCTTACCCCAGATGCTGGCAACCTGAAGGTAGATTCTCATTCTTAGCTTGCTGTTTTTATTATAGCTTTCAAAATAAAATAAAAAACAAAACAGGTAATAATAAGGTTTCTCAGTTTGAGCTTAATGAAAGCAAATGGTGAGTTTACCAAAAAAAAATGGGGGAAGCATGTTGTTTCTTAATTGTGCTGTTGACTTAGCACAGAATGATCGTTGCAGTTTGGTTAATATAATAACACCATCGGCATTGGTTGCTATCTGTTTTAATGCAAGGTCATTAAGGGAAAGTATCTTTCTTCACTGTTGATTTCAGAGTTAAACTTGTGTGGGTGAAAATCACCTTTGTGCTACTCTTTAGCGGTTTTTTCTTTTTCTTTTTTTCTGTTCTCTGGTTAATCCATTTAAGAGTAAGTCAATAAAAGCAAACTTCTTCATTTAAATTGAGGTCGGGCTTAGGTTACGTCAGTCTTGCTTCCTGAGATGGTAATTGAAAGAAGCGTTTATTTTAAAAATCAAGTACCTGATGGACAATTTTTTTTTCTCGAATCGTAAACTTAGTTGAATGTTTGAAAAATGCATAGGCGAGATGCATGGAGGATGGAGACTCGTAATGAGGGAGATGCTAGGAGAAAATGGGGCACAAAATACAGCCTAACCTTCCCACTCTCATTAAGCGGGGAGCTGAAAAACAGAAGGAGGCCAGCCCAGAACCCAGATGGAATTTTATTTTTCTTTTTTAACATTTATTATTATTATTATCATTATCATTATCTTTAAGGAGTTGTACAAAGAAGTTACCCACCAGATGGAATTTTAAAAGTAGAAGCAGCACCCTAAGTTAGATGAAATCCCAGCCCCCACCCCAAATACTATGACTTCAGCAATCACCCAGACACCTCTTGTCTCTCCTCACTAAAGGCATTTTAATGAGCAAACTATATAGAAAAGAGAGGGTCAAAAATCACCGTGAGAAGAGGGAAAGTGTAGTGGCTTACACCTGTACTCCCAACCCCATAAGAAGTAGAGATTTGAAGGATTACAGTTCCAAGCTAACCTGGGCAAAACACATCGTGAGACACCTATCTCCACAAACAAGCCAGGCACAGTGTGAGATGCCTGTAACCGGGCTAGGCAGGTGATGAAGAAGGAGGATCACAATCCAAAGCCTGCTGCACAAACGCTCGGCTCTTCTCGAGAAACAGACGAAGGCAGATGGAGGGAGAATGATGGAAAGGGTGACATGGGTGAGGATGACTGGCACACAGAGGCTGACATGTGGAAGGGAACAGCTTCTGTACGCCCTTTCATAGTAGAAAACTTACCTACAAATGAAAGATCCTAAGTTCAAACCTCGCAGGACCACAGTAAAGCAAGCAAGCAAACAAGCAAGTGAGCGAGCAAGCAAGCAAGAGAGCAAGCAAATGAGCAAGCGAGGAAGGAAGGAAGGAAGGAAGGAAGGAAGGAAGGAAGGAAGGAAGGAAGGAAGGAAGGAAGGAAAAAGGAAGGAAGGAAGGAAGAAAAAAGGAAGTAAGGAGGGAAGGAAGGAAGGAAGAAGGAAGGAAGGAAGGAAAAAGGAAGGAAGGAAGGAAGGAAGGAAAAAGGAAGGAAGGAAAAAAGGAAGGAAGGAAGGAAGGAAGGAAGGAAGGAAGGAAGGAAGGAAGGAAGGAGAAAGCAATCACTTTCAGAAGAGAACTCATTCTTTGAGTATGGCAAGATTGGCTCACAGTTCAGTTTGGATAGAAATTGAATGAGACTGGTCATATGGAAAAGAGCTGGTGAGAAGGAAGCTAGGCAGTTCCAAATCTCCCGTGCTGTCTAGTATGTAGGAGAAGTTGTCTGTCCTTTGTTGTCTGTCGTTTGACATACCTAGTGAAAGCACAAACGTGTTCCTTTGATCTTCTCTGGGGAGCGAAAGGAAACCCAGCACGGAGACCCCCATATACGCATCAATACCATTCTCAAAGCCAGAGAAAGATTAGGAGCTTAGCAAATCCAGATGTCTATTCTACAAATATTATTATATCAGAATCAGTAATAGCAATCTCCTGGTGACACCTCTACGTAAGCAATTTGTACAGAAGACACTGTGGCTTGTTACACACACATGCACACACACCTGTACACAATCATCATGCATGCGCCCAAACTAAAGGAGCAAGGGTGAGGGATCAATTTGAGGTTCCAGGAAAGATATAAATAAATATTTCCCCTTTCTAAAGCTACACAGCAAGATATCAACATTTCATCATACTTAGGTTGGCCGTGCTAAGTCCAAATGCAGCCACTTGCATTTAAAAAAAATCCATCTTCAATTCTGCTTAAATCACCACCTTTATTCTAACAGTCTCATCATTATATTTGCAAATCAATATTATCGAACACATCCCAAGTATTAATGAAAGAAGAGTAGTATCTTGTCCTGGTTCTAGACATTGACCTGAATTATTAAAATGTTCTTGAAGATTCATAAGCACATTATGCAGATCAGGCAGGATATATGACATTATTTTTGTCTACACTCCACAGTTTAGGGAAAATTTCTTTGCAGGACAAAAATCCTATAGATAGAATGTCTCTCTAGGTTAGGTTTTGCTTTATAAAATAGCAATTCTTTTTCCTGGAAAGAAAACTAAATTAAAATTCTTCCATAACCATATTAAAACCTTCTACAAAACGAATGTCATCATCAGAGTCATTCTATAATTATTTCTGGGACAGTGGTGTTTTATGTAGCCACTGGGAATTTTATTTGTAATACTGGAAACGCAGTCACTTTGAGAACACAAAGGGCTTGTCCTCTAGCAGAGGGACTAAAAAAAAAATGTTTGTCTGCTTCCCCAATACAGTGACAGCATAGAATAGACTAAATTCCCCATCGAAGACAGGACATCTGCACAAAGAAATGATGACTTAAACCTTGTCCCCAGGACAGGGGTTCAAAGGGTTGTACCAGCCCCACTGTTTAGGAACAGGAAAAGGAGATGCTATGGATGCATCTGGTGAAAGATCCTGTTTGAATTCTCTCTTTTTTCACTGGAGATGAAGAAGGCACATTTCCGTCTGGGGTTTCAGGGACTCAGTCATCCCTGGAGCTGTTGGAATCAAGTCTTCCACCCTCATTATTTTAATGCCCCCTCACTCACCCCCCCCAAACCAGAAACCACCCAAAACAAAACCAGCAACAACAACAACAAAACCCCACAGCAAAACAGCAACAAAGGAAACGCTAACCTTGAGTTTTCAGCTTGTATTTCAGCCCTTGTAAACAAGTTACCATGGCAATGATACCCAGGTGGACCCCTGGCTGGACTCACAACAGCCCAGGTCCGCCTGTCCGCCTCCCAGGGTATATCAACTTCTTCTGCACAAGGCCGCACCACACCCTGGTGTTTGCCAAAATGGCTGTGGATTTGCAAAAAATTATCAGAAAAAAAAAAACAAGCACAAACTAAGAACGGTGTGTTTGAATAACCTAGAAAAACGCGATGTTCATTCAGTCTAGAGAGGGCAGTTAAAGTAAGGATCTCTAAACCTTTGTTTAAAAGAATGATATAAACCCAGAACTGTTGACTCTAGAATTGTCTTCTGGAGGCCGATACAAGCAAATTTCCAAGTGACTTATGGCAAAAAGAAAAATCAAACCAGCATATAGTAAGTTCCCCCATCACTGCAGAACTCCATTTCCTGTCTGCCAAAGGAAATGGCTAGAATAAATGCAGATTTTAATGATGTAAGTCTCATTTTGAGAAAATTACAGGGCTACAAAAAGTACATCCTGATGTCAGGATGCATTTATGAATATCCTTCCCTTATCTAATTATTAAAATTCTAGTTTGCATGTAAAAGTATTTACAAACATGCTTGATAGTTTATCAAGTTTATAACAATAACCTATGCTGACTTGCAAACCTCAA
This sequence comes from Dipodomys spectabilis, assembly GCF_019054845.1. Lineage (NCBI taxonomy): Eukaryota > Metazoa > Chordata > Mammalia > Rodentia > Heteromyidae > Dipodomys > Dipodomys spectabilis. The sequence goes on from NW_024870935.1 coordinate 4,072,813, forward strand.
GTATCTGTATTCTGCATAAATTTAAAAACCATGTTTCTCTTAAAGGGTGCAATTGGTGTCTACTTTATTGCTTTTATTATTGCCAAGATGTATAAACATGTATTACGGCCTAGCATGGTGGTATGTGCTTATAACCCCAGCCTTATTTATATCTTTAATTATAACACTGAACATTGTTTTCAGTTATTACTTAAGCAACTAATTTTTAAATTAAAGTAAATCTACACAAGGTATTTTAAAGAACCTTATCCTTCTCATAAAATTGCTGCATCATTGAAATTTTTATTATGTGTATGATTTGCTTTATATATAATGCATGCGATTTAGAAGGCATTCCTTAATTCAATTATAATACATTTTTACTGCCTTGTCACTCAAAATATGATTCTTAATCTTATGTAATCAACGGTATCTAGCAAAATCCTTGCCCCCTACTTTAAATATACTGACACACAAATTTAAGAATTCTAGATGATTCATAGGCAAGTGGATCACAAGATACAATCTACCAGCCTAGGTTACTCAGTCTTTTCCTCCCTCCCTCCCTCCCTCTCTCTCTCCTCCCTCCCCTTCAGTGTGTGGGGGGGGGGCGTGCGCATGCCCTCCTTCCTTCCTTCCCTCCTTCCCTCCTTCCCTCCTTCCTTCCTTCCTTCCCTCCTTCCCTCCTTCCTTCCTTCCCTCCTTCCCTCCTTCCCTCCTTCCCTCCTTCCCTCCTTCCCTTTTCTCTCATTTTTGTGCCAGTCCTGGGTCTTAAACTCAGGGCCTGGGCTCTGTCCCTAAACATTTGTTTGCTCCAGGTTAGTGTTCTACTTGAGCCACATTCTGGTTTTTTTTTTTTTAAATGGTAGTTTATGGGATACAAGAGTCTCCTAGATTCTACTGCGCCAGCTGGCTTCAAGCCGTGATCCTCAGATCTCAGCCTCCTGGGGAGGTGAGATTGCAGGAGTGAGCCCTTGCATCTGGATCCTGCCCTCATTTTAGCAGTGATTGGGGGTTTTATTAAATGTATTTCAAGATTAAAATGAGGGGGAAATAGGGTAAAAGAAATAATTCCTGTCCCCTCTGTAGGAAATGAGAGTTGGACTGGGAGGTAGGGAGGAAAAGGATGGTGGGGGAAAAACAAAGGAGGAGGTAACAATGCTCAATAGGAAATGGACTCATGACCTTACTCGTGGAACTGTAACCCCTCTGTACAGTATCTTTACAATAAAAAAAACCATACATACAAAAAAGCTAATGCTAGCAGTAAAGGAAAATGTTTGTAAAAAAGAAGAAGATGACAGTTTTAGATTTGGACTCTGTCAGAAAGAATGGGGGAGGAAAGAGGAAGAGAGGGAGGGAGGAAGGAAGGAAAGGAAGAAGAGAAGGGAAGGGAAGGGGAGGGAAGGGAAGGGAAGGGGAGGGGAGGAGAGGGAAGGGGAGGGCAGGAGAGGGGAGGGGAGGGGAGGAGAGGAGGAGAAGCTGGTTGACCTGTTACATAACCCAAAATGGCTGGCCAGGACACGTCTCCCTCAGGTCCTGCTACTCAAATCTGAAAGCCAGGTTCCTCATGGATCATCTTCCTATAATCAACATGGTGACTTCCGAAACACTCTTTGTCCCTTGCCTGTCCCCTTAACATGATATCTACCTGCTCATCTCTACTTGTTCCCGTGCGCGAGCTGCAAGTCATAATAAATCCAATATGGATTCAGAGCCTGAACTACTGTGCGCATGTCTCCCAGTCTTTGATCAATAAATGCTTATCGAACGTCTGCTCGCCACCTCCTATAAAGCAGGCTATGGGTGGCTTTGCCAAACTTGACTTTGGAGTGGGAATTTGGGCAACACAAATGGATTTTTCTTCAGAGGTCAGTCAGAAACCTGGACCACTTTAACATTGTGTGTGTGTGTGTGCACTTGTGTGTGTGTATGTGTATCTGTGTGTGTGTACATCTGTGTGTGCATCTGTGTGTGTGCATGTGTGTGTGTGCATCTGTGTGTATGTTTGTGTGTGCACCTGTGTGTGTGTGTGCACCTGTGTGTGTTTGTGTGTGTGCATGTGTATGTTTGTGTGTGTATGTGTGTGTGTGTGTGTGTGTGTGTGAGAGAGAGAGAGAGAGATAGTTCTGGGCTTGAACTCAGGGGCTGGGTTCTGTTCCTGAGCTTTTTTAGCACTCTACCACCTGAGCCACAGCTCCACTTCCATGTTTTGTTTTGTGCTTCTTTTGGTGGTTCCTTGGAGATAGGAGTCGCACAAACTTTCCTGCCTGGGCTGGCCTTGAACTTCTATCCTCACACCTCAGCCTCCTGAGGGGATGGGATTTACAGTCGAGAGTCAGCTGATGCTGGAAGAAGTCCCTCCCGGCCCCAGTCAGAGCTTCTGCCCCACCCCAGTGGCACTGGGTTTTGAGACCGGATGAGCCACGCTGGCAAGGCAGCTCTGTGGTTGTAGGAACCCAAGAACATGTCCGCCATTTCTGCCTGGGAAACCAGTAGCCTCTTCCCTCGTTCCTGAGAACCGAAAATGGTGTGTCTAGTTGGAAACAAGTGACAAATGTCATTCCATATCTTACCATTCGCTGTGCTCACCGGGCAGTCTGTCTGTCACTTGGAGCTGACCCCCATTTTAGACATAAAACAAGACAGAACAAAACACAGTGTCTTTCATGATCCACTCTCCAGACAGTTCCCCTGGCCTCTGAAGTACTGCTGTCATTCCATTCATTCAGTCAATATCTTTATTCCTTCCTGTTTTCCCACGTGCTCTTCCTTCTCTGTATAATTGCTCCTCCTGGCAGTCCTCCCCCAGCTTGTGGATCTCTTCAGACAAGCCCACTGACCTTTTCTAATATCATCTCATTTAATTGAATGGGTGTTTTTACCCGGATGGCTGTGGGTCTTATATTTTAAGTCTTTAAATTCTCATTTCCGGAAACAGTCCTAGATACCTCTACTGACTCAGAGAACAAAGAATTACAGCCTAGCAACACTGCGGATGAGACTACCTGAGCTGGCGCTAAGTGAACTCCCCTGGAATACAATGAAATCAGCATATCTGAACAGGATTAAACATAATAAGTTTCAGGACAATTCCAAATGCTGTTTCACACTTTTGCATTAAAGATAATGGAGTGAGAAATGGAATACCTACTCAAGGAGGTACCACATTCTTCTGTTAGGCTTGCCACCATTTCCTTTTGCAAAGTAAAGTGCATAAAGCAGGCATTTTTATAGGTTATTGGTGGCATTAATGTAAAAGGCATGAGCGTTATTGCTAAGCATTTGAGATGCAAGGAAGTGCTGTCCCCGCACAGACAGTGGATGGCCATGTGGGCTGCCAGCTCCCTTGTGTTATAAAATAATGCAAACAATATTTTTTCACCCCAAACAAAATTGGTTAAAATTACATTTTCCCAAGTCATATGGAAATGCACTAATTTGTAACTTTCTAAAGCCAACACATTTATGCTTCAGAGATACATAATTTAGTAACAAACAGCCACACTGAATTTTGATCAGGTTTTAAAAATGGGTACAATAGCCTTCTCCGACTTCAAATGAGCTTAGAACACTCTTGGTAGTCTCTCCCTCGTGAAATTGTAAGGGGACCGTTCTGGCGAAGGTTTGGGGGAGGGGGCTTTTAGCAAAAAAAAAAAAAAAAGCAATAAGCAGCGAGAAAAGGCAAAAAGGGTATTGAATATTTGTATAATACATAAAGGCTCCGATGATTAAAACAGCCTTCAGACTTAATAGCAAGCATTTTTTGCTATAAAGGCAATCATTCTCTGAGAACCTCGAGGAAAACCATATTACCACACTTTTATTTGGAGGATTGATAGCTGAATTATATAAGGTGGAAAAGGTACAGCCTTGATATCAAGCAGTGCTGATAGAAAAATAACAGGATGGAAATGCTTGTGCTTTTTTTTTTTCCTCCCTTGTTTTTCTAATAAGGAAAGGCTCATCCAGATTTCCAGCAATAAAAAACAAAACAAGAAGACCACCATTTAATACCTTACATCCCATCTGCAGTGCAATATGCACAGAGCTTTTTGTAGCAAAATGCAACATTGGTGAAGAGTTTTCTGTCTCATTTCCAGCTGAGATTCTAGGCTATGAATAGATGAACAAGGTAAGAATGTCTCCACAGTTTACTGTGATTGATAATAGTCAAATAACCCACTGTAATAAAGGAACATTTGAGACTCTCCCTACTGGATACCAGACCTCTGTTTTCTTCTGCTCTTCTCCCTCATAATTACTGTTTAATCTTTCAAGGCACTTAGTATTAAAGTATAACGACGTATATTTTTCTTTGTCATTTTAATGTTGTAAGAAGTTATCTGAAGCCGTAATCCTTGCTGCTCAGGAGGCTGAGATCTGAGGATTGGAATTTGAAACACAGCCCAGGCAGGAAAGTGTTGGAAATTCCTATCTGCAATTACCAGCCAAAAAGCCAGAAGTAGACCTGTGGCTCAATTAGTAGAGCACTAGCCTTGAGCAAAAAATAAATAAATAAAAAAAAAGCTTAGGACAGAAGCCAGGCCCTGAAATCAAGCCCCAGGACCTGTACGAGAGAAAAAAAAATAAGTTATCTGACACATCCAGCTATCGGAGAAACTTTATTACATGAGGTGGTAACTGTATAATACATATTCCGTGTATAGCCATGTATTTTCAAGGTAGTACAATTGATGAGTTCTTAAAGGTTTATTTCCTCAAGGGAAGACAAAATTGGACCCATATTATGAAATAATTTTTGTTTTAATCTTTGCTCATGAAGCCTCAGCCGAATTGCACTATTTTTGTGTGATGCGTGGGGAAGGACTAGTAATAACTGCAGTGGGATTTGCTTCCATACATTTCCTCACCTTCATCTTACATGCATAAACCTATTTCACGATAGGATTGTGATTTGGGTTAATTGTGACTTTTGTGTCGATGATGGCGCAGAATATCTTTCCAGTACGTGTTTCTAAAAAGCCAATTTAAAATACTGAGACGGTAAGTTATTTTGACCGACACTGTGTAGAAAAACAAATGCCCTTTTGAGGATATTCTAGCTTCGGTTGCCATCTATTTCCCCATTTGTGTAGTTTACCCGCCTAACACGGAATGATTTGTTTTGTTGTAGTTTTTTTGGTTTTTGTTTTAGTTTTGGAAATCAGCATCCTTTGTAGGGACTAACAAAGGAAAATCTAAAGGTTTCCTTTTTGATTTTTTTTCTCTTGCAATAAAGTTTATTGTTAAAAACTTGAAGTTATAACTGGGCACGCTCGATGATTCCCCCAAGGATTGTGTGTTCAAGCTAACATGCGCTATCTAGCAGAGCCTTGTATCCAAAATACCCACGCAAAACAGTTCCTTTCCGTTTGACTCCGGTCATCCAATACAAACGCCATAAAGTGAAATGTGTTTTTCTTTTAGCTTATGGTATAGACATTGAAGCTATGCATTTGAAAGGAGTCAGAATAGAAATTATTACCTTGGTGGATGGCAATGTAGAAAGCATTTGGATTGAGATCATTTATTTTCACAATAAGCCAATGGCCAAGTTTCATTTGCTTAGAAATGCTAGAAAACTCAACTCAGAAGTGACCCCTAAAGAAAAAAAAAACCCAGTGTTTTTGGTTCCTTGATGAATTCAAGGGTACTGAAGACTTGGGATTTATCTCTACCTACATGTCCAGTGAATGGCATGCAATCCCCTTCACAGCTCTTCTAGATTTTATATCATATAACTTATCTTCTTGCCATACTTGTTACCTTTTAGGACACGCTTTGTGCGAGAGCATCAGTGACCAACTCAATTCTAGATTTTAGTAAAGAACGTTTATTTCCCGGGCATTTTAGGATTGCTTCTATTTGGTCCTAAATAAGCTATAGGACCACCCCCTCCTGAGAGGTTTAGAACACAGATCCTTGCCCTGGTTTAGCTGGTGCTCTACCACTGGAACCATGCCTCCATCCCAACCTTGTGCCGCTGAACTTTAGAGAGGGAATCGCACAGGCTTTTCTGCCTACAATGATTTGAATCACAGCCCCCTCAGTGGGCGGGACCATAGGAGTGAGGGCGCTGTCACCCTGCTTAGAAACATTGCCTGTTTGCTAAAAACGAGGAAGCTGTCACCACACCATGTAGCTGATGGAATCCCACCAGGCTGCCAGCGGCCCTCCTGATTCACCAGGCTATGTCACGCGCTGATGCCAGAGGATTTCCCTCACCCAATGTCAGTAAGGCTCAGGTGACACGTCCTACTCCAGGTGTAGGGTACTTTAAGTGCCTTGAGAAGTAATTATAAGACAATTATATAATATGTAAAATTTACATATATTTATATATAATATATAATTATATATACTGTAACTTACATATTATGTATTATATAATATATAAAATATATATTATGTACTTATGTAATATATATGAATATATATTTATCTATAATAAATACATATATGCCTTATATATAATTTCTGTTATATGTAACAGAAATTATATATAATATATAAATATATGCCTTATAGTATATATAATTTCTGTTATATGTAACAGAAATTATAACAGAAATTTATATATATATATATAAATAACAGAAATTATAAGGAAAGGAACAGAGGAAAATAGATGTGTGGTATTGTGAATGGGGATATTCCCAAGGGTTAGTTTATTCCCGTGGATAACTTGTCTAATATCAATCCTAGTAAACAGTGGAGACATTCTTACCTTGTTCATCTCTCCTTAGCCTAGATTCTCTTATGTAAGAAAGGCTTATGTAAGGACGCTGCGTGTTGCTGTTGTAGAAAGGACAAAGAGATGCAGGACAGGCAGAAATCTTTTCAGCCAGTGGAGTTGTTTATTATTACTTATTTTCTCTTCTAATTTATGAGGAGGAAGATGAAAAAATAATATAATATTGACTGTGAATTTCCACTCCCACATAGAATAGGCACAGCTGATTTTTTTCTGGTATATGAAGTTCATAATATGTTCTTGCTCGTGGTTCAGTTTGGTGGCATTAAATAAATAATTTGCACTGTTTCGAGTTGATGAGATTTCAGAATTCCACACTACTAACAAATTAGCTTGGCACCCTGACTTTCATATTTTGAAGAAAATGGAAAGTAGTGTTTTTTTCATTATCCTGTTCATTAGCAATTTTATTGTCAGGTCAAATATTTTGGCAGAAAATAATTTTATAATCAGAAAGGGGGAAAACCTATTCAAGTGACAAATCTAGTTTTCTTCCTCCTAATTTTTTTTTTAGGGGGGAGGTAGTAATGTGAAGGTAGCATTCTAATTCACTTTGGTCTTCTATAGATTAAATTGAACAATGCTCACAAAATAGATTTTGAGGGATAATGAGAAATGAAAAAGACCGTATGGCCCCATGGATTTATTGGCTTAAACAGTCGCAGGTAGTTTATTTTATAGTAAATCTGACTCAAAATAATCTCATTGAACTACTTCAAAAATAAATGTGTCTCCCTTTCTCCTAATCCATGAATATCTATTCCAAGTATCTTCAAGATAAGAAAAATAATCATTAATATCAAATTCATGCATACTGTCCCTTCGGTGCGTGCCCGAGAAGCTCTGTACTCTCCGTTCTGTGTGGCAGGAAAGGTTTGATGCTGAGATTCAGGAACAAAGGGAGAAACAACACCCTCTTCCTGGAGTAAAGGCTGAATTACCATGTGTTTTCTGGTCACATGTATGTGAGCCCTCACATCTGACCATCAATCAGGCCCTGAAGCTCGCCTCCAGGAAAGTTGAAAGAGTATCTCACAGGAGAGGAAAACACACTTAAAATTACTGCTGCTCTAAGATAAACTGACATTACCAGAAGCAGCAGCTGGGAGGAGGGGGTGGAGAGAATCCGTCCGGGCCCTCCTTGCTTCTCCTTTAGCAGTGATTTTGACTTTCTGCTTTTAGTTCTCCTCAGGGATCCTGGGTGAGTTTAAAATGATATAAAATATACTCATTGTTTCCCCTCCCTTGCCCTTTAGATAAAGCCAACAGCTATGGCCTGTCTCGTACCTTTCTCAAGAAAGATGCAACTTCTTTTATTGCGTCATGGGTAGAGCGCAGCTTGATTCCTGTGTGATGATTGAAGTTGATTTCTTGGGTTGGTTCGTGAAGCATTCTGCTCCCCTGGTTTAGAGAGACATTGAGGATGAGTCAGGAGGCAGTCAGAGTGGATCCACGTACGTCATTTTATGCTTAGGTCTCCCTCAACATTCATGATCATCAAGCTAAGGGAGGAGAAGAATGGGCAAACTCCATGAAGGCCTCTGATTCCAGGAAAGGAAAAGAGACTTAGGCAGGCATTCTGCGATTTTCATCTATCATGTTCTAAACCATATGCCATCTTTTCTAGACTTATTCATAACCTTATAAGAAGCTTTCTCCCCTGGCTGCTGAATTCATCCATTTTTACTTAGTCCTGCTGACATGAGTAAAGAAATCTTAAAAACTTCGTGTCTGACCTTGAACGTGCTCACACAGTACAATAAAACGCTATCGGTTTAAGCATGGGCTCAGTCCTGTACAGCACACTTCTAGAACTTTGTTCTCTTCAGCACTAAATGTACAAGTCTATTGCACATGTCCATTTTATGCACTGACTCTCCATTTCCTTTCTTGCTCAGCATCTGCCGAGTAAAAGGACTCTGTTTTACTTTTAATATCTTCCTTACATTTATTTTTAATGGACAAGTGCAAAGTGCGTATAGCAGTGGGAGACAGCGCGGTTTGATATGTACATGATGGAAATATCTTAAGCCAATCTGCTTAACAGATGAATTCCTTTCTGGTTAGAAGATTTCAAACTTGACTCTAGGCAATTTTCAAGTGTGTGTGTGTGTGTGTGTGTGTGTGTGTGTGTGTGTGTGTGTGTGTGTGTAATAGCACTGTTCTTTAAAAAAAAGTAATTGGAAATATATTTCCCAGAAGTCTCCTGCGAGGAGTTATCTTCAAGTTACTTTTCAAAACTGTCCGTTGTCCTTGCTTAACAGTTGAAGCAGGATGGATTGTGCGGGCTGGACATGGTGGCCACTAGCGGGCAGATACCGGAGTGAACCGTCGCGGTACTAGGAGAGGTGGTGACATGTCTCCCTGTCCCTGGGGATGACCATGGGTCACAGGGAAGGTCAAGCGATCTCAGGACTGCTCCTTGACCAGAGCATTCGCTCACTTCAGTCACCAGAGAAGGGAGTCGTTCTGTGACTGCGTTAGAAGCTGTACAGGAATTACAATTAATTCTTTCTAAGAAGCGATGTCATGGAGACACAGCAACAGGACTTCCCGGCTCTCTCAAGGTCAGGTGGGACTCCACTGTGAGCAACAAAAACTACCCTGTCTGGGTGGCCCAAGGGCTTTGGACTCAATTCCAAAACTCTTATTTTGCAGAAACTTAAACCCTTACTTGGCCAGTATTCTATGTCAGGGTATTTTCCCCCCTTACATCAGTGACAGCTTTTATTAACATCAGATAGGAGCTGTTGGAAGCTCTTAACATATGCAGTTCTGAAGCTGCTCTGCACTGTTGTCCTGTCAAAAGAAATTCCTGTACCGCAGGCAGGATAAAGCGTTTATAAAAACTATCTTTAATGAAACGATGATACTGGTCTAGTTATTTGTTGTTCCACTTTTCTACCTCCTCTGTTTCGGGGTTCTAGGGATTTATTGACATGTCTCCTCTCCCTGCCATTTCTGTACTCTTAATTATATTAATTTGATTCTCTAATATATACCAGCCTTTGGTGAAATGTGGAAAATCACTTGCCTGAGTTCCTTCGTAATTATTACTAATTATGGCTAATTAGTAATAATTACTAATTACTAATTATTTTTCCATCTTGGTGGGATGAAATGGTTTCTGAGGTGACTTTTTCATGTAGCAAAGTTGAAACTCATCTGGATTCCATATTATAATTTAATCTGATGCTTATTAATTTCATACTACCTTTCCTTTCTATGTTACAATACTTAAGATGGCAAATCTTAAGTAGAAAAGATTTCGGTCTGTTTTTATTTTTGAAAGAACTTCATTGAGATATAACTCATACACTGTACAATATACAATACGCCCACTTAAAATGCACACCTGAAGTCTAGAGCTGGTGGCTCACGCCTGTCATCCTAGCTACTCAGGAGGCTGAGATCTGAGGATCATGGTTCAAAGCCAGCCCAGGCAGGAAAGTTCATCAGACTCTTATCTCCAATTAACTACCAGAAAATCCGAAGTAGAGTTGTGGCTCAAAGTGGTAGAGCATTATTAGCCCTGAAGGGCGATGGGGGTGGGGAGGGGTGTTAGGGATAGTGCCTAGGCCCCAACTTTTTCTTGTATGCATTGGGAGTATATATTCTTTTCTTTGATTTAAAGAGAAAAGTCATTCCTATCTTCCCACATACATGGATGACATCGATTGCATATTGGATTCATTTTCTTGAATAAATGTTTTTCCTTCTCGGGACTTCTATTTCACACATGTAGATGAGAACATGAAATCACAAACCATTATTTTTTTTCATCATGAAAAAATAAAACCTACTTACAAATTCTTGTCTCAGAAGCTAATTTAATTGGAGCATTCCAACTACTATTGCTTATTTCACACTTCAGTAGGTAAAGATGCATTAATAATCGAAGTTTCCAACTGTAATTAACATTAGCTTTAGGCTCCAGACAATGAGATGATTGCATTTTAATATATGGGTTGATAAACAAAGTTAATCTAACATATGAATAGATGGCAAAAATAACTTACATTTACCCTTTCTCTGCACATTGATACATGTATTTTCCTGTTATCTAAGGCAGGGAAAGTAATGTTAGAAAAAAAATAAATAAAAGGTACCTTACCGTCAGTATATTCGGCTCTCATCAATTGAATGCACCAAAATGAATTTGCAACATTCTAGGAAAACATTGCTTTTCTAGTAAAAAATTAAAAGGTGCTCTTAGCTTTGCTTGATTTCTTCCATAGTTTTATGTATTATTTAGATTTTTATGTTATTTCACTTGGTTTCTAATTAAATGGATTGCTGTAGAAAGATCTCTGAATGATGAATTTTTATGTGAACATCTTGTTCTTGGTAATAGAATATTGTCACTGTATCAATTGTTTGCCTGCCACTGTTGTATTACTTTTCTTTTGATAGCGATCATATTTGTATTACTTTGGATGAAAGGAAAAAAATGTAAGCCTTTTCAGGCAGAGTGTGTAACTGAGGCTTAGACTCAGAGCAGCTCTTCTACCACTAAAACCACGCTCCCACCAGAACAAACTGTATTTTTAGTGGATCTCTGTCTCCGGTATAGCTTGTAAAAACCACATTTTTAACAGTTAAATGTAAATAACTGTTGTATTTAACATCTTCAAGCCCTTTACTGCTTGAGATACAATGAATAGAGTAGAGAACACATTCCAAAACATAGAGATAGTTGTGAGTATGTCCAAATGCATAAACTCATGAAACAATAATGGGCACTAATTTCCTAACCACGTGCAAAAAGAAATGGAACCTAAGTTTCAGGGAAGCCATGTGACTTTCCCACAACACAGAGTTAGGATCTAAAACTTCTGTTGCTTGTGCCTTCAGGATCGTTTGTGTGATCAGACAAAGATGTTTCCGTCTTAAAAGGAGTTAAATGCAGTATTCATTTTGCCTATTCTTTCTCTCAGTGCTTCACTTGGATGCCTAGATTGTTTAATGAAGGCACCGAAGCCCAGAGAAGTTGAATAACAGATAGGCAGACAAAAACTGGGCACCAGACTCAAGTCTATAATCCTAGATGCTCAGCAGTCTGAGATCTGAGGATCTGGGTTCAAAATCAGTCCAGTCAGGAAAGTCCCAAAGACTCTTATCTCTGATTAAACAAAAAAGGCCAGATGTAGAGGTGTAGCTCAACTTATACAGTGCCAACCTTGCACCAAAAAATCAAGTGACTGCTTCCAGAGCCTAGTTCAAGTTCCACTACCGGCATTCATGCCGCACACACACGCCATAAAAAAGGTCTCACGGCGAGAAAAGCATAGTTCTAGACTGAGAATAGAACATTTAGCTCGAGGAATATGTTAATTCGTTACCAGACTTCAGTATCTTCTCTGAAGGAATGATTTGAGGTGAGAGTACATCTCACTTTCCTTCAAACATAATTAGATATATTATAATGGGGTATATAATTATGGATAATTAGCATATTCCTTCTTCAGTGCAATGATTCTCAATGTTCCCTAAGTTTGACTGAGTTCCTACCCTTATTTTCCTTTGTTCTCCTTGCATTATGTTCCTGAGAATGCATAGTATCACCATTTTAGTATTATGCAGATTCGTTATTTGTGAGGTATCAGATTCATCTTCATTGTTAACTTTTAAGATAATCTGACCAGATGGCTTTGAGAATACATTAATTAAATTAGGAGTTCTAATAAAGACATACTTTTTTTTTTATCCACAGGAAGGCTTAACATTTCATTCCCTTTCTTCTATTTGTGTTCAATAATCCCAAATGTTATGAATAATTACATGTCATTATTGGAAAAAAAATAAAAAACCTCTGTTGAGATAGAAATTCTTCCAGATGCTTTCATAATCATTCTTTCTTACAGAAAAAAAAAATTGAGACGATTCTGTGGAGATACATTTTTTTAATGGAAGCTTCTTGGTTTGTGCCATCTTTGCAATCCTATATTTAATATAATAAGCCCAATCTTCAACCTTTGTGCAGGATAACCAGCCACAAGTTGAGCCAAAAGTTAATTTCACCTTCAGTCTCAGAAACTTTGGTGTCATGGAAACCCTGACCTCCCAAAGTATTCTTGCCTTATGGTGGTGATTTTTCTTCCTTTTTGAACATTCTATTTCTTTATCTTTAATTGTACAAAGGAGTTGCCATTGAACAGAGCAGTTTATGAACACAAGGCACTTGATTAGTGTCATCCCTTCATCCTTCTCCCCCATCCCTCCTCTACCCATTGACTGCATCCCCCCATCTTCTCTTCTTCATTTGTTTACCCCCTTCCCCTTGACCTCACGCCACTGACTTCATACCCACTTCCTGGTATTTACTTTGTTAAGCTTTGATTTTGCCTTTCTAAGGAATTCCTCTCTTTGAGATCTCCCTTGAATCTACCATATTGCAGTTTCTACATTTAGGTGTAACTGTATAGCACCCAATATAGTTACTAATAAGTTTACTAACTAAATCTGGTTTTGTCTCTCTGTGCCTGATTACCTAAAATAATTTTTGCAGGTCTTTCCATATCTTTACAAATGGTTCAATATTATTCTTTCTAACGGATGAGTAAATCTCACTGCATATATACTACATTTTTTTGACCCATTCATTGGGCTGATTATATGGGCTGATCCCATAGCTTGGTTATGATTAATCGTGCCGCAGTGAACGTGGTGGTGCTGGTGGCTTTGCTGTGTCCTGGTTTGTAATCCTTGGGATACATGCCCTCAAGTGGAAATGATGGATCATAGGTTAGTTCTGTGTTTACCTTTTTTTTTTTTAAGCAATCTCCATACCACTTTCCAGAGTGTATAAACAAGTTTACATTCCTCCCGGCAGTGTGTTAGGGTTCCCTTTGGCCACACCCTTGCCAGCATTTTTCATTGTTTGTGTTCTTGATAACGGCCACTCTACCTGGAATGAGGTACAGTCTCAGTGTTGTTTTGCTTTGCATTTCCTTTATAGCCAGAGATGTTCTTCATGTGTCTATTGGCCGTTTTTATCAGGTCACTCTTGGCCATCTGAGGGTGGGTCACCTTGCCTTTCTTCTGTCTTTCTTTCTCTGGGACCATTTTATCCCACACAGTCTTGTTCCTCAGTATTTCTTTCCTTCTTTATTTTGGACAGAAAGGGTGGAGAACACACCGACTTCCCCCTGCAGTTAAACAATGACTGTGACCAACAGTAGAGTAGACGACAATTAGAATTCTGCCTTTGAACTTGACACAATACATACAGAAGGCAAGTGGCCTTTTGTCTGTCATTAATTCAGAGAATAGTCAGCACAGCATTAATATTCAGGATAGGTGATTCGGCAAATGAATCTTTCAGGCAGCAAAGATTCGAACAAAATTATGAATCCAATCTCCAACTCTTACCCTCCCCACCAGGGAAAGTACAATGGCAACGGAAAGGGCATCTATTCTCATTATGATCTTTAGACCGTCATCATCGGGGCTAATTCTAATGTTGTACTAGAGATGAGGAGTAGTAGAAATCCAATTTGAATGCATAATACTACATTTAATGTTCACAGCCACCTGTCAATAGGAAATAGACTGAGGCATAGTTTCAGTGATATCCATGGGGAATATTCAATTATAATCAACCTTCCTATTTTTGTTAAATTCTTTGTCCTGGAATGGGTTGTTTGTGCCATTTCTTATTCCTGGGACAATCTGTCACTAGAAGGAATTTGAATTTTAATCTAATACTGTATGAGAAAACACAATAGAGAATGTTTCTTTTAATCTCCTCAGTATTACTATTGTTTGTCTACTTAATCCTTTTTCTATAGGTTAATTATAACTAGTGTTATAACTTTAGTTCAGCTATAGCAGACTTTGATGGGCTAGGGGAAAATGATTTTCCATAAACCATATTAAATACAGTATATGGGCAAAAGGACTATCATTTTACTAACTGAAACTTACTAAAAGCAAAAGAAAGTATTCATTTGAATGATGCAACTGACAGTGCATGAATTTATGGCATCTCGCAGATAACTTTGTAAATCTACCTTTATTCGATCATTAACTGCTGCATGCTCCATTAAAAAAAAGGAGAAAAGACAACCTAAGTGATTCCACTAAACAATGCTCTAATGAGAAAATAACTGTTGAAGAAAATCATAGGGAGAACTTTCACTTTTCCTGAGCCAATGTATTGATGACTGAAGACTGAAAACGTTCCCCAGATTCCTGTTCCCACTTTCCAGAAGGGTTTGTTAAAAAGGTGATGGATATTTTGAAATTGGCAAGGACATTGAAATATTGCCAGACTTGTTTCCCCCACCCCCACCTTATTTCCTATAATCAAAAGCATTGATAACACAGTTTCATCCTCAGGAAAATGATCCAACCACATTGCCTTGCTCCCAGTTTGGTGTCATATTAACAACATCATCCTCATTAAAATAATTTCATTTTCATCCTATGGATCCAAAAGAATACATCCTTTTTCCAAGTGTTTCCAAGAAACTGGCTTTTCTTAGAAGCCTCTTATCTGAGTCAAGCCCACGGTTGGGGACTATTTCAGAAGTAAACGATTCGTGGGTTACATTTAAAACATGAGTATCTTCCTCCACTGTGCCTCTTTTATGCTTTTGATCTATGAATAGCTACCTTTGGGAACTCAGAGGAGAGTCACAAGGTAAATCTCCCCATATTTATCTGTGCCAAGAAGAGAATTCAGCTTCTAAGATCTCATCATGGAAATGCAGGGTAAATCCAGCTTCAAACAGAGGATCAAGTTTGCTGCATGTCAGAGATTCAGGAGCCGCTACTTCCACATTTACACAAAATAAACTACGGGCAAGTCAGAGCTGCAATCCAAGTGGTGACCTCTAGCTGAGCTGCTGTAAACCAGATAATTCACCTCTGCCCTGAGCAGACTACAGACTTTGGAGCTTTGCAACACTAGCTGCATGCAGATCTTCTCTGCAAATCTACAGGGACTTATGACTCTCTCCTGTTCTGGACAGGGAAATGCTCACTGGAAATATAAACAAACATGCCTTGGGTTTCCTGAAAGATCAGTTTACTTTGTAGAATTATTTGCTCCTATGACAGGTTTTAAAGGTTGATCTGAGAAGGAAGGATTCCAGCCTAGAGGCTGAGATTCTTATGCAGCTTGAAGGCACAATGGTTGTTGATTTCTTTCCTTCCCTTTTTCTAAGTTATCTTTAAGTAGTGATACAAAGGAGTTGCCATTTGACAGAGCAGTTCATGATTAGGAAATATCAGGACCAGTGTAACTCCTTTCAGCATTCTCATTCATCCTTTCCATCCTTCCATTCATTTTCCTTTCTCATGAGTTGACAAGCTATGTACCACATGAAAACAATTTTCACCAACGGATACCATTTCAATTGTGTGATCTACTGATGGCGATGATTGCTTCTAAGTAATATTTGCACAAGGTAATAGTAAAATCTTGAATGGGCCAAGAGCCTTTGGAATCTGTCTACAAAGTCTACACATTCCAAACTTGTAGATGCCTGCTCTAGCCACGTGGAAGTGACGGTGCACCTGTGGTACCAGCAGCACTCAGCAAGTTTTCACACATTTGGTGCGCAGCTTCATTGTGCTGCTATCTGTAAACTACAGAGAAGAGAAAGGTTGCACTCAATTTGACATGACTCCATTTACGTATCAAGAGGGATTAATTAGACTTTAACGCTTCCAGGGCAGTACCCATTTCTGCTTTGTATCATCTATGAAATATCTTCCTCTCTGCACCTCAAAGGGTTTTTGAAGACCGGATGAAGGTAGTGATGCTGCGTGGCCTTCATCCAAGCATTCATCCACCCTTATCAGTTTGGATTCCATTTCTACAGACAGGCCCAGCCAGGTCCTGCCAACCCAGAAGTTGCATAAAATGAATAAATATTGGTTGATAAAGTGAACAAATCTTTCACAAATTAAAGTGAGACTGTTACTTAAGCCAGATGAGTGAACACTGGATACACACGGGTCTAGAGAAAGCCAGTTGGAACATGAAGTGGAATTTCTTACGACAAGCTTGGCCGGGGTGGTCAAAATAGACCTTCATCCAAGACCAGCGATGCCAGCGCCAGTTAGCAATCACGACAGCATGCCTTCCAGAGGTGGGAGAGGAATAAATCACTGACTGGTAAAACTAACATTATGCAAATACCATCTAGTGGATCCCTAAGACTGGAAGACTACTGAGTGAAAGGATATAAGTAAAATTGTGAAGATATATACATATTTATGTACACACACATATATATGCATATATGTACTGATATCTCTTAAGCTGTAGCACTGAGCTGGCAGAATACATATGTAAATAACTGTTAGTTCAATATGGAAAGTAGCCCAGACCAATTCTGTGAACTCACCTGTAGAAACACTTGAAGTTTTTATCTTTAATGATGCTCCTACGGTTCGTGATTAAAAAGAAAAAAGAAAAATAGATGCTAACTTACATCAGAAAGCAAAAAAGTCATCATGTTTAAAGAGAATGTGAAATCTAAGGACATGGACTTAAAAAAATATAAGTACACTAATACATCTCCAGGTTTTGTCATCTGCTTATATAAAATAGGAAACATACACAGAGCTAACTTTGAATGTTCCAAGGGAATAGAGATTGGTATAGATTATGACTTTTGTCTGCCAGAGATAGTCTTGGAAGATTAATATGATGGAGAGAGAGAGAGAGGGAGAGAGAGAGAGAGGAGAGCAAAAGCGAAGTGAGAACTCATGTAATCATGCAAATCAGTGACTGGAGAGAGAAAACAAATCTGAGGAGGAAGAGATGTATCTGTTTCAAGGTCACCTGGGGAGCAATCCCAATAATTTATATCCATGGCCTTTTCCTCTGTAGATTCGACTCAAATTTTTTTGGATGAGCCTAAAAAGAGATAATTTGAGAAAATGATGCTGACATTTCCTTCTTCCTTCAAATTAAGGAATAATCACTAATCTAGATGATGATAATGATGATGATACAGTAACAGTGAAAGTAATAAAATAATGGTATAGGATTGATGCAAATAGTACATCTACTTTAGTCAAATAAATTAGTGGCGCTTTCCAAACTCCTGTGTCACTAAATGATACCCAAATCATGTCAATAGGACTACCTAAAATCTAAGAGTGGTCTAGAGACAAAGTACCATATGGAAGTCAGTTTCGTCAATGGACGTTAAATTTAATTAAGCAGGTTGTTTTTTTTTTTTTTTTTTTTTTTTTCGGGGATACTGAAAGCCATTGCTATGTAATTATATATTGGGATTTCTTCAAAGACAGAAACAGTAAGTAACATAGAACAAAATTATTGGACCAGAATATCAAATGGATGTCCACCCACCACCTCCTGCTATTATAGTTCATAGGTATAGCTACACAGGCAATTCTTACATAACTACACTGTAATTTCATACTATGTAGGTTTATAGATTTACATACAGTCACAGAGTTCACATATTTGTGTTTCCCACATGCAGATATTTCTTTTTCAGAAAGTGCAGTCTATTTTGAGGTTTGAGACTCCTGAATAAGTTTCTATATTAATCAAGTTAACTACTTTGCAATATGTGAGTATTACATGTTAAACAGTCAATAAATAAGTCAGGGTAGATTCTAAATGCTCTCTGGAAAATGGAGGCATGACAGTAATGGAGCTCTCCATCTGTAGGTAATTTAAGAGACCCATCCTACAGTGAACAAGCATGTAATTACTAAGAAATACAAAGTCAGAATAAAAAAAAAAACATCCGCAGCTTAACTCAGAAATGAGTATGTATAGTTTCTTTCTTGTGTTTTAGAAATAAATAGCTGTTGTGATGATTTTAAGAAACGGTTGTGTAATAATTACACGTCTATCATGATTGAAAGCATGGGTAAAACAAACTCTCTGCAAACGGGTGCTTCCTTAAAGAATAATTGCATACTGTCTCATGTCTGATTGCTTGAATATTTCACAAAGCAATGACAAAATCAAATAGATGCTACAAATCACTCATACTCAACAAAACCCGATGTGTTTAAATGGGAACAAATATTGCTTTGAATATCGTCATAGTTTTCATAGATTAGAGAGGAAAAACAGTTTAGTTATGCTTGCTCTCTCCATTAGCTAGAATTATGATTGAAATCTGACTATAATCTCAACAAATTACCAATCAGTAAAACTTAAGTGCTACCCCTGTAAGTCCCTGCTACGAAGAATGGAAAGAAAAATGTCTGACTTTAAGGAGCCTCTAGCTAATTAAAGAAAGCAATTTTAGTGCTCAGGAACACATGAATGCTTTTTAACTAAACAGAAAGTGACATTAGGCTAATTAAAGAATAATTATCAATACTGATTACTTAGAAACCATAGCAACAAGTGTTTCAGAAATGGAAGGACAAATGTACACAGAGACAAACTTAAGTGAGAATACTACAAACTATTTTTTATCACAAATCTCAAGTCATGAAAATAGGGTGTTTGGAATCAGTTTTATTTAGACCATGAAAGAAATGGTACATATAGGACAAGATGTTGGTGGTTCACACATGTAATCCAAGTTACTTAGGAAGCTGAGTCCTATATGTATACGTATATGTATATTTATAAATATAGAGATATCTATATCTATAGATAGATATATAGTTACATATACAGGTATATAGACCTATGGAGATATAGATCTTATAGCTATAGGTATATATTCCATATTTCACATAGAGCAAGTAGGCAACATAGCAAAAAAGAGTAACATAAATGAATCCATGTATGTGGCAGGATTTGTGTACTACACTCATGTAGGTGTGTGCTGGCTACTGAATATAAGGCTCATTGAACAAGTCTGTGTGTGTGTGTGTGTGCATATTAAACTCTGGTTGATGTAATGTATAATGAAGTGCACAGATACTACTCATGATACAATCTGAGTAGCTTTGACAGATATTCTGCATTTGCTGATGTGGAGTGGAAGAAGGGAGGTCTGGAGCCAGGAATGCCATCTCTATGTGGAGTAAGGAGGTGCATGGGTCACTGCTGTGCTGAGTTGTCTTGCTAGGTCAATGAGCAATAGGAAAAAATGGAACAAGATGAACACAACGTTTAGCAGCACAAGATCAGAACGTTTAGGTCATCACTGTCAGCCTGTATGTGACCTTAGGAACTTCAGGGGTAGCAGCAACTCTAATGCATCCTTCGGGGACAATGGAATTCAATCCCTGCAGCAGACAGGCCACGAACAGCCCTGAAGCCATGTTATAATATCAGTGGCGGCCACTGTTTGGAGACTGGGGAATGGTGTGTCTCACCATTGGGAGTGTTGCTCCTCAGTATCATGGGCGAGCATATTAGGAAAACTGAACAAAACATTACCACCCAGAATCATTCCAAAACTGACTTTTTGAAGATTTGTTGTTGGGCGATTTAATTTTTTGAGTTCCAGGTATATTTCAGATATGAGACCCTTGTCTGTATGGCTAGTGAAGATCTTCTCCCAATCCGTAGGCTTTCTATTGATCTTGCTAGCTATGTCCTGTGCCATGAAGAAGCTCTGCAGCTTCATGAAATCCCATTTGCCCAACCTTTCTTCGATTTGTTGCGTTTCTAGGTCTCTACTAAGAAAATGTCCTCCTGTGCCAAGAAGACCTAAGGTTTCTCCTATTCCGTCCTGTAATGTTTTCAGAGTGTCTGCTTTGACTCCGAGGTCTTTGATCCATTTGGAGTTAATTCTGGTGCAGGCTGATATATAAGGATATAGCTTTAGTTTTCTACAAGTAATTAACCAATTTTGCCAGTACCATTTACTGAAGAGGCTGTCTTTCTTCCAAAAACAACCTCCCAATAAATAAATGGGCTAAAGACTTAAAGAGAAACTTCTCTGAAGAGGAAAGAAGGATGGCCAATAGACACATGAATAAATGCTCAACCTCCCTAGCCATAAAAGAAATGCAAATCAAAACAACATTGAGATTCCACCTCACCCCAGTTAGAATGGCTATAATCAAGAACTCTAATAACAACAGATGCTGGAGGAGATGTGGACAGAAGGGAACCTTACTGCATTGTTGGTGGGAGTGTAAACTTGTTCAACTACTTTGGAAAGTAGTATGGAGGTTCCTCAAAAGACTCCACATAGAGCTCCCCTATGACCCAGCAATCCCACTGTTGGGCATTTAGCTGAATGATCACAAACAAGACCATATTAAAGCTTCCAGCACAACTATGTTTATTGCAGCATTATTTACTATAGCTAAGATATGGAACCAACCCAGATGCCCCTCGTAGATGAATGGATCAAGAAAATGTGGTCCACATACACAATGGAATTCTATGCCTCCATCAGAAAGAATGACATTGCCCCATTTGTTAGGAAATGGAAAGACTTGGAAAAAATTATATTAAGTGAAGTAAGTCAGGCCCAAAGAAACATAGTTCCCATGGTTTCCCTTATTTGCAATTACTAGTATATGTCTGAGACAAGCAGAAACGGTCAGATAAGTTGATGTAAGGCGAAATGAACCCCAAGATAAGGACTCAAATGAAACATTTTTAAAAAGAGATTGACATCATGAAAACCTTTTGCAGGCACATTTACTGAGTACTAAGTTGGAACTAGGAGCTTTGGTGTCTGTTATACACTAGCTTGATGTCCCTCTCCTTATTTGAGTATAAACTGCCTGGCCACTGGGCTAAAAACTACCCTTTACACACCTGGACCTGTGCTCTTGAGTGTGAACGCACTGGCAGGCTGCTCCTCTCACTTTGGCTTTCTACTCTCCTCTCTCCAGTTCAGGGCTCCACGTACCGTGAGTTTGATCACACCGATGTAATCCTCCGTCTTTTATCAATGCAGATGTGTCTCGATGGACCGGGAGGATTACAGGCTAACAGGGAACCCTGTCGTCGTCATCTTCTAGATAATTTCCGAAACTCTGCATTGTTTCATGCTCTGTTCTTTCAGCTGAGTTTCACCAGTTTTGTCATGAAAAAAATAAAACCTTCCAAGGAAAACAAGATATAAATCCAGGCTGTGGGTAGCTTGTCACTGTCATCATAGCTAATCAGGAGGCTGAGATCTGAGGATCTTGGTTGGAAGCACACCAGAGCAGGAAAGTCCAGTTAAGCACACACACACACACACACACACACACACACACACACAATGCTGGAAGTGGAGCTGTGGCTCAAGTGATACAGCACTAAACTCAAGCAAAACAGCTCAGGAATAGAGCTCATTTACTCTGTTCAAGCCTTCAAGACTGACAATAAGAAGAAGAAGAAGGAGGAGGAGGAGGAGGAGGAGGAGAAAGAGGAAGAGGAGGAGGAGCAGGAGGAGGAGAAGAAGAAGAAGAAGAAGAAGGAGAAGAAGAAGGAGGAGAAGAAGGAGAAGAAGAAGGAGAAGGAGAAGGAGAAGGAGAAGGAGAAGGAGGAGAAGGAGAAGGAGAAGAAGAAGAAGGAGGAGGAGAAGGAGGAGGAGAAGGAGGAGGAGAAAGAGGAGGAGAAGTAGAAGGAGAAGGAGAAGGAGAAGGAGAAGGAGAAGGAGAAGAAGAAGAAGAAGAAGAAGAAGAAGAAGAAGAAGAAGAAGAAGAAGAAGAAGAAGAAGAAGAAGAAGAAGAAGAAGAAGAAGAAGAAAGATATAAAGACTAGACTAACCTGTACATGCCAATCACCTTGATTCAAATACTTTGTTCCCCGATATCACAGACATTGTGAACAATATTTCATTCGTGCCAGAATGGCCCCCACCTCTCGTTTTGGTCTCTGTTCCCTTGCAGTGTTGTTTGCTGCAGCCCTTCTGCACATATTTCTTGCTGATGGATGTTACCTCTAGAAACTTGGTTAGGTTCAAATTCTTGTAAGAATCCTTCAAAGAGGGGCACTGGATGTCATTTAGCTTTTTTGAAAGCAATTCTCCTGCCGGCCCCTCTTGATTCTAGCACTGCAGTTGAAGGCGTTTTTGCCAATTAGCAACCACTCCTCAGGTTTCCCACAACCTAGAGTGGTTTCCCAGAAGGCACAAGGACAAATCGGTGCACCTAGGGTGTTTGCCTTCCGGTGGTTCTGTGACCATCAGTGACCCGGCGATTTTCCTTCTAGGACTTTGTCTGTCAGACTTGAAAGTTGTTGAAAATTGTCTTTCTCTGATGCCCAGTTCCTCCAAGTGTCTGAGTGATAGGTGTGTCTTTTTTTTTTTTTTTTGTCGGTTGTGGGGCTTGAACTCAGGGCCTGGTGCTGTCACTGGGCTCTTTCACTCAAAGCAAGTGCTCTACCACTTTGAGCTACAACGCCACTTCCTCCTTCTACCTTTTGTCTCCATGTGAAATGTCAGTCTGGCTGAGCTGAGACTTTTAACTTCTAGACTCATATGAGTAATTTAATACTAGCTACTTCTCTGTAGTTTACAAAGAGAGCGAGTTCTGATATCTGCCAGTGACCACATTGGCTGTTCCAACTTTCTCTTCTTAGATCACCTCTTTCCTATAATAACTTCATGAGGATGAGAAAACATCGTTTTACCCCTGTTACCTTGCAGTGTTATTCTGCCATCCCTGACCCACAAAGTCCTCTCTATTCTCTTTCCTTTGTGAAAGTCACAGGAGTTCTTCCTACGTGCATGATTTGGGGCTCATCACCTCAGAGCTAAACCAACAAGCAGCAAACAAAGCATTTGTGTTCAACCTAGGAATTAGAATGCAAGTGATTTGGGAAATGAGTTTAAACCCATTTAGATAAATATATACCATTTCCCCCCTAATTATTCTCCATTATCCATCTTTGGATTCGTAACAGCTAGTTTGAGCACCATTTTCAACCCTGTATTTAAAAAGGCTTTATTCATTCTCTTTGTTCCTCCTGAGAGCATCTGGTCTTTCCACGGAAGGTGTAGAAACTGCAAGAAATATTGGGAAAAAAAAGCAGAAGATGCTGGATCGCAGTGGGAGGGAAGGCCTGGGTGAGGCTGTGGGCTGTGGGACACCAGCTCCCCAACCCTCATTTTGGAGGCTGGACTGCTCAGTTGTGCATAGCACTGGCTCTTCCCAACCCTCTCCTCTTCACTCTGCACCTGGCCTTCTCCCTCTGCTTTTTCTTCTTTAGGGTCTCTTCTTTGTCCACCT
The DNA here is from genome assembly GCF_019054845.1 of Dipodomys spectabilis. Taxonomy (NCBI): domain Eukaryota; kingdom Metazoa; phylum Chordata; class Mammalia; order Rodentia; family Heteromyidae; genus Dipodomys; species Dipodomys spectabilis. The sequence continues at coordinate 4,096,634 of NW_024870935.1, forward strand.
TCTCCCCAAATATAGACGCGCCAGGGTGTGCATGAGGGCTGTGACCAGCATCTGAGGAAGCGTGGTTCAGTAAACGTGTATGCAAAGAAAACCAACAATCCTACCTCACCTCCCTGTTTGGCCTAGGAGGAGAGGGTATGAATGTATATTGGTTCGCAGACTGGGATAGGAGACTCGCTGTCTGCAAGTGAGTCCTCCTCACCTTGGGTTATAACTCTCTGTGGGAACATGTCATGGATCTGAGCTCTCAGATGCATAGGTGTCGGGGGTGGGTTTCTATTTTCTGTCTTCCTGTTTGGGCTCCATGAAGTCATTAGTTCTCTCTTCCCTGCTGTCCCCACCTCTTCACAACATGAAATAGAATTTAAGGATCCAAATGGATGTCTGAAAATCCAACCATTTCTTCTGTTAAAAGACAGAAATTCTTCAGTGACTTCTGTCTACATGTGTTACATCTTTTCCTTCCTACATAGAGGATGTATTAGAAAAGGTCATTCATAGCCTTAGTAGTTCCTTGAGTCCCTATAAAACAGAGTCTATCAATGTAACCAAGATATGAAATCAAGGCACTAGATGACAGATATAGAGATGATAGATAAATAGATATATATAGATATAGATGGATAGATAATAGATAGTAGATGATACACATGTAGATATGAATGGATAGATAATAGATAGTAGGTCACAGAAAAATATTGGCAACAGCAGTCATAAAAGAGAACAGTATCTCACCTATGAAAGTCTGAATGGGAAAGGAGTAAACTGTGGAATTGAACCAAAATTATATCAATTCCATATGAGGATAATTATTCACTGAAAAAGTCTAAAAACCCCTGTATAAAAATACTACAGTTTTCTATGCAGTGATATCAAATATGTGTGTATAATATAAATTTAATTTTTTCAGTGTTGGTGACACAAATGTGATAACCCTATACTTATTTGTATTTATGAATGATAAATCATTTCTCATTAATCATCATATATTTGAGAAGCTTCTGTTTTATAAGAGAACCTTAGAAAGGAAGCTGGCATTCATGAGTTCTGGTGATTTGTTCCAATTTCCCCATTAGGATAAACTAAATCCTAAACTGTCCTCTGTCTAGCACAAGTTAAGACAATTAGCAAGAATTTGGGCTAATGAAATTATACCCGCTCAGGATAAACAGATGCCTTGACTGTACTGTAAGAGTAGAAGTTTATACGCCAGACAGAGGGGATTATCACCTTGATGTTTTTATTCTGTTTTTGAAGTCTATCCCAGGCCAATTCAACTGTTAATTTTCAGTTAAACTAAATTTTGGCCAGGAAAAAAGAAAAAAAAAAACCATAAAGCATGAAAAGCGTAAGTAAATTCCTTTTATCTAGCTTGAGCTGTTGGCCTGGCACACTGGCTGTTCCCACACTTGGCATTTATTAATAATATTTTGAATACCATTGCGCTTTTAAAACTGAGTGTGCTGGAATTCTCTGGTGGGATTATGAAATGAGTCGATTTGCATCGTAATGAGAACAAATGTTTGCGATTGCATTGTTAAAATGCTAAAACGGTGTGTGTATAATTATTTTGCAGCTTAGATTCGCAGAACTCATTTCCCAAAACTCTTTCTTTCTTTCCCTGTTTTTTTCTTTTATTCTTTCTATTTTTTTCTTAAATATCTAAAGAGTCAGAGCCTACTGACTGCTGGACAGGAGGTGATTAAGGTAATTTAAACTCTTCACAAATGACTTTCCCATGGAATGAAAGTCTTTCTTTGGCTCTGCCTGGCTCCTTTTATTATCTTTAAGCGGCTAGAGTGTTGAGTCCCTGAGTCTCAGCAAGCTCTCTTTCCATGTACGCTTTCTCCTTGGTATTGATTAACCGTTGTGTAATTGCATTGCAGGTGGGCTTGCTCATCTTCAAAGTGTGGGCTACTTTCTCTTTGCTTGTCGACCCGGTAGCCATCATCTTGTGTGTTCTAATGCCTTAGCCTTACCACCACAAATCAAGCTCCCAGACATTAATTTCTCCTTCTTTAATTTCATATTCTATTACTACAATGCATGTAGATACTGTTTCCTTTTTTGCTCAGGTTTAATAGCCTTTCCTACAGCTTTTACATAGGGGCCAATAGCAAAGCAAGCTTTTATTTTGTAGAATGGGATTCCTTCGGACAGAAGGCAGCTCTCCAACACTCATTTCTTTTCATAGTTTTCTGATTCTGTTGACCGAATGCAAATATTCAAAGAAAACAAAACAAAACAAAACACCTGTCAGCTTTCTTAAGACTTGATTTGGGTGATTTTTTTCATTTGTTTGTGTTGCCAATCTTTAATACTCGTATTGGGAGTGCAGCCTGATAAGGTACAGATGTTCAAAGTTGAAATGTTTTGTTGTTGCATTTCTGAATATTTCAATTGTTAGCCTTGCCCTGAAGAAGGAGTTCCGAAGGCAGAGTTTGGGCAAATTGATTATTCTGGAAACCTTGTGTTAGAGTTCAGTTAGGAAAGAAACTAGAAAATATAGTCCATTGTACATTTTCTGTGTAAATACTGATTTCTGAATACCAGGAAAAATAAGTGATTTCTACCTTCGAACAACTAACTGTTCTTTTAGACTTGCTGTTCTCAACAACCAAATAAAGTATAATCCTATTTATAAGTTCATATTATGATACTTTATTAGACTGACTGGTACTTAATCTCTTGTACATAAGACACATTGACATATCTATCTATCTAACTCTCTATCTATCTACACGAACACTATAAGCATGTGGTACGAAGATATTTAAAAGATCATTGCTGTGAAAAAATACAAGATTATAAAAACATGTAGTAAAATACAAATTTCTCACAATTCTCACTTGTTATAACAAGTGGGCAACGCTAGCTAAAATAAATGTTAAAGTTTACAATATTCAAATATAAAGAATAACTATTTGCCCGTGGTTATTCTCTGCTTGAGAAATTAATTAAACTTGTGATGATTGGTGTCAAGACATTTTGTCATTTAAAAATAATTACTTTCTATTCAAAGTCAATATTTGATGATTTCAAGAAGTTAAAATTTTTAGGCTGGGAAGGTGGCTTAGTAGAGTGTTTGTCTAACATGCATGAAACCCTAGGGTCAATTCCTCAGTACCACATAAACAGAAAAAGCTGGAAGTGGCGCTGTGGCTCAACTGGTAGAGTGCTAGACTTGAGCAAAAGAAGCTCAGGGACAGTGTCCAGGCCCTGAGTTCAAGCCCCAGGACTGGCAAAATTTAAAAAAAATACAAGTTTGGATAGTTTTTAAATACTTGTGCAGACATGCAAGCAGGAATCTTAAATACATTCTATCTAAGCTGTATCTATAGCTTTCTACTAAGATCACTTAGGATTTATCTGGTTGTAGCAGGTAACCAGAAACAAGACACAGAACCCAGTAGTTTAAATACAACACTGTATTTTTTAAAGTATAAATAACAGAGATCAGAGGTGAGACTAGCTTCAGATATGTATATTGATTTGATCTTCCCAAGGCAGTTTTGTTGGATCATGTGGATTTTCTAAAGAAAAGAGGGAAAAATAAATACTCAATAATTAGCTGACATTTCCAGATGATAATATACTGTCCAAACTATTGTGCTATCCACAGATATAAAATTTCTTGACTCCAATCTTTGCTTTTATCCATCCCCCCATCTGTCTTTCCCTTTCCATTTTATCATGTTATTTTTTTTTTTTTACCATTTGTAGGTTTCATAAAGGAAAACACATGACAAAAGTGAATTCCAATGGAAGAAATTGTTTCATGTTCATTTGGTTTTCAGGCCCGAGTCTTGAGACACCTATATACATCCAAAAAAAAAAATAAAAATAAAACCAACATCAAGTCTTCCTCTGTGTACACAAAAATTACAAACTTTTTCTTCTCTCCAACTTTGAATCCTTTAATCTTCCCGTGGGTGAGTGGCTCCCTCCCCTGCCCCAGAAGCCGTGGTTTGTCATGACCTTTCATACCTGTTTTGTCTTTAGAAACAGCTTTGTAAATGTCACAAGCTTAGGATTCTTTTTAGAGGCTTTGAGTCTCAGCCCTCTAACCACTGAGTAATCAGATTCAGGTTGGTTGTGGTTCATGATATTTATTGACTGCTAGTTTGGCTTTAAGAACCTAATGCCATAGGTTGAAGTGCCATATTGTCCTCTCATCGAGAAAAAGAAATCAAAACCTATGAGGCTTGTTAGTTTCTTTTATTCTGAATATTGTAAAAAATAAAAATTCCTGAGTGAGCTACAACCGGAGTGATCTACCTTTATGAATTTCTGCTAATAAGAAGAGAAAAAAAATTTAAAAACACCCAATTATTTTTTTTTAAATAACAACGAACAAAAACCAGAAGACTCAGCCCTGCTTTGTATCAGGAGAGTGTCACTGAAACAGTGGTCTCCTCAATCATTCTCCCTATGAGTCCACCCATCCAGTGGGTAGGAAGGCCTGGTATTTAAGATTCATTTTGTCTCTGAGTTTCCAAGGCGTGTGCCCATAATGGCTAGGTACACTTAGCACAGGCAACGGGAGTCGGGAAGTAATGAATGAGAAATACAAGAAGCTGGGGAGCACGGAGACCCCCAGGCCCCCCAGATCACACCAACATGGACTGACTCCCTCCCCCTCTACTGTAGTCCCCCAGAGATGGGCTTTCTCACACAGAGTTGACGACAGAGACCTACCGTTGCTTTAGATATACTTCAGTCCATTAAATGTATAATTCAAGCCTGAGCATAGATATGTTTGCTTTTAGAGGACGTAAAAGACAAAACCGAACATTGAATGCCTATTGATTTTTTTTTTTAATGCAGCATTGTAGATGACAGGAATGCCTGTGAATGTCTTAGAAAAAGTATCACGCCCAACAGCCTTCTCTTGTGTGTTGAAGAAGGAGCAATGTGGGGTAAATCTTGAATAGGATGGACCAGTCAGGCTGTGGCCTGAACTGTCAGCAACAGCTTCCTGGTGATGGAGAACCCGTTCCAAGCTGGATGCGCTGCCATTCAGTATACTGGAATAAGCACCATGGCCGTTGATTAAACCGCTCAGCCATTGTTGTGAGGCACTGAAATGTGCTGCCCCTAACCTTTCTCGCTGGTGTTTTCTAGTTGAGCAGGTGTGCTCTTCAAAAGGATATTCATTAAGTGGATTTCCATTGTGTGTCTACTTTTGGATCCGTATTTCAGGTTTAACCAAATGACCTGGGATATGTTTGTGTGTAAAAAAAATAAGCATAAATTTTCCTGACAGACAAGCAAATCCTGTGCAAATTCTGTGGTATTTAGCATGGAAATTCATATGTCTGTTACTTTTGCAGTGACAAAGGAAAAGAAGCAGGCAGGGATAGAAGGCCCTCTCCTGTCTTCAACCTTCATTCTCTTACTGTTCCTTGACATTTGGGGATTTTAAAATATTGTAATTCTGCCAGAGCAGTACTAATCAATTTGCTAAAATATTAAAGTAAATTTAGAACTCTGACAAGATTGATTTGCAATGGGTATTAATCTTGAGAAAGCTTATTTCTCAAGTTGTAATAAATCCAATTATCCCAACACCTACTTATTGTGCTTTTCTCTTTTTCAAATTTTTCTCTTTGCTTCTTTCTCCCTGGGATTAAAAGGCTTGGTAACTCATAAAAGTATTTAGCGGCTTCAGAAATCTCCTACCTGTCTTTAAGGTATGTAAATGCAATGCTATAATGTGGACAGGTAAATTAATACATCCAAGAGAAACTAATCCCAACTGATTTTTATAAATTAATGGACCCAAAGCTATACATTCAGAACTCTGATGGTGTTTTAAAAGCTATTGTGAACCATGAGCACAACATGATACTGTACCCAAAGAACAAAAAAAAAAACAAAAAAATAGGCACCACTTTGAAAACAACATTCTTTGTGTAGTTGCGTGGCTTAAGAATTAGTGAACGCCTTGATATGTAGTCATATTCGGACAGTCTTTCTGCTATTGGTGCTTTATGAATAATGCATCTGCATTTTGCAGATTGGGAAACAGAGAGACAGGTGACCACGTTGCTACTAGAAACAACATGGATGAGCCCTGACTGGATCCGAGACATAGACACTGATTTGGTGCCATTCCTATTGTATGAAAAACTATTTTCCAGGTTATTATGGTCTGGGAAAATCAAATTGAGTGTGAAACAGATGAGAAGAAAACAGAAAATTCAACAAAACAATCTAGGTATTAATATGGGAGGGTATTGCAAAAGAATAGCTTCCTGTATTCCTAAGTTGACAAGTTTAATGTGAAATTAGGGATACCACACTAATATAGATAAAGAAGAATATGCGCGTGGTCCTTAGATAATTCTTATATTTTTAGAAAGTGGGAGTGGGAGAGAAAAGTAACTCAAAGGATCTGAAAAGGTCTGAGGGTAGGCTCTGGGAATATTTGGGGTATGTTTGGCTAAACAAAGTGTATTATTGAAATGATTCTTCATCCCTTATATTTTTTTTACCCTAACTGGTAGATATTTACCATAGTTTGCATGATTCATATTTTAAATATGTCAAGAAGAAACGCATAAGAGAAAATCTGGAGAGTCTGCAGCTGGCTAGCCTGAAAGGAGGGAAGCGAGGTAAGAGGGTAAAGATGACAGAGTTTTGGAAGCACAGAACATTTCTCCATGCCTCTCCATGTTCAATTCAGTCTACTAGGCATGAAAAGAACAAGGAGGAGCCTGGAACTCAGGGAGCAGTTGGTCCTGCCATAGTGATCAAGGACAGGCTGGGATATGGAAATGTGAAATTTTGGGAAGAGTGTATCCCTCAAACACGTACCGAGGTTTTGGTAGAAAAACAAACTTAGGGGGAATGAAGGTCAAGATGAACTGTGTCATAAAGAGATTAGAAATGAGTGTTCAGGCTGGAGCAGTACATCCGGGACAGATTTTGGACGGGGAACCCGAGCAAGGAGTGTGGATGAGGAGGTAGAATGGAAGAGACACAAAGGTAACCTGCCCTTCACACCAGGGCAGATGCCCAAGGAAACACAATACGTAGTACGAGGTCAGCTGCCTACACCTGGGCTGTGAGTTCTAATCCCCGTTTCCCGGGAAATTTCCCAGAAGGGCACGACAGTGGCAAGGAGAGCTCGTGGAGGTGGTGAGCAGCTGTCACACAGCGATGGGAGGTGACGCCCTGGGGCCTGCAGCTCTGAGCCATGGCACAGCTGAACTCCAAAGCGTCTTCTCGTTGTGACCACAAAGCGCCCAGTGCCGCAAGGTTAATGTACAAATTAAGATCATAACCCAGGCTGCTGATCTCTCTGTCCATCACACCCAGAGTTTAACGTTTACGGAAGGGGGTCCAATAGTAGTTCCTCGAACTCCCCCACCTTCCTACTTGGCCCTCACACATGTTGTCACTCCCCTTCCATTTTGTAGTCTGGTGTTGACAAACCCCGCTGGGCCAGTAGGCCTCAGTGTGGCTTTCCCCATACTTGCCCAAGGGCCAGATGACACCACCCAGAGACAGATGGCCTGTGGGAAACAGGAGACAGGAAGTTCCTACTCAGATGAATGCACTTCCTGCTTCCCCTTGGGTCCAGATTGGAAGTACGGTTTACACTGCAAAGGATGAGCAAAAGTGTTTGTTGTGTCACCATTTGCTTCCCCTCGTAGCTCCCAAAGAAAAAGGACCAACATCACAATACTACACAGCTGGCTCTTTCCACATCTCTTCTTCCATCCAGGCCTTAGACCTTCCAAAGAAATCATCAGTACATCAGTACATTGTTTTCTTTTTGACACGTTCACTGTTTTGCTTATTTTGTTTTTTAGATGACTAGAGCTAGGACAGAGAGAGAGGAGAGAGAGAGAGAGAGAGAGAGAGATCTTGGAAAATGTCATTAAGTCAAACAGAGGACAGAAACACTGCCATTCTATAAATGTCACACTGATGTTCCAAAAATGGCTCCAAGATATTTTCCACCAACAGCCTTCCCTAACCTTTCTGAGAAATCTCCTTATTTCCATGGAGATGGAAATGGTTAATTCCTTGCTGGAGATTAGACAGACAGCCTGGGAGGGAAGGAATTCCGTGAGAGTTAGCGTAAGTTCCTGAAGGTCAGAGAAGGACAGGAAGAAATAATGTCTTGTAGAGGAAAAATGACTAGTGGGATCCAACATGTCTTCCTGTAAGGACAGAAAAGGATTTCAGAGTTCAACATGATTCAAGTCAGAAATAGAGACCACAAAGCCTCACTCAGCACAAAAAAACACAGCTGAGGAAATCCTTTAGGAAAAAAAAAAAGAATTAAGACAATTAAGATGACTAAGCAGGAGAAAAGAGCATTTTAAGGAACAAAGGAGCTTTAAATCACCAGAAGCGTTTCTTTATGAAAATATACAACTTAGAATCTGTGTGTATAACTTGGATAGTAGAGCAAGAAAATAGCAAACAGACACATTTTGATTCCCAGGGAAACGAAACAGTTTTTGGGAAAAAATGAAGTTGTTGGAGAATGTAAAAGGCTCATGATATTTACGAGCTTCGGAAAGGGTTGAACTATGGCTGAAAGTGTTTTGGGACTTTGCTCTGCAGAAATCTTTATAGTCATCCTGACACAAGGTTACATGGTTCTGTACAATTTTTTTTAAAGTTTGACTAATATTTGAACGCACTGAAAATTTTAAAGCAAGATAGCATAAATCATTAGTATGAACAGAGACCGTGACCATTTGCCCCTCACGATCATCTAGGCAAAAATTTCCTTTTATTTATGCAAATGAATACTGGAAAATAGCCATCTCATTCACGGTGTCATGAGTTCTTAACCTTAAATGAACTCAGTACCCACCTCATTGTATCACTATTTTGGAAAGCATTAATTCTGCATTTTATAAAATGTATTGTATGGAGGTCAAGGCAAGGTCTCCTGCCTGAGATTTTTTTTTAAAGAAAAAAAGTGTGTTGGCATCAACTTTAACCCAATAGTTGGGCCCTGTTAAGGAGAATATTATGTATAAATTATCAGTGACAAGTGCACCAAGTATCAGCCTTATAATTAGAGACTACCATTATCATTTCTTTAGATTAAGTTCAAGTTTTAAATAGTGAGTTTTGATTTATGGTTATCATGAAACTCACAGTGAAAATCATTCATGATTGTCGATATCAACACACCTTCCGTTTGTCTCCCGAAAAAGAGAAGGGTTCGGACAATAATATTTACTTTGCATATGTCACATAAAAAGCCTTCAATGACTGATGTCAGTTCCTAAAGAAAGTTCCTGGTTTTATTGTTTCTTGAAGATCAATTTGTGCTGATATCATATCATAAAAGAAATAACGGTAGAGACATTCAGAGATTGATATGTAGATTTCTGTATTGAGTTACCCTGTTTCCAGTTAGGTTCTGAAAAGTATACACACTTTCAAGTAACAGATATTTCTCTTAAGTAAGGGAATATTTTTAGCAGTATGTGGGCATGAGAGAAATTATTTCCCTCTATCCCTCCTACTTTTCCTTCCCTCCCTCCCTCCCTCCCTCCCTCCCTCCCTCCCTTCCTTCCTTCCTTCTTCCTTCCTCCCTCCTTCCCTCCCTCCCTGCCTTCCTGCCTGCCTGCCTTTCCTTCCCATGTTTCCCCTTATTCTCCTCCTCCTCTTCCTTCTCGTTCATTTTTTATTTTCAGTAGTACTGGGGTTTTAAACTTAACCTAATGCTTGCTAAGTGTGGATGCTTCCATTGAGCTATACCCTAGACCTTTTGGCTTTAGTAATTTTCTGGGTCAAGTCTCATTTTCCCCCCATGGCCTCCCAACCTTATCTTCCTTGCTTGTAACCCCTACAAAAGTACAATGAAGTATGTAAGTTTGTTCCACTTTCTTGGTTGACATGGGGCACGGGGTGTCTCACTACCACTTTTTCCTATGCTGGTGTCAACGTTTCCCACATAGCGGAAAGTACAGACACAAACGGTGATCGCGGAGTGAATATTGATTTTCTATCAGTTTACTCATAACACGGTCCGTTTCCACGGTGACATCACAGCCTATTTAAAACAGACTGAAGATTTTATGACCCAAGGACAGGTTGAATGCTTGCTTCTGCCTGATCCCAGAGCACACACGTACGCACAGGAGGAGAGGCGAGATGAACAGCAGTGTCTATTTGTTGGGTAAATGGTAGTCACACAGTCCTGATCAAGCGAAATTTTTGGGAAAAAAAAAATCAAGAGGTAAAGTTATTTTTCCGCTCCTACTGCTGTTGGCTTTTGAGCAACAGAAATGTATGAAGAAAGCAAGGAAGAACTGAAGATAAGGAAGAGAGGCCCCCTGGGCCAGGAGGCACTTTGATTCCTGTGAGAGATGGGATCCCGTCCATCTTCTACCCTGGGAATTGCAGCTGGAATGAAACTTAACCTCCGGCAACTTCACAGAGGAGCCTCGGAAGCTGCGCAGACCTTGGCACGCACCCAGCGTAGATCTCAGGCCTCTCAGCCCCACAGGTGCCTGGGACTGAGTTCTGCCCATAACTGAAGGAACACTGCGAAGGGGCTGTCCTCTGGGACTCTGCCCTGCCCTCCCTGGGCCTGCTGGCTTTTGAAACTCTAAGCAGGGCCCGAGCTGAGCCTCCTGGAGACTGCGCGATAAAACATGGAAACGCGGCAGGTGGCCGTGGCGCACATCTATAGTCTTAGCCACTCCAGGGGCTGAGATCTGAAGATCATGGTTTAAAGCTCCGGCAGGAAAGTCTATGAGCCTCTTATCTCCAAGTAATTAGCAAAAATACCTGAAATGGATCTGTGGCTGGCTCACGTGGCAAAGTGTTAAGCTTGAGCAAAAATACTCAGGGGCAGTGCCTGTGCCCTGAGTTCAAGTCTCAGGACTGGCACAAAAGGTGCTAGATGTATGCTAATTTGTTAAGGCAATGTTAAGATCCTTTGCTCTCCTATAATTTCAAGCGGTTGCGTCACCACCCCAATTCTTCATCTTTGTGCATCCGTGTGTGTGTGTGTATGTGTGTGTGTGTGTGTGTGTATTGGAATTTTAAGAAGCTCAGACCAGGTCATTCCAGTATTCATCGGTGTGCATCTGAGATTACAGGAAGAACTCCCCAAACTTCTTCTCCAATATGGATTATAACAGAGACTTTGTTATCTTATTGGAACTCTATGTTAGACTATTTTTGTGGTAAAAGAAGACTCAGAAGGTCCTCTTTTTCCATTGGGTCCCGACCTGAGCCTTGGGTGTTTCTTCAAAAATTAAGCAAGTGTGTCAAATTGCCAGCATTCGATTTCAGATTAACAGGAAAATAGTGGGGTGGATCCATTACATGGTGTCCTTATTTCCATTTATCCAGACTTAACTGCACGCACATCAACTTCGACATTCTGTAGGGGTTAGGTGTCTTATCATAGAATTATTCATCATGAAATCATAAAAATAATATCATAAACTAATAATTAATGGTAGACTCTGTTCATCCTCTCACTATTAGCTGACCACTCCAGCAGAAAATTACCAGAGCAAATATAATGCACGGGGCTATGACTCCCTTTGCCAATGTTTGATAGGAGTGTTTCTTGACATGAATTTTTCCACCAGAAGTTTGTGGGTTTTTTTTTTTTTTGGCATATCAAATTAGAGTTCAACGTTCATGCATGTCCTTGAGCTCAGCCTGCCTTTATTCAGCTCTAGGGCTGGAGTTTGTTCTCTCCATGTACCCGCATATCCTTTTCTATACTTTGCCAATGTGTTTCCTGAGAGCTTCTCACTGTGAGATTCTAGAAGATAGTCGGACACTCAAGCCCACCCTTGATCATTAATTATGGGGCTGACACTTCCTAATTTGCCCTGGTAGAGCCGTAATCCATCCCAAAGCTTCATCATTTGATGTTGTTGTGATACACATGCAAGTAAAGCACTTATTCAGGATTTAAAGATCAGGTTAAGAAAATATTAGGGAGCTGTAATGAACTTTTCACACCCCCCCCCAATACCTCTGGGAGCAAAAGCTCAGGACAGAAGATCTTAGAATCACAGTTCCAAGCCACCTTGGGCAGGAAAGTCTGTGAGACCCTTATCTCCAGTGAACCACCAGAAAACCGGAAGTGGTGCTGTGGCTCAAAGTGGTAGAGCGCTAGCCTTGAGCACAGAGAGGCTCAGGGACAGTGCCCAGGCCCTGAGTTCAATCCCCAGGACTGCAAAAAAGAAAAAGAAAATATAAACAAATACATACATACATACATACAGCAAGCACTAGCCTTGAACAAATGAGCACAGGGACAATGCCCAGGCCTTGAGTTCAAGCCTCAGGACTGCAAAAAAAAAAAAAAAAGCAAACACATGAAAACTACCTAAAAAACAACAGACTATATTAGGGAGGAAGTATGAGGCATGACAGCATTGCTTAGGGAGGTGTTCTTTTTGGTAAAAGCAGGTCTTTTCTTTCTCTTAACAGAAAAATAAAAAAAAAATCATATTTAAGTGTATCAGGTTAAAATCTCACTGACAAACAAGTGCTAAGTAGACTATGTTGGCATGTCACCAGAGGTGAGTGAGCCTCCCATTTTCTGGAGGACAGCCTATAGTTAAGGAGTATTGAAAGACGCCGCAGGCATTATAGCAAATGTACAGGGTAGAATGAGCAACAATGGGAGAAAATCAAGCTATTTGAGCTAATGGGCGATGCTGTGTTCTGAGTTATTGTATTTGCGCCTTTCACATCACCCTGGCTAAGGTGGTGACAGTGTTTTAATAATAGAGCTACTATTAACCTTGCCATAGCAATTGGCTCCCGGCAAAAACTTGACAAGGCCTCAGCACGAAAGTGATTTTTGAGAAATCAGATTTTGTTCAGGGGAAAGAAAAAAAAAAAAACAGAAAAACCGAGCGAGAGAGTGGGTTTTCTCCTTCCGCGCATCCGTTCGAGTTTCTGAAACTCAGAAACCAGCTCTGGGTTGAAAAGTGGCAATTTTGTTAAGTGACGTGGTGACAGGCAGGAATCGTGTTGTGTGAGGCTGTATAGATGAGGCTCATTTCTAGGGCCTTCGATGAGTCCATAATTTGTTAAAATCTTTCAAAGCATCCTATTTTTGGACTTTGCAGGTTGGGGATATTTATAATGGTTCACAGGCCTTTATCATAAATAGAAATCCCGGCCCTAGGAAGATCAGAGATAAAAAGAACCCGTTGTAGAATTATGTTTGTGGGGAGGTAGCTTTTTGCTGAAATTAGATTCTGTAATTACATTGACTTTAAAGTTTTACTGTGAAATGTCCTAGATGAAAAGTAGAAACATTTACCTGTCTTCCTTTACTCCCATTGCTTCTTCGGTTCATCATTGCTCTTAACCCAGCCTAAAGCCACTCAGTGAGCATATGCTGATTTCACCTCCTAGACCTTTGATTTCTGTGTCTTCACGGCGTCATCCGTACACAAAGGACAAATAAGGTCGAAAAGAGCAGGCTGACAGATTTGTCTCTCTTTCACATTTCAGTCATTAAGGATTTTATTTTAGGCGTGGAATTTAAAACCTTTAACTTTATGTCTTTCCGGCAGGCAGCAAGGCCTCAGATTATAAACCAAGAATGTTATTGTAGATCTAGAAAGGAGAAAATGTGAGAGAGAGGATTTGAACAGTGCTGAGAAGGAAGAGAGAGGCGGAGAAATTAGCAGTGATTGCTCAGGATCAAGTTGAAAGCCAGGCCCCAGTGGCTCACATCTGTAAACCTACCTACTCAGGAGACTGAGGTCTGAGGATCGTGGTTCAAAGCCAGCCCAGCTTGGAAAGTTGGTGAGTCTCTGATCTCCAATAAACTACTCAGGAAAAGCCAGAAGTGGCTCTGTGGCTTAAGTGATAGCACTAGCCTGGAGTATAGAGAGGCTCAGGGACAGAGCCCAGGCCCAAAGTTCAAGCCCCAGGACTGACAAAAAAATTAAGAACAAATTGAAAATAAATAAATAAAAGATAGAGAAGATGATGTTCCTGGAGCTACTAGTAATAGCTATTATTAATATGTTACTAGCCAATGTATCAGCACATGCTAGACATGCTATGGATAAAGATCTCTACTTTCCTTATGAACAATAGAATGAGATGTCATCTTATATAAACCTTGCATAATAGCTGCCAAGCTCCAAAGTAGAGTATAGGATAGAAAGCTATGTGTCTAGTTAAGGAAGGATTTCCACATTTCTGAAGAACCCATGCATTTTCCTAAGACAAAGGAAGCGACCACTTCCCATCGCTTGCTAAGAATGGGCTGGGAAATGGTCTTGCAGCTTTCATAAAGGGCATAATTCCTATTGCATGAAACACTGCCTCTCAACACTGTGGCTCAATTGGGCTTTAAATATTAGGGATATTTGCAATCCCAACCTATTTAATTATGAAATGGAGACAAATCATGAAGAGTTTTCAAAAGCATGTCTGAAAAAAAAATTGAGATAGAGCTGACAGAAAAACAAATTAGATTCTCTTTTCTATACTTACCCAAAGTTGCAAAAAAGACTTGACTATGTTAGAGAAGGTACATTCGTAAATTACCTTCATGAGCGAGACAGGCCCATTGCAGAGATTAGAGAAATGCTTCTTTTCATTAATGAGAGCTCTCTCTTCCCTTACTTTAAACTTTTCCATTTGTCTAAGTCTTTTCAGTGTGACTCTTTGTTTAACGCTGAGTCTCACATCAGAGACTTGACAAGCTGAGAGGTGAGTTATCTGGGGGGAAAAAAAAACTAAGCTTCTTAGGAGCCAGCCTCCTACACAGAATTAAGATAAGATGATCTTGAATTCTTAAGTTCTCAAGATAATAGTTTTGTACAGATATTTTTATCTATACCACGAATACGGGGGGGGGGGGGGGGGGGGGAGGGGCGGGGAGAGAAAGGATTTTTGTCTCCTGTGTTTAAGAGTCACTGTTTCTGCAGAGATTCTGATTCCCCTCCCCTCCCCCGAACTTTTACTACTGGGATTCACAGCTAATGGAAATCACCAGATGACTGAGAACATCTTATTTTCCTTTTATAACCACCACGCCGGTTTGAAATGTGAATGTCCATGTCATAACGTTAGACAGAGGGGCGTGGCATGAGTTAAAACAGATCCGATTGCCTGGAGAGATGTGAAGTCCAGGGGGTTCCGAGGCATGGAATGTCCCAGAAACGAGAAGGCAAGGCAAGACATGACCCGTCCGCCCAAACCAGAGGGGAGAGCAAGCCACACAGAATCCGTCCCTGGGCTAAAAGCCCAGCTCTTAATGCTGACACAGACATCTCTGCAGAGAAAATAGGCCAAAGACACAGCAGAAAATTGTACTGGACCCCCTGCGTGCAGGCTGACACAATATAGAAACTGTCCTTTCTATATTGAAACAAGGAGGGGAAATATTCCACCGCTGTCTGTGGGAGTGTGAACGTAAGTGACCTGTCTTGGGTCTTGGCTCTTGGCTGCACGGAGATGGCCTGTGTGAGTTATAACTTAAGCACACCAATGTGAACGTAATAGAAACATATCGCATTCCAATGGGTACTTTAGTGCTCTACGAAGGACAAGGATGAAAACACACCGGTGAAGAAGGCTTCAGGGTATGCGGCAGAGAGAATTACATCGTCATCATATTATAAAGGCATCTGGGCCCAGAAAGGCGATCTGTGCCTGTCATCCTGGCTCTTTGGAAGGCTGAGATGAAGAGCATCACAGTTCCAGTGTGTGCCAGGCACAGAGGTTCATGAGACCAACAGAGGAAAAAAACAAACCAAACTGTGTGTGGTATGACACGCCTCTTCTCCAGGCTCTGGTGTAAAATGTACATAGAAAGAGAATGGTCCAGGCTTATTTTACTTACTTAGTGTTTGTGATTTTGATTCCCAAAGCCTACCTATTAACCTTAATATAGATATAAATATTAAAAATAAGAAAAAATACTTCTGAAATACGAAATGTGTATGTAGCGATTAATCACCAAAATAATCAGGAAAATGATGTACTGAGAAACAAATTATATATATATATATGTGTGTATGTCTATAAAATTATATACTACAGGCAATTGTTTGGTGACTTGAAGTGTTTATTTTGAAATTCTAGCATAAACTGCGGTGTTAATAGCCGACTAGTGGGTAAAGTTGTCATTCTGGAATAATAAATTACGCAAGGCTGAGAAGTCGAGGGGAACAAAACACGTTTGTTCATGTAAACTACTGCTTCACGTTCCTTAAATCTCCTTTAAAAATTACACAACAGCTAGAAGTCCAAACTTTTGAGATGTGTTAAAGTAATTGCAGAACAACCACGAAATGGCACAGACTGACAATCCATGCAGATATGTAATGTCTAAAGAGATAGGGAAAGGGTAATGACATATTTGCACTTCAAAAATGTACAAGTTTATTTAGTTATCGTTTCTTATATATACGTGAAGATTGAAAATAGGGTAGTTTTCCTTTCAGGTACTTGATTAGGATTTTTTTTTATTTTTTCTTAATTGTCCTCTACTTTTCTTTTTCCATTATGTCAACCACTAGGTTTTCTTTTAAAATAACAAACTAAAGAAAACCAATCAATATGAGAAACATGTACATAATCCATTGAACCTATGCTTAGTTAATCGCAAAGGTATTTGACCATTTTCCTATGAAAAAATGAGAATTCCTAGCAAAGCCACACACATACACACACACACACACACACACACACACATACACACACACACATTTATACTTCAAACACAACTCTCCAGCCAATCCAGGAGTGGATAAGCAATTGACCTGGAGCAGGGGTGAACTTGACATGATACTCCAAGTCTTATGAAGCTAGTAAGTCCTGATGATATTACATTGGAATGGCTGCGATAAACTTTTCTAATTAGTAATGGCTTTTACGTACACTGGCCATTCAGAATGAATTAATGCTCATAAAAACTGTGGCCAAAGACATGCATAGTACTGGCATTAAAAAGAGTGGAAAGTCAAATGAGAAGATGAAATAAAGCCTAAAACTGCATAAGGCCTATCTAAAGACTGTGCCCATACCATCAGATTTAAGAAACTGATGAAAATTTTTCAGGAAAAGTAAGTGAAATCCACTGGGAGGCCTGAAAAGGAGGGAGATATCTAATATAATTGAATCACAAAGAATTGACATCTGTGAACTGGGCAGAGAATATAATTTTTATTTTTGTGAAAATACTGTACAGAGGGGTTACAATTACATGGGCAGGACAATGAGTACGTTTCTTATCAAGCATTGTAGCCTCCTCCTTTGTTTCCCCTTCCCATCCCTTCCCATCCTCCCCCCCAACTAATCCTCTTCCCCTCGCCCACCAAAGTTGTAAAGTTCGTTTTTCCACATAACGACTTGTACATCTCATTGTTGCAATGGATCCACCTGTAACCCTATTTAAACGATTTGTTTTATTTTCCCATAGCAGTCGATTATTCCAATCACAGTCTGCCTGGTGGACCCCGAATTTCCTTGTGTTTTATATCATCACCTGCCCCTCAAGATTCAAAAACACAATCTCAGCAAATCATCAAAGTCCTGTTCCCCATTCCCGAGTGGTCACGTGACTGAAGGGAACCTGTCAAAGCCAGGCGCTACAGTTAGGCACATTTATCAGTATCTGATGCAGACCCCAAGAAGAGGGAGAGTACAGACCAAGAAAGGAGCTGTGTTACCTCCTGTAAGAGGTCTTCCTCCTCCTGTGTGGGGACATTACTTGATTTCAATATATTTATTTGTCTCTGTCCTTTTCAATCTCTTGTTTATTCAAGAAGATAAGATCTGCAGTTCTCTTGGAGGGCAGGGATAAACTGGCAACCTTGAATTTCCATCTCTAGTGTGTCTTCTACAATACTGTCAAGTTAACCTCCTAAATATGTTGTATCACTCAGAACAACAGCTCAGGATGATTCATAAGGCTGAACTTCATAAAATATTTAGATGTTACTAACTGTGCTGCATAGAAATTTGTTTACCACCTTTGTTGCTGTAATATACATATATATATACATATATATATATGAAGCTTTTAAGATTTTCTCAGAAATAAGATCACTATGGTTTAGACTTGGCTAATCTCTCCAGGCAGTTTTGATCTCAACTTTATTTTTGTTTTCTCAGCTCTGGGAGCTTCCTTCTGTCACTGAGCCTTCAGTAGAGATGTAATTTACAGAAATTAAAGATGTAGGCTTGGAAGTCAGACCTACCGTCAAACTTGACTTTACTCCATCCAAGTATCGTTTTTTTCTACAGCCTGGCAAACAACTGCAACTTCAAACAGCATCGGGATTCACATAACCACAGAACTAAGTGCAGGTGGTCTTATTGTCTTTCTGTTGTAAAGTGGATAGATCAGCAGACATTTTCTCCTGTTCACAAGTTTAGTTACTGACTAGGTAACCGATTTTGAGGTGAAAATGGATGAAAAGTGGGTTGTTGATTGGGGCCATTAGACTAATTAATTCTTGAAGGGAGACACTGCATATTCTACATAACAATATTTGGATCAGTGTTCACAGGTGTTTCCTTGTTCTAACTCTTGTGTATCTGATTAATAAAAAAAGTGTGCTCATTTTCTTTCATGTTGTGAGAGTTCTGTCCAATATCTTATTTCATTATAAATTTTCATAGCCAAGGCGCATAAAACACAAATTCATATTAAATATTAGAAGACACGAACCCGGACTACTTTCACTTATCTGGAAGTTATCTCACAATTAAACATTTATTCTAGAATATGTCAACAGAGATAATGTTATTATATATTGCTCTCTGTCATATGACTTCTTTATCTGGTGAAGAATGAACTGTCAACTTCTGTTATCCTAGGTAATAGTTATTTCTTCTGAGCATGTACAGCTCTAAAATTATTTAACAATGCAGCAGATGTTATTAACTGAATAAGGCACCACTTCTTTCAGCAAATTTAGTTCCAGAAGACTTTATTATTTTTGTCAGCTGGGTTGCTTCTGACTGGAAATGACTTAAACAATAAGGAACATGTATTATCTGGCATAATAGGAAGTCTTGCTTCATGGTGGGTGTCTGAGTGGTTGATTTATTGGTCTAAGAGTGCGATCTGCTCTTGCTATCCTTTTACTTCTTCTCGTGCCGTCGTAAATATCCGGTTCATTGGACCCAAGGGCAGCAGTCCCAGGCATCAACCTGCAAAGAATAAAAGGAAAGAGATCATTTCTCCCACTCAGGCTCTCCGCTATATAATAGGAAAATTCCTGCAGGACTTCGTTGATGAGACTGTGGCTCTGGGTGCAGGTCTCAATCACTCATGATCACTCCTGGAGCTGAGATAATCCATAAGCCAAGGACTAGAGTCTGGTCACGTGCCCTTCTCAGAGCAGCTCCCTGGGCTTGACCTCATTCTTGTGTCTTTACTGAAAGCCATCTGGAAATTCTGGAGAACTTTTGAAATGCATCCTGCATTCCCATTTCTAGACAGACATTATGTAGCTCATACTACCAACTGTGCTGAGGTAGTGTGGATCCTGTGAGGCAGTAATGGCGGCCTAAACAGAATAAGTGTGTCCACCAGAAGAAAGTAAGATGGGAGGAAGCCCAGCCTGGCAGCCCAACTGTTCTATCCAAGTCATCATCTCAGTTCCGCACTGACTTGATTCCGCTCAATCACCAAGACCCACCGCAGCTGGTGAAGTGAAAGTGGGCAGTGATAGCCACAAGTGGAAATCAGTTCTTCTGGAAAAAATAACTCACCAAATAGGAGCCTCTCCCCGCCCCAAAACAACGGTGGCACAAGAGAAGTTGAACAGTTAGTCGTTAAGAGTGAAAGCAGTCTTTGCTGTGTTGTTTTTCTGGATTTTGTTGGGGGAAAAAAATCGTAGATTAACCCTACAACTCCCACTGGTCTCCCACTGAGGCCTTCGGGCCTAAAATCTGACCCTCTCCTCTGTATGTCTACACAGACAGAGAGAGAGGAGAGAGAGAGAGAATTTGAAATGGCATCTCATTGATATAAGAGCAAGACAGAGCATCCTCCAATCATACAACAGATCTAATCATGAACCATCCCAACCCCCACCCCACCTCCTTCTCCTGGAATACCAGCTACTTTTTGCTACTTTCATCTTTGAGCTCTGAGCACTCTCTTAGTGTTCTAAGTTGTCTGTGGAGCTAGGGACTCCTAGTACCTTTCCTACCTTCTTTCCTTCTCTTCCTTCGAGTAACTTACACCCATACTTACACGTTTGGGATCTTTTTCTCTGCAAACTACTGGCACCCAGCACCCATCCAATTATTTCATTCTTCAGCTGATAGATTACATTGCTGTCCTAAAAAACTCAAATCTTTGTCTTTTTATAGCCACTCTTATTGGTGTTTGCCGTTTGTAGACTAATTCCACGGTAGTGTGAGATCAAAGATGACAGTCAAAGCTCAGACGCGTCAAGCCTTACAAGATCTGGCTTGGATCTGTTCCAGCCACGAAAGACTAACATGCAAAGTTTGGATTTAGATCACACCTTGAACTGACGATATTGCTGTGCACAGGATGTGAAGTACATTAGCTAGCTTGCATAATGATAAATCTGTTACTTCACTGCAACAACTTTTGAGCCTACATATGTGTTAAAGTGGAATGATGTAGTGGGTTTTGAAATTAAGCATCTGTGTACAAAAAATATATATAAAGACAATGACATCTGGCAAACCTATCTACATTCTTCAAGTTAAATCATTTCTAGCTGAGCAACAGTAGTTTACGAGTGTCATCCTAGCTACTCAGAAGGCTGAGATCTGAGGATCAAGGTTCTAAGCCAGCCCAGTCAGGAAAGTCTGTGAGACTCTTATCTCCAATTAACCACCAGGAAACTGGAAGTGGTGCTGTGGCTCAAAGTGGTAGAGTACTAGCCATGAGCTGAAGAGCTGAGGGACAGTACCCAGGCCCAGAGTTCAAGCCCCAGGATCGATAATAATAATAATAATAATCTCTAAAGCAATTTGAGACTGGAGGTGAGAGTCTTTCAGATTATGCAGCCAAGACTGGCTTTCAACCATGATTGTTAGATCTAAGTTACCTGAATAGCTAGGATTACAGGATTGAGCCACTGACACCTGGCAAACTCTACATTTGCTCTTGACTATTGTATGACATGTTTCACCCCATTTCATTTTTTAAAAAACATTGGCATATATGAAAGTGTACATTGTAGGGGATTTTATCCTGACAAATCTATACATTCCTATAATGTTCCTTGATCATATTCATAACTCAATTATTTGTCTCTTCAACCAACTCTCTTTCCTCCTCTTTATCCATCTCCCTAGATGCATAGACTTAACATGGATTATTCATGGTCTGTACAAAGTTCTCCCAAGAATTTAGGTACTGTTTCTGTTATTTTAATCAGAAAAAGGGAATGACCATGAACGTTGTTTGTAACTGTTCAGAAACACTATAAAAATGATATAAATATGTGTTTGGTAAATAGCAATAATTACTGGGTGGTAGCTTTAAGCATCTTGCCAAGAAATTCTCTCTCTTTCTTAATTTGTGACATAGTTTGAGTAGAAACTTGGGCTATTTGTGAGCCATTGTATTTTGCCAGAGTTCCTTCCATTCGCTCTCCCTCCCTCTTCTCCTTTTTTTTTTTTTTTTTTAGCTTTTCCTGTCCAGAAATATCATTTTTACCGGGGATACTAGACCCGAAATAAGTCAGCATATTTATTATCTCTGGGGAGATAAGTATTCTTCCTCTTGCAATGGAGGAATGGATGTTTTTATTTGACATTCTAGGCTTAAGGAGAAAAAAAAAATTGTTCCTTCCTTACGTAGTAGGTACAAGGTGAATGAAGATAAATGGGGACCATTTTAGACACTCAGAGGGAAAGCGCTGTCAGAATGAAGGGCCACTTCCATTTCTGAGCTTAAGGAAGCGAGCAAGGCCACAATGAATAATTAGACACTAAACGAAATGTGCAATTATTAATGGTACTGTCTCACTTGCTCCCATTTAATTGTCTACCAGAACACTATCCAAAGATACTACATTATATTCTCTAGTTTCTTTCTTTTCTTTTTTTTCCTCTTTTACTTCTTTGCCCACTGAAGCTTTTACAATGATTTACATTAGTAATAGGCTTTCTCCAGTTCACTTAATTTAATCATTCTCAATTTAGTCTTCCTTTGATGGAAAGCAATTAACAAGAGTGGAGAATGCCCCTCCCCCGTTGCCCCAAACCAAAATGCTCACTTCTGCAGACCCCAGGGGGAATCAGAAACACCTCTTCCACAAGTCCTGTCCTTAAGACCAGAGTCACAGGTGACAGAGAGCCACCTGCACCCTTCTGGACACCTCAGGAGCTCAAGCCGAACGTCACCGGCACTCAGTAGACGCCACCTAGCCACCTACTCTGCTCCCCTCTCTGTAGATTGTCCAGAGTGGGAAGGGCTTTGCACAGGATGCTTTTATTCCTAGGAATGAGGTAGCTCACCAGAGCCATCCAACCAGAATTTATGAGGGAGCCTTGCTAACCTGAACACAGGCAAGGCCCAGCGCGTCTTTGGTATAAGTACGTACTGATGTGCAAAAGTCTTTCACTGTCATGTTTCCAATCATGTATTTGATCCCATTTCCCCCCTCCCTGAGCTTCTCCTACCCTGCCTTGTCTCCTCCAGGAACATTCCATCCCCCCTACCAAGGTCATCCGAAGACAGATGAGCTATGTGTTATTGTCTGCGGCCAGAACCTTGCAGTAGTAAGGAAACACTGCCCCAACAGGGGGGAACACATTTTAAAAAAAAATACTAACATAATCCGGAAGTGATAGTTATTATTTAGCATAATGACTGGCACAAGGAAAGCACTATAAACGATGGCAGAAAAGATAAAACCTGTAAAGAATAATATAATATATAGGATGAAGGCTAGAAATATACACTCAAGGCCACCTCATTTGTGTTGCTATAAAAAATAAATAGTAAATGTACTTATCAAAAGTGCCAAGAGGAAAAGAATGAAGGGAAAAAAGATATACTAAATTACTTGAAGCTAAAAAGATGAGGTTAAATTTACATTAATTTTTTTGAAAAAAAAATTTCCTGGAAAACAAAAAGTTTGTAAAAAGAGACTTGCGCGCGCGTGTGTGTGTGTGTGTGTGTGTGTGTGTGTGTGTGTGTGTGTGCGTGCGTGCACCAGGCCTGGTGTTTGAATTCAGGGCCAAGCTGGCTTTGAACTGCAATCCTCAGATCTCAGCCTCCTTGAGTAGCTAGGACTACTAGTGGTGTGCCACCAGTACCCCAAAAGATCCTCCATTTTAAAAAGTAATTAATGATCAACAGTTGTTTCCAAGTTCTCAGAGTAAACTCTCATAGTTTCCCAGAAGAATAAGAATGTCTTTTAAAATTATGGCTTTAATTTTAAAATACATCATACATTGTATTTTAAAGCTCATACACACCCAACTCATCTGGATAGATGTAAGATCGGAGGAACTCGGATATAAATCGCTTTATGTCCTTGTGATGTATTTTCTCCTACATAGTGCAACCTGAAGCTTTATATTTCTATGTTCTCAAGGGACTGGATCAATCTATACAATATACACACACAGGGAAAGACACCCCGCCTGCTAAATTACTAGCAGTGATGTTAACCTGGTGGAGTTTCTGACAGCTGCACTGACTTTTTTTTCCTGCTTCATACATCGTGTTTTAAAGATTTGTCCTTACTCAACGCCGAAACGTGGAGGTGTGTGGTTGCCACAACATTCTTTGCCACAACTTTCCTGAAGTTCCCATGGAAAAGTCAAGTCACAGCTAGTAAATTCCAGAATCAGAAATACCACTCTCGTACACACGTATTGTCTAAGAGACTGGGCAGGGGGCCTCCTCACGATGAATCGTATCAGTAAGTTCTCAGCCAACTCTGGGCTGCAGTCACTGCAGTCCTGTCGCCATGAGCCTTTCTGTCTCTGCCCTGCTGGAGCAGTCCTCATTCTAAGGGAAGAGAGGAAGTCTTCAAGAACCTGTTCAAATCCAGTGTCCTCCCAGATCCATTTCTCCCCAGCGGTACGCCTTGGTCCTTCTTCTGCAGTGGTTCTAGTTTGGATTTCAGCTAGGTCTTTATAAGTAGCACCTCCCATCAGCTAACCTTTATTAGGTGCAGAAATTGTTTTTACCAGCTGCCATTACAGCATCAGAAACTTCTGGGGCTTTAGGGAGCGGAGCTGAATTTCTAAGCCCATTTATTATAATTCCTAAGTTGTTTTGAGCCAAAAGTTTCACCGTGGGTGATTTACCCAATGTATTATTATAATGCTGGTTGCAGATATACAACTAGGGATGGTGGGAAAGCCAGGAAAGGTAGATGTGCAAAAATACGAATTGTGTGCATTTAATATTTCATATATTAGACAGTATCTAGTACACAAATATGCATGGAAGCAAAAAGTTTTAAGGAATGACCTGAGTTTATCCACATGCTCAAACCCATCAAAATTAGTCAACATGCCACCAGCATCAAATCTGATACCATGGGTCAAAGGACGTCTATATTATTTCATTTTTAAAGCACGTGGAGTCAAACTCCTTTCCTTCTCTAAGCTCAGAACTCTTCTCACATAGCTCTATGAGCTGCTGACCAGCAATTCAGTGATGTATGGGTTTGCAAATGTTTTATATTCTTGGGTTTTGCAGAAATTACTTTCTAGGTTTTTTTTCTTTCTTTTTTTTCTTTTTTGTTCCCAAATGGTTTATCAAGCTTGGGAGAAAATATTATGCATAATTGC
This sequence comes from Dipodomys spectabilis, assembly GCF_019054845.1. Classification (NCBI taxonomy): domain Eukaryota; kingdom Metazoa; phylum Chordata; class Mammalia; order Rodentia; family Heteromyidae; genus Dipodomys; species Dipodomys spectabilis. The sequence goes on from NW_024870935.1 coordinate 4,121,381, forward strand.
TACACCTTAGATGGCAATATACTATACCAAACTAATCATAGATATTTATAGCCTGCATAAACTCTGTTTGCCCATCCATGGAAAGCATTTAATAAAGCTAGTTCATCTGGAAAGAAGTTAAATTAAATAATCCAAAATGAATGTGATGCATATTCACAAAAATGTGGTGTTTAGATTGAGCTAACAGAAAGGAATTCAGGCTTCAGCAAAGACAAACTAGAATTTTCTTTTTCTCTCTTTCTGATACATTAGCCCCTTCTACTGTCTTGTGTTCATTGTTTCCGACATACTGTGTTGGCCTATTTTTATGAACTACCTTAAATCCAATACATCATCCTTATATCCTGCATAGACATAATAATATAAATTTACTTTCTGCCTTCACATAAAAGAACAGAACTACATGAGATGGTTCAAATAAAATCTTTGAAGGTTTACTTTTCTTTTTTTATTTTTATTTTTAATATGTCTTTTATTGTAATAATACTATACAGAGGGGTTACAGTTACATGAGTAAGGTAATGAGTACATTTCCTATCGAGCATTGTTATCTCCTCCTTTGTTTTTCCCCTACCATCCCTTCCCTCCCCAACTCCCAACTCTTCCCTCCCCCACCACAGTTGTAAAGTTCGTTTTCAACATAGTGACTTGTACATCTCATTGGTACAACGGTCAACCTGTATCCTTATTTCAGCATTTTGTTATCTTCCTTCCCCTCCCCAAATTAGAAAAATGTATATACAAGTTGCAGGGCACTGGAATCAAATACAGTAAAAACAGGGGTTATACCATGGGGGGAAGAACATACAAGAGAAACAAAAAAAATCACATAGTACATTTTAAATACATTAAAAACAATAGCAAGAAAGGAAAAACCACTTGTGTCCCTATCTTGGGGTTCATTTCACTTAACATCATCTTATATGGTGAAGGTTTACTTTTCTACCATGAAGGCAAATTTCCTTTCAGTGAAAATGTACAACAAGATTGGTGAAGGAAAATTCCATTTTTGCATCTCTGTACGATATTACCACATTTCCAAAGTTCTGAAGAATAACCACACCTTTATGTGAGTCTGTAAGAAAATGCTTGCTATATGTAGCTGGGATTTATTTTAACACATGGGTATGAACTAAAGAAAAAAATCATAGCAACAAATATATATGACTGGCAAGTGATTTTTCCTAATGAGAGGGATAAATGGCCCTAATACAGGTCCATAAATACTTTCCTGGTATTCCCAAATTAACAAAGCCCTAAATATCAAAATGGTGTCAGAACTTTTCTTTCCTTGAACTTCATAGGTGGTAATCATAGCCATTTACTTGTAGGATCATAGTCATCATAGGTTTTGTGTAAATGGACAGAACTTTGCTAGAGACGGACTAATGGTGATGTTTGTCATATTACCAATGGTACTTCCATTCTCAACTCAAGAGTGGTTTGAATCCTGATGCACATGGCACCTAGGAATTCCAGATGACTGGCATTGAACTGATGCCATTTCTCTTTTCAAAATGGCGCCACAATCTCCCTCTCACCTCCAACCACAGACAAACTTGTGCTTCTGTCTGCCTACCATGGGTAGAAGATCACTGTGTTGTAGGACAGAGTTTTCAGTTAAGGTGAACTGTGTACACAGAGGGACATTTTCTCTGTCTAGAGTGTTATGAATTAGAAGTTGAAAATCATTTTTTTTCTGAGTTGTTGAGAATTTTGCTCAAAACAGACAGTGTTTAATATCCATGCCCATGAGCACCACAGACCTCTGGGAAGAACAATGGTCCTTGGAATTTCTCCACTCCATCTGGCACTGTGAAGACCAGTATCTTTGGAAGTACACTGAGAAGTCAATCTTCATGTGGTCACTAGCGTTTGCTTCCTATGGCCTTGAACTGGGAGCCCCCATTGATTTATGAATAATTTGCCTTCCTGTGACTAAGATCACATTAAAATAATTTAATCAATTCCAGAGTAGGTAAAGTATATCTAAGACATCACTTGGAACCCTACCATTGACAATGGTTCCTCGCCAGTAGGATACATCTCTTTGGGGTATCCAAAAAACCACTGAAGGTGTAATGTTCTTGAAAATGTAGGGAACCTAGCCAGTCTAGTAAGTTCATTTTTGGGAACATGACACTATAAAGGACAGAGTCATGTGAGTTAGGTAGATGAGGCTTTTGCTGGTTTACATACACACATACACACACACACACACACACACACACACACACACACACACACATTGTGAATTAACTATAATGATCATAACATAGAGAACATGGTAAGGTCACAAGTGAAGGCTTCTCAAAATGAAAGGAACCCATACTTCCTAGCACAAGTTTTTCTATTCAAATTAAATGGTAAACCAACCTCAAAACTATTTATTTAGTTATAAAGTATCTTAGACTTTGAGGAAACACTGCCAGATGTACGTACCTCTAAATTCATTGGACATATCCAAGACCACGTGAAGATTTTCTCCTTTGCCAACTGATAGACTCATTGTCACTGTCATATTACAGGAACTTACATGCTGACCAAGGTAAACTGCAGTGGCACCTCTTAACTAGTGTCTGTGCTCCTGTTCTTATTGTGCTGCGTTTTCTTCCTTGGCTCTTGAAGTCGTGGCATTAAAATGTCATTTGGTTCATTCTATTTCTCGTGTTCTCTTAATAGTTCTCCTCATGACAGAAATGTCTCCAGTTTCATCCTAGGTTTGATGGCCCCTTTCTAATCTAAATCTATTTCATTTTTTAAACTTTATTTTTTCTAAATCTCATCCTTTCCCTTGATGACTTCAAATCAGATTACTCACCAATCACCATAACTTGGATTTTCTTGTTTGCTTTCCCAAGATCCATTACTACCTCTTTTGGAATGCGTATCAATGATTCTCAACTCCTTGCAGAACATTCTAGACCTTACACGGGAGCTGGCCAGTTTGTCCACTTTGTGTGGCTTCATTTTTCCAAGATCAAAAGTTCCCATCTTCACAGAGACTCTCTTAAAAGAAAGGGACCTTAGAATTCTGATGTGAGAGGATAGTCGTTGCGTAGAAATCTGATAGACAAAGGTGAGACTCTGGTTATTAATCACACCTTATGCCACCATTTTTCTTGCAAATTGCTGAATAAACACCCATGGGATTGGCATCCGACTACCGGAATGCAGTCAACAAATGGCGGTCAGAACCTGGCCTCCAATGGTGAAATGATGTATGGATGTGACTCTGATGACTCCAACACTTTCTTTTTTGGACAAATTTATAATTTCTGCGGAACTAGAGGCACATTACTCACAATGATAGTTGGCCACTTATAAATGGTGCAGCTTAAGAAAGTGAATCAATTGCTGCTTCAATTGCTAGCAAGCTAAGGGAGACTGGAGAGGTCATTTATTAAATGCATCTCAGCAGTAGCGAAGGTCTGGAATTGGATCCTATCTGCAAAACATTGCCTGTTGACAGATGAGGGCAGGGAGGTGTGGGGCTGGGGCATTCAGAAACTTCGGGTATATATATATGAGAGGCAAATACATCCCAGATGTTTAGCTTTGGGAAGCTAGTTCAGTGTCTTTGAGATGACACTAAAAGCCATTTCCAAGATTATGAAGGCCATGTGTTCAGGCATCACAGGAATTTAGAGGCATTTAGGAAGGCAGATGTGAGCTCTTCTGTGTGAATGTGTGTATATTTAGCAGCTCTGTGTCAACATTAAGTATTTAAAATAGATTTGATGAATAATTTCCAATAATCCTCCTCCCCTATTTATATAATTTCTCCTAAGCCTGCGATTACACAACATTCTATAGCCTTTTTCTTAGGACAGTATGGTCCCTGTATCTCAGTTTCTTTTGGACAGGTCATTCTGAAAGATCGTTTTGTTAGCCATATGACTTTCCTTTCTCCCCCCCCCCCCCCCCCCCCACTCCTGAAGTATTGCTATTCTCTTAAAAGCATTGAGAAATTAGCTTCTGCCTACACTTTTATTTTTGTCTTTGACTCCCTCTGCAAAAAGAAGAGGGGAGACAACTCAGTAATTGTCTTCAGGAGCAAAACAAATAATTTATCGCTTCCCATGCTATTTCTTTCAAGGTATCCTATGCAATTAACAGTGTCAGTCTATTTTCTGTGATAAGACCAAGGCTAGAAGTCTGGGACATCATGTTTTTGCTCTCACCTTTCATTTCACTAGTGTGAGAGCAATTTCTCTTTCAAGATGTCAACTATAATGTTGAAGATGCTATTAGGCAAACAAGGGTCACTTGATTAAGAGATACAAGTATATTGCTAATTGCAAATGCCTTCACATATCAAATAGTTCTCTTAAATCCAAATATTTCAACAGTAACTTTTTAGATTATGATAATTTGATATCATAAAGACCTAAAAGAATGGATTTTACCCGTTTTATTTTTAAATTTCTTTCATTCAACTTATAGATTTTCAGTATATGTGTATACAAAGCTTTGAATGTTTTATTTTGTTATTTAACTTTTGCATTAGGGAAATTTTGCATATAAGGGAGTTTTGTTGTGATTTTCCATGTAAACACACTGTAGTTTTTAAAAACATATTTAAAAACATATCTCTTCTCTTCTCCTTTCATTTTGAAATTTTGTTTACTGTTATTGTAAATGTGATATACAGAGAGGTTATAGTTACATAAGTCAGATAAACAGTATATTAATTTTTGAACAATGTCACCCAACCCTTCCCTTTTTCTCTTATGTTTTTCCTCCCTTTCCCCGTCCATAAGTTGTATATAGTTCATTTTCAACATAGTATCTAGTGAGTATCACTTCTAATGTTTAGAGATTATCACTGCTGTATTTTTTCACCCAATGTCCATCATGTCTATGGTCCCCTTACCCTCCCAAAGACAGATTAAACAAACAAACCAACAAGACAAAAGGAAAAGCAAACAAAAACATCAACAAAAAATACTTCTTATTTCCATTTCCTGGAATTCATTTCAACAAATAATATTTTAGTTCATATGATCAGATGCACAAAGCTACTGTGCCTAAAAATATCCTTCATCTCACTCTGTGTGAATGCCCAGCAGACAGAATGGCCATTGTCAAGAAAACTAACAGTAGCAGCTGCTGGCGGGGATGTGGCCAAAAGGGAACGCTACTACACTGATGGTTGTAAACTTGTTCAGCCACTCTGGAAATCAACATGCAGGTTCCTCAAAAGACTAAACATAGAGCTTCTCTATGACCCATCAATTCCACTACTGTGTATTTATCCAATAGGCAACAAACCAGGACACACTAAAGGCACCAACACAACCATGTTCATCACAGCATCATTCACCATAGCCATGATGTGGAATCAATCGATATGCTCTGCAGAGGATGAATGGATCAAGAAAATGTGATGTGATGTGATGTGTGTGTGTGTGTGTGTGTGTGTGTGTGTGTGTGTGTGTGTGTGTGTGTACATAATACAGTGGAATTCTATTCATCCGTCAGAAAGAATGATAGTGTGCCATTTGTAAGGAAATGGAAAGACTTGGAAAAAATTATATTAGGTGAAGTAAGCCAGACCCCCCAAAACATAAGTTGCATGATTTCCCTCATTTTTCATAAATAGAATACGCCTATAAATCTACAGAGGAAAAAAAGGAAAAAAATAAACCTGGACATGATAAATGGTACAGGTCTCTTCTTTCTGTTTCAGCCAATATCTGCTGATTTCATTATGTTATCATCATGACTTCTTTCCATATGACTGGAGAGAGTGAATCTCTTGAAATCTTCATTTCCTAAGATCATTTGAGTTGACAGAAAGCACTAAAGTTATTTTATTAGTAAATGTTTTCATACTGCCCTTAAAGTTTCCTCCTTTCAAATAATTTGTATGATCATGTCTCCTAATAAATGTGTGCTTGTTTCATTACTGGCAGCACTTACCTTTTCGCTGAACAGTTATTCCTTATCTATTCATCACCAATCAGTATAACACGAGATTATTTTTCATCTACATCCCAATCCCTCATTTGCTAGTAATTTTAAAGAAAATCCCAAAGATGATTGCACCCATACACAAATGTTCTTTTGGCAAGCAAATGTTGTTCAAAAGGAAGCATCATAGCATTCATGAATCTCAAAGTAATAATTCACTAATATTAATAGATGCATGCTTAAAATTTTGAGTGTTTCAAAAAATTCTTTGTTTAGGTACTTGTTATCCAGAACAAGTCTATGTATTTTGTTTCAGTGTGATAACCATTAGATGATACCTTTGGCCATTAAAGTTAATTGAAAACATTTCTATCCTAATAGATATCTCTATTACATTAATATCTCTATTTTAATGGGATTTAATTGTTTAGCAATAATCTATCACTGTTAATATTCTTCCTTTAGAGTTTAAAATGTCTCATTTTTAGTAATGATTCCCCTTACTGATGAGTAATATCTCTTCTGTCATTCATGAGGAGTTGGAAAATGATTATTATCTACTTCCATCATTTATAATCTGGAAATCTTACATAAAAAGACACAGCCACATGCAGAATATATGCATAATTGTTTTATTTTATTTGCTAATTTTAAAAAAAATAATGGATTGGTTACTAGCCTCCTCCAGATTGAAGTGTTTCATGAGATTGAATGCATTGAAATTTTACCCATGCTGATTCGGTAGACATCCATTTTTGGCCACTGGAAGGTTTTACAAATTGGCTTCTGGAATTTATTGTGGGAATTTTTATTTTCTGGCATGATCTTAGTAGCTTTTCTTAGCTTTTTATTTTCTGTTGTGACAGAATATTGCAACTCGTCAAGTATATTTCCAGGCCTAGACACGGAACCTGTGATTTCTCCAAGGAGCTTGGTTTATTTTTATCCAGACACAGTGTTTTAAAACTACATCCTCACTATTGGGCATTCATTGCTAGTGAATTTAACATTGTTTCCAGGACGTTTCCACGACCCAAACCATGGGTTATTTTAAAAATGAAGTACATTGTAAGTTTTTTTTTTAAGACAAAATGCACATTTCCACTCTTTCACTTCTAATTAAAATCAGTTCCACTTACACTTCTTTAAAACTGTATTTCCTTTCCTGCATCTGAAAACCTACTTGTCAGGCACAAGAAGAATAGCTTAGACTTTCTCTTTTGTTGTATCCTAGGATACAACAAAACAATCTCAAAAAGCCGTCATTTAGATTATGCTACAAACTACTGGTTCCACACGTTTTTAAGATTTTGAATGTTCCCTATATTTCTTTCTATCTTATACTAGGAAGGCTGATACCACCAGATCAAATTATAGTGGGTTTTCTTTTCTTTGTTTTTTTTTTTTCATGGAGCATTTATTTCCTCTGTGATTATTACTGCCCATTCTACACATTGCTCATGCACAAATATTAGCAAAACTTTAAGAGGTTTTCCTAAACCAGCTAGGAGGGTTGGGCCACATTTGGAAGTCCTGTCTATGGCATGCTTAGGTTGTTTACTTCTCTGTTTGCAAACAAAGAAAGTCCACTTCATCCATCCTTGGCAAATAACGTCATCTCACCTACCCCAATCCCAACAACCTCTTTCTCTTCCACTTAAGCTCTCTCTCTTTCTCTCTTTCAAGCTCTCTCTTAATCTGTCTCAATATCTCTCTGTCTCAATATCTTTCTTCTCAGTCTCTTTCTCCCTCCCTCCCTCCCCTTTATTCACCTGTGACTCTTGTTCTTGCTCTGACCTCTTTCTTTTCTGCTTGTTGAGGTTTGGCATTACTAGACTTGTTGTGCTGGGCCCCAGAAGCAAGATGCTGATCTGGGCTGGGAATGAAGTTAGGGCTCTATTGCTCCTGCCTACCCTAGAGGACGGCTCAAACTGTCAAGGTTTACGTGGCCTAGCTTCTGGGAGACAGATGGCTCCTCGTACACTCTCCCAGCGATACTCATTGTTGTACAGTCATCAACGTTCTCTCTTCATTAGAGGAAGCAGGGGATGTGGTCTAAATCCAGAATTCCACAAATGAGTGGGTATAAAACAGAACAACAAACCTATCTAAACCTATATAAACATATTTACGATCACACGTGTATGCACAGGAAGATAGCAAAAGTGTGTGTGTGCAGGCGAGAATTGCAGTAGTGTAACTCCTTTGAACAACTAACTGAGAGTTTAACTAAACGAACTCTGGGAAGTTGGTACTTGAAGTGTCATGGGAGCGAAGGTAAGCGAGGGTAGATGAATGAAGAGAAAGAAGGTGGAGAGGGTGCAATAGTATAATATTCCATGCATATATGTGAAAACAGGACTTGGAAAATTGAGGGGATGTTTGGGGTTGAGCGAAATGTGGGAGTACCATGGAAGGGGTGACATGGATGGATTCTAGTTGCACTCGAAAAATCAGACATGGAATCAAAGCTCCTCTGTACAGCTACTTAAAAATCAATAATGCTATTAATCAATAATACAATAGCAGCAGTAGCAGCCACAGCATAACACAGGAGGCTCTGGAAAAGAAGATTTGCCATGTAGACGAGACCCACCAAAGATCAAAAGAGCGATTTCATGATTGACATTCTCAACGAGCCGTATTTCTGTCATGTATGAGATACGCGGACCTCATACTGCAAATGCATGCCCCTCCTGTGAAAAAGGCAAACACCCCTTTAACAAACACATCTGCGGGCAAATTGCTAATGGGGCTATCACGCACGGTTTAGGTGATGATCCAGGAGATAATTGAGAAATTTGGGATGCTTGTTCCTTTCGCCCCCGATCTGGCTTCCCCTGTTTCTGAGCCAAGCTGTTGACCTTTTCTTACTTCTCTCGTTAAGCTATTGCTCCAAAAGGATTATGTATCCAAACAATTTCAGAGAACCTTTTCACCAAGAGAAAAGTAGGGGGCTTAGAAGTACAGAATACTGCTGCATTTAACCCATTTAATTGGAATGCGCTGTTAATTAGATCTAATTGCAAAGTTATTTTAATTGGGAGAAAAAATCAAGCCATGCAGAAGATGCTGACGTGTATGATGGAACAAAGTAAGTGAGGTCACCAGTAGATTGTGTGAGATTCACGCCTAGGATTGATTAAGTATGTAACTTAATCAATTTAATTTAGGTGATTGATGTTGATCCTTTCCTTCTGAAAATTGCCTGTTTGTATCTGCTTTATTTCTTTATTTATTTTTAATCAAGATACGGTGCGTGGAATGTCAGCTCGACTACAGCCGCATTCCAATTTGTTTATTTTGATACAATGATGTGTTTATTTCTGATCTCAGTAATTCGAACATGGCTTTGGTGTCACTAATTAAGAATTTTCACATTCCTCACGAGAGAATTAGGTTTTTCTATTAAGAGAACTTAATTTTCTCCGGGAAATAATTCAGGCAACATGGGAAAATTAACCTATTAGTTCCATCAGTGCAGTTGACGGTTTACTGCCTTCAAACATATGTCAGGCAGTTCAGCAAAAAGGTGTCCTTTTTTTTTTTTTTTTTTTTTTTTTTAGAAAAGAATCATGTCAGTGTCAGTATGCTTTATGCTTCCTGGTGATGGGTTGATTATTATATAATCTTAATGAGAAGATGAAGAACATTCTCATAATACTTATTATGTGCCAAGCATGGTTCTGAATCTCATTAAGTGTAATAACTAATTTAATACCTTCAATTATGTAAGTGTATTTCCTTCTGGGAACTTTCTTTGTATCAAAGTCACTGGAGTTAATATCTTCTTAAGTATAGGATGCTGTTTCCAATGCCGTTGCCGGGAGTGTAATGAAGTCGTTGCAAGGGAAATTGTTAGGCTGGGCTATCTACGTAACAGGCATTTGATGAATTTGGTTTTCAGCATGAAGGCTGTTGACCTCACTCACCAGACCGAACCTGCACCTGGCATCAAACTTCCAGCCAAGCAGAACCAACAGGGGGCTTCCGTGCGCCATGTTGAGCTGGCTCCTGGGAGCCGGAGGCCGGGTTGTCCTTTGTGCATCTTCCCGTCACTGCACTTGAGACAGCTTTTCCCCAGGGTATTGTTTGCGAGCTGGCTCATGTGCTCACAGGGGGCTGGCGAGTCCCACGTGGAAGCCACAGACTGGCAGTCCACACTCCCACGCCAGAAGCCACACCATCATGTTGAGCCCCAAGGCTGCAACCTCACTCCCCAAGACTGGTAACAGCATGTGGCACTGTGGTCCTGAGGCTGGCATCCTCGAACAACCCTGGGTTTTGTTCTTAAAGTCTTGTGTTGGCGAGAGGCCTCCCTGTGAGGACAGTCATCTCTACTTAAAGACGATGTTGCTCATCTTTGTAGCTACACCTGAATAAGTACACGATTCTAGTGAACCCATAGATTTCACCAGCACGTATTTAGATGTATGTGAATGCAAAGCCAAATGAGCCCAGGGGTGGTAGATCATGTTATTAAATAGGGTGAAATATTATATAGAATAACATTCTTTGGCTAGAAATAATGTAATATATAATATATACAATATAATATATAGTGTAATATATGCTATATATACTCTATACAATATATACTCTATATACACTATAATATATATTATACAATATAATACATAGTATAAAATATATAATATATTATATGAAATATACTATACATATAGCATATATATTATATATTGTATAATATATAGTATATATATATACTATATATGTATATATAGTATATTTCATATATATAAAATATATAATCTATTATATGAAATATACTATACATATAGTACATATATTATATATTTATATAATATATAGTATATATATATATACTATATATATATACTATATATACATATATATTTTATACTATGTATTACATTATATAATATAGTATATAATATAATATATATTATAACATAATAACATATACTATATAATATATAGTACATAATAATATAATATATAATATAATGTATATAAGGTATGCTATATTATATAATATAATGTATATAAGGTATGCTATATTATATAGCATATATATACATTACATAATATATAATATATACTATTATAATAGTACAATATAGACTATCTGTTATACTATATAATAATAAACATAATCCTATGTAGAAATAACTTAAGGAGCTTTATACAATGTCATTCTGTGGCTAGATGAGGGTAGTAGTAACTTAGCAGTAAGCTGACAATGGTAAATAAACGCTGAGGTAGTTGAAGTATCATTCTCTGAGCAACTCTTCTCACCTCCTATCTTGCTTTCCCATCAGTTTTCACTCTTTTGCTACCCAGGGATCATGAAATTAAGTTTCAGCTGGAGAAGGGATGTTGTCAGGAAAAGCATTATTTTTCTCCCTCCACCACCCAAAAAGAGCAGACACTACTGCTCAGACTTTCCATGTCTTCTTGTGCAATCTCTAGAGATGAGTACTTAGGAGGAAAGCGCCGAGTGATATGCTACACCAACACTACCTTTCCTAATGGCCGGTGAAATCAAGGGAGGAAATTCAGCTCCATTTCCAAGGTATTACAAGAAGGGTTTCCTGAGATTTTTTTGATCATTCCTATTTTGTTTTGCATTTTTTGTAGTTTAGGGACACCCTACTAACTGAAAGACTTTTGTCTGATTCAATAGTAAAGAGGATTTTTTTTAACTTTTTCTAATTTTCATTCTTTCTTTTTTTGGGGGTTTTTATTGTAAAAATGCTATGCAGAGGGGTTACAGTTACACAAGCAAGGTAATGAGAAGAGAATTTTTATCTATTGGCTATGCAAGGTAACTTGTGACCTGGAATAGAAAAATTATCTTTCAGAATCAATGGCTTTTTATCAAGAAGGACAATTCTAAAAGAATCTTACAGCATTCAAATTTTTTTTAAAAGTCACATCAAGAGCTCTTACAAGAATAAGCAATATTGATTCCAAGGGGTCTATCAAATCCTTGCTGTATGGTTGCGAGTTTCTTACAGCCAGTCCCTGTCCCTTATACTTAACCTCTAATATAAAACATAATAGAAAATAGTTTTTCTATTAAATCTTAAGGAGCAACACTCTAAATTAGTTCAAGAAAGAATGACCCTGGACGTGCAGGCAAAGGGGAATGTGAGAGTTCTATAAGATCCTTTAGGATGATCAGCTCCAGGAATCGTCTTTGTGTCCAAACCATACACTCTCCATTGCCCTGCTGTCTTGTCTACTACATATTCATGAAGAATGTATATTGAATTATTTAATGGAGCACTAGTATGGCAGTTAAACATCCATGTACTGTAGATAGCCATGGGAGAAGGACTGAGAGGAGAAGAGATAAAAAGTGACAAGACAGCCGGGAAGGGAATTTCAGGGAGGACATGCAGGTTCTGTGATTTCTCATAGTGTATGATCAAAAGGAACACCGATTTTCTTAGCAAAATCAAGACTACAAGAACCAGGATGTTTCTTACACTTTCAGATACCAAAAAAAAAAAAAAGTTATGCATGGGTGTTGTTCTTACAATGTAAGGTTTTTAAGTGATAAATACACCTGCACAAGCATGTATGACATAAAGTAGGAGGTAAGGTCAGAATCGCCGCATGCCAGTAGCTCACATCTGTAATCCTAGTGGTCTGGAGGCTGACATCTAGGGGATCACTATTTGAGGGCAGCCCAGGCAGTAAAGACCAGTATACTGACTCCAGAATGGCTAGCCAAAAGATAAACTGAAAGCATGGATCAAGCCATAGAGTGTCAGCCTAGCAAGCATGAGGCCTGGCGTTTAAAGTCCAATGCTGCCAAACCAAGACCTAGAGAAAAGAGAAGATATTGAGCTTTGGTAGGAGGCGGGGCGGAGGCTGGGGGACAGTCTCGTCCAGACTCGGGCTTCCTCGGCTAGGGCGCTGTCATTTCCGCCGTGCCTCCTCCTTACTGCTTTAGTTCTTTTTATAGAGAGGAGCTCGCTTTATATTGATTTATTTTGGGGGACCCCTGATCTGGACTCAAACATTGATCCTCCTATCGATGTCTCCACATAGCCAGGATTACAGGAGTGCGTCACCATGGCTAGGCAAGAAAGAAATCTCGGTTCCAAGCATGTCTGGGGTATAGATAGAGGCAGACCCTGGCATTCCCTTTTGTGTTACTTCTCACGTCTTTATTGTCATGTTGTTATTCTGAATGCTGAGAGCTCAATCTCAGGCAATTTAAGACGGTGAATGCTTAGTGTGGTGTCAATCGACACTTAGCCCTTGGATGACTTGACATGTCCGTGTCTTCTCTCCTGGTTCGCTTGACCAAGAGTAGAGATGAGACAGTATAGCGCTGTTTTCCAGGGTAATAAGAATGGACAAAAACTAACCGGTGGCACCCCAGGAGGCTGGACATGGTATTTAAATTCCCTACAGGTCCTCATGTGCCTTGTTCCTTCCAGAGATATGTAGTTACCTTTAATCAATGGGCTATTGTTAACTTGTGGAGAAACACAGAGCTCTATCTCTAACCCATTTCCCCTATGAAAGAGCAAACCAGATGTAGGCCAAAAGGGTCAGAGCATTTATGAAAAATGAGATAAGGCATATTTCACTAAGAGAGGAAAGACCCCAAATAATTAAATATCAATAGCAAATTGACCATGTAGCAGCTGTGTGAACCAACCCCATGCAGTTCTGGCTGGGGAAATGTGGTTCGTTTCTATGTAAAAAAATAAAATGTGCACTGTATTTTGAAGGCCTAGTGAAGAAAGGAAAAGCATTCTTTAATTACTCTACAACTCGTTCTATAGTGAGACAAAGCGTGATAGGTATTGAGTTATGTAAATTATGCGATTTAAAATTAATCTCCTCCTTTGTTTATTATTTTTGCATGACTTGTTTTTAAATTTCATAGATATCTGCCAATATCACTTGACATGCACACCGCCGAATATGCATACCTCAGCCAGTACAAAACTCAAGCTCCCCTGTAATTTCACAAACTTGGCTCCATTTCATCTGAACAGGCACACGACTTTAGCCCGATTTGAGGATTTTATTTTTGAAGTGGGACTGTTTATGTAGTTGAAAAGGAAAGAATTTGTATCCGCAGAAATAAATCTCTGGATACTTAAAAAAAAATACCACGGATTTTGTTGAAAGTTGGGAAGTCATAAATAAATCCTGCAACATCTCTCTTAGAGTGGACTTCTTTTGCTTTGTATTCATGAAGGGCTTTTTGCTCCTGGAGAAGAATGGTGTCTGACTTAGTAGTAAGGCAGTTATACTCAGCTTGCCACGTGAATCAGGATATCGGGTTATATTATATAGGTAACACACTAAAGATCCCCAAAGCATTATATGTATGGGATTTTAGGTATTACCAGCCTTTTAAAAGATTATTTTATGTCGGTGTATGATATGCTATCTTAAATTAACTGAAATTAGAACATTATGATTGGAATTAGAACGTTGTGATATCACAAGAAACTGAATCAAGAGCTGTTAGGTTCAGATGAGTTCAAGTTAGAATTATTTTTGTTTACAATTCATGGTAGAGAGCAGGTTTTGCCACTAAACGAATTTTGAAAACCAACTGTGGAAGTTTTGAAATGGTTAATGTGGTATTGTAATATCATTTTATGCTAGTGCTGTGTTTAATATTTCCATATCTAAACAGGTAAAACAGTTACAGTGTTCTTTTTCTTTCATGATCCTTCTCTATTTTATTTTTTATTGTCAAGGTGATGTACAGAGGGCTTTCAGTTATATAAGTAAGCTAATAAGTACATTTCTTGGCCAAATTATTTCCCCTTCCCTCATTTTTCTCCTTATGCCCCTTCTTGTTGATTGACGACAAGAAAAAGAACTTTACCATGCTATTCAGATCAGGGCTCTTGCATAAGTAGCAGGAAGAGAAAACCTATTTGTTAAATATTTGCATAGCTGATAACTGAATTACTATTTAACCTCTTCATTCTATGCGTCAATCCAATGGACCTAGTACTTCTCTTTAAACATCATCATCATGAGAGATAGGAAAAGTCAGAGAGAAGCAAAATGAAGGTAGAAATTTGTCACCAGAATTTAAACACAGAAACGTGTGGGGATTTTTTCTGTAGGATTTGTCTCTATTATTTTTAAAATATTAGAAGTTGTGCCTTCTTTCTATGTCCCTCAGACAAGCTTTTATAATCTCTTCCCAAACACATGGCAATTCTTTTATTAATTCACAAAGGGTATGCAACAAAGTAGAATTGTATTATCTTGCTTCTCTTCTTAAATGTATCATTTTAAATTTTGGACAACCTTTTCTTCTATATATGCTTTTTTTGCCTAAATTACTAGCCTGTCTTCTTTACAAATACCCAATCTTCCATGTTCTTCTCTATTTAAGACCAAACTCTCACACCTCTTCAGACCATGGTTCAAACTTACTGTGTCATATCTGTTTGGCAAGAGTATATTGGTCTTATTAAAATCAAGCAGAAATTTTGATTTCAAGATGGGAATCAGTAAGTTCAAATTTATAAAACTTGCCTAAAATTAGGTAAGTAGGATAGAATTATAACTGCAGTCTGAAAAATAAGGTAAAATAAAGCATTGCCTGAATTTCTTGTCTTCTTAATGGTACTTTGAGGGCAATGACTCTCCATTCATTAAGTCATTAAATTATTTTCTGTATCTTCTAGAGAATCCGCTAAAGAATTCTAACATGTGATGCCTGATGTGTGTGTGTGTGTGTGTGTGTGTGTGTGTGTGTGTGTGTGTAGAAGAGAGAGAGAGAGAGAGGACTCCAAATCTAAAGCTATAAAAGCTACTCACATTGGTTTGCTTTTGCTATAATCAACACTAATCAATTAGTCTCCAGTTTTGAGAGTCTTTGAAGTCATTTTTGCTCCAATTTATATAGTTCATATTTCCACTAAGTGTTGAATGTGGACTAGAACAGGTAAAATGGATTTTATACCTTATTCCTTTTTGAACGGTGGGAAAATCCATCTTTCGGCATTAAGTATGATGTCAGCATGGGTTTTCTCTAGATGACCTTTATCAGACTGAGAGAGTTTGCTTTCCAGTCCACCTGTGCCATGAGTTTTTATTGGGAATGGAGGATGAATTCTTCTCAAGACCTTTTGTGTAGTTATCGAATAATTATGTCCCTCTCATATCTTTAAATATGGCGAATACTTTAAATATTAAACCAGCCTTGCATTTCTGGGATAAATCTCCCTAGGTTAGGGTTTGTATGCTCATTTAAATCTCAGAGGAACATCTCAAGGCAGGAGGCACATTGTTCAGAGATTTATCTTAACTGGGCTGTGCTTCTCAGGCTTTATACCAAAGGGAGGGTAACCTCCGTGCATTCTGTAGAACGCACCAGAAAGTACTCCCTTCCCTAAGATAGTCCAGGAGCCATTTCAGGAATGTCATTACTTGCCTGTAAATAATTTCACAGAAATCACTAGGGAAGACACTTGGCTTCAGCATCGTCTTTGTTTATGGTTTATTAACCACCACTTGAATTTGGTCAATAGAGGCAAATCTATTCAGTTCATGTGTTTCTTCTCGAGTGAGATTTGGTAGTTTGTGTCTTTAAATATATTTCCTTTTCATATAAATAAGGTTTTACCAGTGAAACCCTATTTCTTCTCTCTCTCTCTCTCTCTCTCTCTCTCTCTCTCTCTCTCTCTATATATATATATATATATATATCAATAACTATATATATATAGTTTTCTCTTTTCAGCCTTTTCTGGATTAATTATTTTTATGATTCTATTTCATCTCAGTTAATTGCTTATCTACAACTCTTGCTTTATGATGTAATAAGAATCTCCTTAAAAGTGGAGCAAGTCAGAAATGCATGCTCTCACCGGTTCTCTTCAGAACGTAACTGGAGGTCCTAGCCAGACGTTTAATGCATGAGATGGAATCAATCATAGTAATGGTTTTAAAGAAGTAAATTGGAAATAACACCATCATTTTACACAGTACATTAAAAACAATTTTCTTCCCTTTTTTTCCCCTCTTGTCACTGTATTTGGTTTTGACGCCCTGTCTCTTGTGTTGACATTTATCTGATTTGGGGAAGGGAAGGGGAATCACAGCATGGTGAGACAAAGGACAAATCGATACTCACAAGACACTGTGTTGGGGCTGGGAAGGTGGCTCAGTGGTAGAGCGCTTGCCTTGCATGCATGAGGCCCTGGGTTCGATTCCTCAGCACCACATAAGCAAAAAGAAAAAAGCCGGAAGTGGGGCTGTGGCTCAAGTGGTAGAGCGCTAGCCTTGAGCTGAAGAGCTGAGGGACAGTGCCCAGGCTCAGAGTTCAGGCCCCACGACCGGACACCCCCCCCCCAAAAAAAAAGACACTGTGTTGGAAATGAACTTTACAATTTGGGGGCAGGGGGTGGAGCCAGGTGGGGGGGGAGGAGGAGAAAATGGAGGCAGGGAATAACAATATTCAACAAGGTATGTACTCATTACCTTACCTGTGTAACTGTAACATCTGTGTACATCACCCTTACGTGGCTGTTTCCAGGTGTTGTATCAGACAGAATATCATCTCATGAAAGAGGAACACTTTGTTGCTCCTAGGAAATCACGAAAGATCAAGAGAAAAGTGTTATCTCCTAGAACATCCCCATAAATATCTCGTCATGTTACATCGGCCTATTCTGGCTATGGGTCTGCCACTGACCTAGATTCTCTTGGAATTATAGGACATGCTGATTGACCCTGGAATTGAAGGTAAGTTTGACTAGAAATAAACCATGTGAGAGTATGCATGCCCGAGTGGGAAGAGCTTTTCTAAAGTCAATTCAGCCAACTGTGAACAATACAAAATATAAAGGAAGGCTGGGACCAGGCGGACTCTCCTTTCTGTTATTTGTTATCTTCGGGTAATTTAAAATCCAAGAACGTTACATCATCACGCGCATTACTGAATGGATAGATAATTACGGAGTACAGTAAAAGTCTCAGGGCAATTTTCAACAACCCACTATTGGGAAGTTAGACATCTCAGACATGCTTTCTTGTCATCCGTGTCTCTCTGCTTGCTTAACATGGCCGTAGGATTTGGATTTATTCCTGTCTATTTTGATCCCGTTGAGTTTTATCCTTGTTCCTGCTTGTTAAGCTGTTTCAGGAGCTTGGTTCTGTCAACTGTCATATTAACTTACCTCTCTAGGCTGGCAGCCCCTGAGAAGGTGATAAGAGTGACTTCTTTATCTCTATCCACCACAGAGATAAAAAAAAAAAAAAAAACATGTCACCAGAAGGAAAGGCCACATGCATTTCCTGTACTTTTTTTTCTTCTTTTATGACTACGGCTGAAAAAAAAAAACCAACAACACAGAGATATGATAAAAAAAATTAAGATGACAAACTATGGGGGTGATTCATGTCCCTGTGAAGTTAGCAATAACCAGTGATATGCATTCCCAATCCTGATTGTGGTCAGGGTTAAACAATGTGAAGAAAAGACCAGAAATGATCGGCTGTGCATATTTTCTGGTGAAAAAGGATGCTCGTTTTACATCTTGACATGTCAGTTTTGTTCACGTGGAAGCGGCTCGTGGGGTTCAAGTGCTGATGTGCGTGCAGGTGTCTATGGCATTCCTTCTGTCTGTCCACCCATCTCCTAACAGCAGGCTTTTCCTGCCAAAGTGCTGCCTTGAGTCCTCCTTCATGGCTGGTCTTTGATGTGGCCCCGATGGTCTTTTTGTCTGCTCTATTTGAGAGTGGACTCAGTGAGCTCATGTTTGGGGACGCATGTTATGCGTGCATGTGGGTGATATATTTATTGAAGACACCTGTCACTAAAGGAAACTTGTGTTTGTGATACCAGGCATGAGAGAAAGATGCCAACTTAGTAAAAAATTATAGAAAATAAAATCCTTCAATCTGATCCATTAGGGGAGTTATTATTTTTTCCTACTTGGAATCAATGTAATGAAGGACATTTTCCTTAGTACTTCCTTGGCCTAACAATATTTTGATACTATTGTGTTTGTGTGTGTGTGTTTGTGTGTTTATTGTTATTATGGAAGGCTATTCCATATTCTTTCATCCTATCTCCAGATGAAGGCTTCTGTCTCTTCCTTGGTGAACCATTAAGCGTGTAGATGAGATCTTGCCTCTACCTGTAATACTTCCAGAAGGCTAAAACAATGGGTTCTTCCTCTGTTCCTCAGCTACCCTTTGTTACATTAGCCCCAGGACCTTTCCACATCCTTCCTTTATTTTCTTCATCATCTTGAAATCAGCACCATGAAGTGCCTTCGGATGTCAAAGGAAGAAACAAGACACTCAAGAGCTTCTGAGTGTGGGCGGCTTCAGGAATTAAAAGATGACCAATCAGTACTGCATCAACTCAACACGCATTTCTAAGAGGTTTACACAGATTATTTCAGTCTCATTATTCTGTTCAGCCCAATACAAGAAATCTATCATTTCAGTGCCTAAAATTCATGCTGGTAGTTTGTATAATGAAGAGTGAAGTCTGCTGTAATTCTTTTTTTTGTTGTCGTTGTTGGTCATAGGGCTTGAACTCTGGGCCAGGGCACTGTCCCTCAGCTCTTCAGTTCAAGGCAAGCACTCTACCACTTGAGCCACAGCGCCACTTCCAGTTTTCTGGTGGTTTATTGAAGATAAGAGTCTCACAGACTTTCCTGCCCTGGCTGGCTTTGAACCTCCATCCTCAGATCTCAGCCTCCTGAGTGGCTAGGATGACAGGTATGAGCCACCAGCGCCCGGCTGCTGTAATTCTTTTTAATGAGCCCATATTCAATTTAAACCTCTGCTGTTGTAGTATTTCACTGTAAACTATTACAACGGTTTGCCTAAAAGAATACACATGTGTTTCGTATATCACTTGTTATGTTTAGTGTTCCCTGCTTCAACATATGAAAGCTTGGATATCATTTATACTATTGGAACCCGTAAATGTCTGCACATTGGTAGAGACAACAATGGTTGTTGGGTTTCCTTACAGCGTCCTAGGAAATATGTAAAATGTGTCCACCCGTATTTTCTCACAAATATCTGGAAGTCAGAGATCAAAGGTATAGTAAGGAAAACCAAATCCATAACATTTTTTTTTATTTTTCAAAATAGTTCCTATTATGAATGGTCCCCATTTTGGGGACAGTAAATACTCCAATTTGCTAGAAATAGATGTTATATAGATGTTATAGGTGTGATATAGATACAATATCATATATATATATATATATATATATATAGGTACGTGTGTGTGTGTGTGTGTGTGTGTGTGTGTGTGTGTGTGTGTAGGGAACAGAGAAAGACCAAGAGAGAATATAAAAGTGCACCAGCCCTGCCCCCATTCATCAACATGCAATCTCCTGTCAAAAGTACATGTCTGATTTATTTTCCATTTTATTTGTTCTCTCTCCAAAATTCCACCCCAGATTTAGAGTTTTTCTTTCTTCAAAAAGAAAAGAACAGGACAAAGCAGACTTAACTCCTTCCTGTGAAGGTCTCTTCACCATTCCACTTGACCTTGAATGTGATTGCTTTTCTAGCCGCCGGCGCAGTTCTTAACTATACGATGCCCTCCTGGTTGTCGGAGGGTGACTGAAATGAAAGGTTCAGAATGAGACGTCCAGCCAGGCTCGTAGGGGTGGGGGCACGCCCAGGTTCGTGGGGGTGAAATGCCCACTGGAAACCATGGTTCGCCAGAAATGGGTCCTCACCTGGTGCTCGGCTCTGGTCAACGTTGGCTCCGTTTCTTTGCTCCAGATGAAATGCGTATGAGCTATAAATGCTACATCAGGAATATTTCCAAAAAGACATAGAGAGACTAAGGCTTAAATTTGAGCCTCTAGACCAGAGTCTGCCTACAGAGAGCTCCAGATATGATGAACACATGCTCACGTTGAAGGATACTCTCTATTACTACAGTGAGGAGCTTGTACTACTGGTTCACAGCATGGCATATTTTAGTCCTTTTCTTGCTCCGCTTTCTCCAATATACATACACACATCATGGGGTAGAGTTGATTATTATATGTTGTGTATAGGCCCCTGTGCCAGGTTAGAACAGGCTTGTGTGATGCTATTCAGAAGTGAAATGAAAATGAAAAGAAATCCACTCTGATAAGTGCTCATTACCCAAGGCCAATGGCTACTTTGTGTCCTTGTATTCTCCTCTCAGACAGCAAGAGCCGGAGAGGAAGGGAGAGGTCTAGAGGAAGGTGTGGAAGAGGAGGATGTGAGAAAAACATGAGAGAGAGCAGAAAGATGGGGGGAAAGGGGAGGGTAGGGGAGAAGGGGAGAGAGACAGGAGAGAGAGCGCGAAGGAGATTTATGAAGAACTCTAGACACTTACGCAGAATTTCCACAGGTAGCACAGAATTCATAATCACTACAAATTAGAAGCTGTTTTTCACCCCCTCCCTAAATATAGATTTCATTTGCATCATCATATCATCTGCTAAATGTCATTTTTCAAATGTGGGTTTTTAAATGTCAGCTAACAAGGAAGTTTGACGACTCAGTCTCTTGCCTTTCTGCCTTCCTCCACTCTATTATTAAGGACGTTTTAGCAGTTGATTGCCGAGAGGCTTAATTATGCCCTGGTTTAGGTTTATTGATTTAAAGAGATGTAGTTAGGGGGGAAAAATACTAAAAGCAGATCATATAGAATCTTCTGGAAACTTTGGCTGAATATTGCCCTAGCCCTCCCCGCTTTTGCCCAAATACATGAAAACAGATTTATACAAAGAAATAGAATTGCCATAGAATTGCTGAAGTTCCCACCGAGCCACCAGCCACACGCTGTGGTAGGCCACAGCTCGGAGCTTTCACAGAGTTTCTGGTTCCGATGGAAGGGGTGGATGAGAAAATCTCCCCTGTCTTTCTGAGTTGGAAATCCGACCATTCTAGTGTCCCTCTGCATTTACCCAAGCAAATTGTAGAGGTCTTTCCATTCAACTCAAGTCCCGCAGAAACTTTTCCAAAGAGTCCCCATTAATTGCTCTCTCCATTGTCACTCTCAAATGATCTGTTCTGTGCAAAAAAAAAAAAAAAATCCGACTCTAATTAATGCTGTAGCATATGGACATTAATCTGTCTGGTCCTCTCGTCCTCTAATGAGACACAAACTCACTACAAGATCTTTCTTAAGAAATAATAAACTGACTGACTCGACACGACACTGTCACCTAATTAATAAAATGGTGACAAATCCTAAATCCCTGTGCAATGATTTTTTTTTATTTTTTGCCCTCCGGAAGGAGAACTGTTTCTAACACATTTGTAAAGGGACAGGAGAGAAGGTATGTAAATCTCCCAGTTAGCAACCTCTGAGAAAACAAACAAACAAGAGATTAAATGACATCGGTCCTCAAATAGACCAGAAAATCTGGAGAGGCAAGAAAATAAATCTGTTTCCAACTAAATGGCCTGTGTAGAGTGACATCTAGTGGTGTTCATATCTCTGCTAGTCCATTCATTGTCCATTTCCCCAGGAAGTTATCTAACAGAGAGATATGGAATATATATATGGTATATATATGGAATATATATATGGAATACATACATATCCAGAATATATATATGGTATATATATGTGGAATATATATGTGGAATATATATATGGAATACATACATATCAAGAATATATATATGGTGTATATATATATATATATATATATATATATATGGAATATATATGGAATACATACATATCCAGAATATATATATGGTATATATATGTGGAATATATATGTGGAATATATATATGGAATACATACATATCCGGAATATATATATATGGTGTATATATATATATATATAGATATATATATATATGGAATATATATGGAAAAAAATATACATGGAATACATACATATCAGGAATATATATAATTTTATATAATATATATAATTTTATTGTTTTATGAATGGAAATATGCCACTGATACCGTATAATTGGGGTGGCAGGAATATTTCATGGGTCCCCAAGAATTCTCACCCAATGGGTTTCCAGAATTCTGATGAAAGTAATGTTTGAAAGTAAACTGAGAGCAGGGATTGGGGTGGAGATGCTGGGAAGAAGGATGTCAGGTCTGACTTACATGGCTTTATTGGTTTCAGAACACGTGGCTATGGAAATATTTCCATTTCTTTTCAGATGAGTGGGATGAGGCCATCACGTGGCAGTCACGTGACTGAGGATACCATTGTGAAAAATGGTCAAGGCAGGCATATCTTAAACCAAGACAACAGAGTCATCTACAAATCCAAAGGGTTCTCTGGCAGAAAATCGATAACTATATTTGTTGTGACTGTTTCAAAGAATTAGACACAGTGTGCTAAACAAAACGTGTACAAACCCGCGTGCCTATAGGCATGTTCGTGAGTGTGTGTGTGTGTGTGTGTGTGTGTGTGTGTGTGTGTGTGTGAATGTGATTGTCCAGCTGGGGCTCAAGTTCGCCTTGAAAATATGTTTTTTTTTTTAAATTGGTGGCAAAATTAAAATGAAAACTTTGAAATAAAACTGTAAGCCATGCTGTTTTCAAGAGGTAGGTAGGTCTGGTGAATTCAAGTGATGATGAAATTGCTGAAAACACTGCGGTGGATGGCCGTGTTTTCTGTTTTCTTTAACTCTTCCTTTGAGGGGGTGGAGGGGACACCGGCGAGGAGGGAAGGACCGAGCAAATGCAGTGGTGCTATTTAGTAGACACCAGGTGAAAAATGAATTGTGGGCAGAGGCGGGTGGAGCTAACGGGGGAGGTGGAGTGAGGGAAGGGATCGCATTGTCCAACACAGACACACAGACACACAGACACACACGAGACGTACTCATCATTTGACTTATGACATCAGAACACCTTAATAGTAACAGTACAATTGTCTTGAAAAACTGGGGGAAAACAAGAAATGGCCAAGTACTCCCTCTAGGTATTCCCATTGGTTCCCAGGAGATTTTCCCTTGCCCCAATTCTGACACTTGCGCTCAGAGAGACAGCCGAGAAATCCTTCTCTCCCTAACTCAGCTGTATTCCGCAGGCCTTTGGGACAATACCTCACCCATTGCGGACAAGCGCCTCGCTCAGCCATTGACTGAACTGAGGCTGAGGGAGACCCACGTACCAGTCCTTCTGAGGGCAGCCGAGCCAACGTAAGATCCAGAGTCTTTAAAGTCTGTCTTCCCTTTTCTTCCCCTTCTTTCTTTCTTCTTTTGGGAGGTTAAACAAAACGTATTCTTCCTCAGTTGCCCTCCGATGTCTGTGTCTAGCAGAGCCGCTGGGACTTGTCTGGTCCAGCACTTGGCCTCCATCTTCTGTGGCATGAATAGAAAGTTGCAGAGTGTCCTTGAAGTGTGTATCTGTTTGCTTTGACCTCCTCCCCCTCCCCCCAACACACTCCATACTTGAAGATGCGTAGAAACTTGTTTGACCTCTGAGGTCAACCCCTTCTCTTCACCGGGCGTGCGGGCCAGCGTCCTGTTGAAAGCTGGCCGCTCCACTTTGTTCTCCGACTCTGTGATGGTCTTTTGGCTGGCAAAGTGTTAAGGACCGCAGCCCACCTCCTTAACTCAGTCTGGAAAATAGCTTCACGTGAGACTCTACGGGGAAGTTAGTATATAGCATATCATTTGGCTTTTTGCTTTTAGCCACTGATACTTATCACTGAGGTATGACCGAGTTCTACAGTGAATGACTTAAATCCCACCTCTTACCCAGAGAGGGGGTGAAAGCCCACAGATGCCTTGGATTCCTTTTTTCTTCTTTTCTAAATTTTATTCTTTTCACTTTATGTTTTGATTATCTTTCAGTATTGGTACAAAGGGAGTTCAGTGTGGTATTTTATGAGTACAAGTCATCTTGGTTTTCTCATCCTCCTCCCTCTCCATCAGCCCCACCCCCCCTGTGGTTTTTCCAGTCCCATTTTTGCACATACACGTGTTAAGATTGCATTTCCCCACCCTCCCTCTCTTCATTTGCATACCCCCGCCCCTGGACCTTAACTCTCTTGGGACACCTCAAATTCCAACTTGCTGAATGTCTAGCCTGAAGAAAACAAAAACAAAAACAATCCCAGCCTCCAAAGGAATTACCTACTGATAGGTTTCTGAAGCTGTTTCAATACATGAATCTAATACACTTCATACATGTATCTAAGGATAGGAACCAAAAGATCCATTAAACATTCATTCCCAGGCTTGACTGTGACTGACCTACAAATTCCCCCTGAAGGAATGGCGTTAAGATTCCGTGGGGGGAGGGGGGAATTCACGGGTGCAACGCTGTTAAACAGTGAGTAGACGTCTCTTGCCTTAAGAACAAGTGTAGCTTTCTTCTGTCACCTTGATTCTGAGGTATAGAAAAATAGAGCCTGCCTGGGGAAGTGTCTAAAAATGCAATCAGAGAGATTTTGTGGGAGTTGACAATGCCCGCAGCCTCTACAGTATCTGGCAAAGTGCAACTTGGTGATTCTCACCCGTGAGTCTTAGACGTGTATCGCTCACAGATCCGTGGTGGAATTTCACTCCTCAGGAAGAATATTGCCCTGTTTGCAAAGAAATAGATGGACCTGGTGGGGGAGGAGGGGGGATTGTGTTGAGTGAAATATATCAGTCCCAGAAAGACAAAGTTTCCTCTCATATGTGGAAGTCAACTCACACCGGTAAGTATCAATGTATACGGAGATAGGACTGTATGCACACGTACCCAAAGGTATTAACTGAAAGTATGGAGTATGAGCGAGAGGGTGCCAAGGAACCAACCATTCGCTCAACGTCTAGCAAAATGAATTCCAGGAAACTGACACCCAAGGGATGGGGGATTCCCCGGGGTGAGGCTCAGGAGAATAGTGAATGAAGCGAGGAACGCTGGGAGAAGGCAGTCAGGATGTTCAATGTACGTGTGAAAATGGCACCGAGAATGTGGAGACCATGGGGGTGGAGTTGGGAGATGTGAGAGAAGTCGCTGGAAGGGGAGATGTGGATCTGGGTGCGTGGTGTTCATACATTGACACGGTGAATTGAAAAACCCCTTGGTACCATTTCTCAGAGACAGTAAAATGATAATAAAAGAAAGAAGGCTTATCTATAATTTCAACTAGGTAGCGAGATATTTGTCTTAACTGTCTAGCCACTTAAGATGTCACGTACACCTTGCACGGATGGTTATAGTAAACATCACAACACCCTCTTGTTGTTTGACACAGTGGGTAATCAGCCACCTGTTGAGATTCTTCCTTCTGTCTGTCTCACTCGGCTTGCATTTAAATGGCCGCCCCAAGGAGTGTCAGCAGTACCCGCATCTCAGTCATCAATGTTCATCTTTCTAGCACTGACCTAGTTACCAAACTCAGAGTGAGCCCTGTCTTCTCTGGGAAGGATTTCCTGCTTATTTTTGTCCAGTGGATTAAAATTCAGCTTACATAGTAAAATTGCCTGAGGATATGCAATGTGTGTGTGTGTGTGTGTACGTATATATATTAATGACTGGTATATCACATACATCGATTCATTTCTTAACTTCTTAAAATTAAATTATCTGCATTGAAAGATCGATTATATATGGACTACATGTTTTATATGGGTGAAATGTTTATACTTACCTTATACTTATTTTGCACTTCCATCATTTGATGGAAAGCAGTCCTGAAATTTAGAATGTGAAGTTCACCTGGATTTTCACTTGTTAGTAAGCCAGGATAGTTCTGTGTTTTTTTTTTCCTGGCTCCTGAAATATGTACGTGTGAACATGTGTTATATTCACTTATGCACATCTATGCACCTCCACCACCGTAAGCAATACTATTGGTCTTTCTGCTAGGAACTACCTATCTGTGCCTGCCCCGTCCTTCCAGCAAATAAGAGACAGAAACAGAATGGCATATAATTAAAATGTTTACAACATTTCCCAAGAGATACAAGCCACTGACATTTCCCAGCCAAGAAGTACTTAGGCTTATACAGATGTACGGTGCAATCTACAATACCCAGGCAATGAAAAACGCAGTTGAGACACAGACCAGGAAATATGGATTGGATAACCTTTCTTTAGAACTCAGAAATTAAAAGTTAAGTCCGCCGAGAATTAATGTGGCATGGGGGGCAGCCCAGCTCTTCTCAAAGGAAATCAGGAATCCATTTCTTCATTCCTCTTGAATGGTTTCTCCTGTCTCTATCTGTCTACTCAAACCAGGACTGCTTAATTCTATTTCCTAGTCCTCAAATAGTCTCCATATTGCTGAGCCCTCTGGTCTTCTCTGTCACCGATTGGTCTTCCCACACTAAAGTATTTATAACAATGCAAAATGGAGAATGATCTCTGCTCCCCTAAAATACCCAACTCTTTCCTTTCTCCTCATAATAGCTACTCTTTCAAATGATACATATTGAATCACTGACTTACGCTGCACATCCTACCATAAGGAGCCTAGATCAATAATCAAAGGACGGAATTATCTTCAGGAAGCCTGAATTCTGTGTGCAAGGAAGATGGCCGCCAGTGGCATTTTCAAGAGGATGAGCGTTATCTAGGATCTAAGTCTAGGAACAGACAATTGTTCCTAGGTTAGTGACTTGAGACGTTCCCTTTGGTATACATGTCTACACTCTCTTCCCTCTGGGATCTTGGTTGCTTCCCTTTCAGGATCAAGTGAAGAGCATTGATTCTCTCGCTCGTGTGGGGCATATGGGTGGGGGGGGGGCACTGGAGATTCATGGGACCTTCCTGTCCCAGCCACCAACTCATTTCCCTTAGTTCCTTCATTACTAGTCTACCATAACTGCTCTAGGACCAGCAGACTTCTCTGCAGAACGTTGATTTTGATTCCTTTGGGTATATAGGCCCTGGGGTGGGATAGCTGTGCGGTACTGTAGATCTCTCCTTAATGTCATGAGGAATCTCCATGTTTTGGCCACAGGGTTTCCACTAATTTATGTTCCTACCAATAGGGCTTAAGGGCTCCCTCCCTCCACCCACCCCATCCCACCCTATCCTCACCAACATCTGTTGTTTTTCTTGCTGAGAGCCATTCCAACTAGAATGAGTTGGAAAACTCAATGATTTGCATTGCTCAAGGCTAGAGATACAGAACATGTCTTCATGCACTTACTGGTCAATTGTATTTCCTTTGAGAAGAAGGGATGGCCTTTATTTATTGACTTATTTTTTTAATTTTTCTTGTCCTGATACTTGGGCTTGTACTCAAGGTCTGGGAACTGTCCTGAAGCTTTTGCACAAACCACTGGTACTCTGCTGCTCTGCTTCTGGTCTTCTTGGTGGTTAATTAAGGACAAGACTTCCATGGGCCTTTCTGCCTAGGCTGGTTTTGAACTATGGTCCTCAGATCTCAGCCTCCTGAGTACTTAAGATTGCAAGTCTGAGCCACTGGTACCCAGCAAAAGAATGGCCTTTATAAAGACAATTTATCAAGCTAGGGTACTCATGTTTCCAAGATGAGACACTCGATCTGTGGCCTAACAAGGTTTTATATGCATGAATCAAAACAATAGCTTCACAACTCTCTCTTTCCTTTATCACGTATCAGGGAGTATCCTGATAGGTTGAGAATGATATGTAGTAAATAACTTTGAATCTCATGTCTGTGAATAAATGAAACTTCCTCAGTTTGATTTAAAGGGGTCATTATAGCTGGCATTTTTAGCCTCCATGATTTTTCAAAGAGATCGATTTTGCCTACAGAGCATGAATACAACGAGCTTATTTATCATCTCTAATGTTTGTTTGTTTGTTTTTTAAAGTGACTAAATTCAAGTGTCGGTACTGGAAATGGTCTTGAGGAAGTTTTCTTTCCCTCATCCTCAAACACCTGTAATCTGAATCACAGTTAGACTTCTGGCAATTTCAAAGCCACAGATCTACTTGAAAAAACCCCATGACTCTTTTTTTAGTAAATAGTAGCCCTTGAAATGTGAGAAGCAGGTAGTGGAACCCTAATTTTGCATCATTGGAATGGAAATCGGGATCTCTTAGGTACCATTGACTTTGCAGTAAGGTCGAGTGAATTCTCTCCTTTCTCTATCATTTCCTCTCTCTGTCTGCTCACTCGTGAACATCAGAAAGCTACTGGTGCAAATATTTACCGTCTTTGAGAATAAGTGAGACACAACAGCCCCACAAAGTAAATACATTGTACAATGTAGAATTTAAGGTAAATATTACATAAAGAGGGCATAATTCATTCTTTGTTTTCCTATGAGATAAGAAAAAATAATATAGCAAAACAATATAAGATATGGGAGTTACCATACATTTCGCATAATGGCTTAAACACATTTTTCTCCTTCGGAAGTCTTCTTATGGTAATAGGACCCTATGAGAAATGGTTGGAGATAAAAATAAAATATGAATGCAAATGATAACTCAGCATCTACAAAGCTCCAATACATTACCATAGAATATATACTTATTTACAATATCTACATGGTAAAAAAAAGAATCGTATGAAATATCAATATATAATTCCACAGTCTCCTTTAGGATTGTTTTCTGATAAATTAAAGGGAGCATTTAATAAGTTCAGAATCTTTCCCTCCACGCTAGTCCCTCCGCTTTTGAAGCTAAAAGTCCTCACGTTTTATAATGCCAGTATGCAAATAAGCACCAGCCTGGCCATTAAAAACTTAGGAATTGAGTGTCATGTATAGTATCTCAACTCATCCTGGTGGTAAAGATCATGTTAACTTTTCTGGACTGACTAGAAGATGTAAGAAAGGGGATTGAGGTGAAGCAAAACGCACAGCTGTTAAATGATGTAAAGGCTCTTTCTTGGGACCTCATGGTAGGAGACATGACAATCTTCCCATTCACGAGCTCCCTGCCCCTCAAAGCTGTCTTCACAGAAGGTGACAGACGGTGGAGAAATTGCCCTGAAAATCGCTACCAACAGAAGCAGAGGCCCTGGTGTCTTGACTCAGAGAATACTCTTGAAGCCAGGAGAAGATGGGCACGAGAAAGAAGGCTCATGTGCCACCGACAACAGACTCGGACGACGTGACAAAGGGAGTCATGTCTGATGTCAGCGAATGACCCCCAAGCGGATGGACTTTGCTTTGTTCACATCAGAGACCAACGGTGCCTGACTCTGAGGACGTTTCCTGGTATCTCTTCCCCGGACTGCAGTGGATCTTTCCGTCTCTGAGGGGCCATTCTTATCATAGCAGACATTTCAGGGGACAATCTGAGTAGAAGCTAGGTCCCCATCTTCAGATTTCAGGAAGAAAAGCATGCGTCCAGCTCCCAGGGCTGTGTGAAGCTGCAGCGGGTCTTGGAGTTTGGCTCTCTCTTGTTTTACTTCCCCGGCCCAGATTTTCCTCTCTCTTCTTCTTCTTCCTTCAACAGAAGCTAAAAATCACTCCGAATTTGTGCCCGTGAGACCTGCTACAGCGGGAAAAGAAAAATTGGGTTTGGAGGACATTTGGGGGATTCATTCGTGTCTTATCCCAGCTCTGGATAGTTGGTAGTCGGCACCGACAGGCAAGATCAGGCCACTACACCCTATGGCACCAGAGAGCGAAGGAAAGTAGCTTTCTTGAATCTGAGGCCATCTTCCAGAACGTGATCATGGATGCCAATCTTGCCAAATGCCAATGTGCACTGTAGAAGTCCTCAGGGCTTTCTCCCAGGCTGTGATGGTGGGCAGCGACGATGCCTTGGACAGAAGCAGAGGAATGCACGGTGCGGTGGAGAGGGGCTGATGGAAGGTTTTCACTCACCCCCACCGTGGGGAGAGGGGTGTGGAGCCCAGCGCTCAGGGAGCTCCACAGCACCCAAGCCCTCAATGTCTCCAGGACAGCTCACCACCCTGCCACACTGACAACTCCCAGGCCCACAAGCAAACTTCTCTATCAGCCGGGCGTCGGTGGATCACACCTGCCATCCATGCTACTCAGGAGGCTGAGATCTGAGGGTCATGGGTCAAAGCCAGCCCCCGCAGGAAAGTCCATGCATGAGACTCTTAACTTCAGGTAACTACCAAAGAAAAAAACAGAAGTAGAGCTGTTGGCTCAAATGGTAGAGCGCTAGCCTTGAGCAAACAAAGCTCAAGGACAGCGCCCAGGCCCTGAGTTCAAGTCCCACGACCACTACCACCACCACCAAGAGCAAAATGAAAATACCAGGAAGTTAGTGGGCTTATAAAAAGGGAATCTTGGCTACTAATGAGTATGAGTTTCTCTGAGGTCCCCATTTTTGTTTTAGCTGATAATCACTATGGACTCTTGGATGGTCTTAGTCCCCTGCCATTGATATATAAGGAACTAGAACCTGGGTGGCTTACAGTAACAGACACCGAGCCCCGCACTCCTAGAGACAAGCATGAGAAACCACGGTGGGAATGGGGCCACGCTGCCATCACAGACATCTTCAGGGGAGAAATGGTGTCATACCACTGTCTTAGTTTCTGACGTTGCGGGCGGTTCTAGGGTTGAACCCGTAACTCTGCATTCACTGCTTCTGTCCACTTGTGTGGTTTTCCCTGAGAGACCATCCTCATCGCTTTTCTCCTAAGACATCTATCATATGAGCCAAGGGGCCACTCCAAGGTCCTCATTTGCACTAAGTTGTGTCTACAGGGACTCTATTTTCTTTCTCTCTCTCTTTTTTTTTTTTTTTCTTCTGTTGATCGTGGGGCTTGAACTCTGGGCCTGGGCGCTATCCCTCAGCTCTTCAGATCAAAGCTAACGCTCTACCACTTGAGCCACAGCGCCACTTCCAGTTTTGTGAGTGGTTTATTGGAGATAAGAATCTCACAGACTTTCCTGCCCAGGCTGGCTTTGAACCGTGATCCTCAGATCTCAGTCTCCTGAGTAGTTAGAATGATAAGCGTGAGCCACCGGTGCCCAGTTGTATTTTCGTTCTTCCTTTTTATTTTTCTGGTCCTGGGGCTTGAACTCAGGGCCTGGGCATTGACCTTGAGCCTTTTTGTGCGCAAGGCTGGCATTCTACCACCTGAGCCACAGCACCACTTTCAGCTTTTTCTGAGTAGTTTATTGGAGATAAGAGTCTCATGGGCTTTTCTGCCCAGGCTGGCTTTGAACTGTGATTCTCAGATTTCAGCCTTGTGAGTAGCTAGGCCTATTTTCCTTTTAAATAAAATGGTAGTCTTACACACCAGTGGTGAGGACTTCAGTATCCATCTTTATTAGGACACAGTTCCACCCCAAACACTGAAAAGGTAGGAGGAGAGCCTGGACATGGAAAACACGGAAAATGGTTCTAGAGGGGCATATTTAAAGTACAGGAAAGAGAAAAGGAAATATATAGATGAGTTCAAGTCTTAGGAATAAATTATATGGCTAACTAATTTTAACCAATGTATCATTGAACGTGTAAGAATCAGCTGAGAGTTAGAAGAGACAACAAAAGGAATGGACACAAGACAGATCTACCTTTAAGTTTGGGGTTTGTCCATCGATGCATTTGTAAGACAGAGTCATAAAATGCTTATTATTTTGAATGTATGCATGGTAGTTGGCACTTGGCACATGAATTAATGAATGAGCAAGCAATGTCTATAAACAAGCAGGCTGTTTATAAACATAGCATGCAGCTATGATTCCTTTTTATTTTATTATTTTTTGTCTGATGTGGCCTGAGCTCTGGGCCTGGGCACTGTCCCTCAGCTCTTCAGCTCAAGGCTAGCACTCTACCATTTGAGCCACACCGCCACGTCCAGCTTTTTCTGCTGGAATCAAACCCAGGGCCTCATGCATGCGAGGCAAGTGCTCTACCACTGAGCCACCTTCCCAGCTCTATGATTCCTTTTCAATTAATAAAAATTATGGTATGGAAGATGAGGCAGGATTAACTCTGATGATCAACAATGAATGATCTTATCTAAATAGTTCTGTGGGCCTAATTTCATGACTCGTGGATTGCTTGTCCTGAGAGCCTGGTTTTTAGGATATCTACTGGATATCCTAAAAGAGTCTCTTCTATTTAAAAATATTGAAGTATCTGGACTTGGAGAAGGAGGCTGAAGCTTTCATTCAGGATGGGCAGAAATTTAGTGAGGAGAGATTTGAGTACCACTGTGAACAAAAACAGAGGAAAGAATGAGTTTTCCTGACTAATAGACCAGGAGACTCTTTATTGTTTTAAGTAAAATCTAAAATTTGATCTTGTTACGCTGTTTATTTGTTTGGGTTTTTTTTTTTCCCTGCTCAAAGAGAATATTTGTAGAATAAAGCAGCTACATGGTTGTTGTTTTTTTCTGTTGTTTTGTTTTTGTACTTGCCAATAGGTATTGAGAGAAATCAGCCTTGGGTCTTTTATGCTTTGATTCTAAGTGATATTTTTTTTTTGTCCTTGTTAACTTCCAGTTTCTATTACCGTTGATGTGCACATTCCTCAAAGCTGAGTCTCAGCATCATTTTGGTTGGTTAAAAAACTGCCACTTCCCTCTGTGAAAATCTCCTCAGAGGAATAAAAAAAATGTGAAGGCCAGAGAGGTCAGGAGTCACCATGCACATAAACAACCCTCATTCAGATGTTGGAGAGGGATGTGTGAATGGTGTGTGTGGTAGGCCTTGACGTACAATAGCTTTGTAAGCACCAGAAGGGGCAGGTGCTGTGTTTGTCTGGCCACAGCCCTGGCTGGACGTCTACTTTGGCATTGTGTCCGCATGCCCTCTCTGGCCTCTGTTCATCAGTCCTCCTACCTGCATAAAGAGGACTGACAAACGTGGAAAGATTTGTTTAAGCCCGCATACCCACTTATTTCCTTGAACTCCTTGTCAATACATATTCCAGAAAAATAGTGTGTAGTGAAAATCGAAGGGCAAGGAGGAAATAATACCTAAAAGAAAAAGAAGAAGCCTGGGTTTCTGTCGAAGCATAGTTAGTGAGATACAGGGCAGAGTTCGGGAAAATAAATAGATATGTCACTTTAGTTACAAAAATCCAAGCTTTTTACTTTACCAGTTCCCTGGCGTTTAGTTAGGAGTTCACATATTTTCCCAAGGCACTCTTGTGTAAATTAGAATACTCTCCAAATGTTGGCCAGGCTAAAATTCACATTTTAATGAACAGTTTTTTTTAATGTCAGTCTCTCCTTGTCTCCTTAAATGACAAAGAACTCATCTGACTTTATAATGAAGGTTCAACTACTCTAACACTAGCTTTGCCATTTATTGTGCCTTCTTGTATTTCCCTGCAAATTCAAATTCATGGCGAGTTTGAGATGTGTCTGCAAGGAGGACAAAAAAAAAGGTTACAAGATTTAGGAAGAGACTAACCCCAGAACCTGGAGGACACAGAGGCTCTGGGTAGAATACCAAAAAAAAAAAAAAAAAACTTCTTGGTGACAATTTCCTAACGGAAGATGGAAGGTTTGGAGGCCACAGAAAACATAAATAAATACAGAGGATATTGAACAGAATAAATAACCTGGAACTCCAAGCTCAAAATCCATGACTTTTGAGTTAGCTATTATTCCTGTGTCACTTTCTTGATATTTAGAACAAAAGGTTTATGGAAGACCGCGTGCAGTGGTTTCACAGAATTCAACTTAAGGATTATTGGGATCAATATGTTGGCAATTGCTTTTGCTTTGTGAACTTACGTGTGTGTGTGTGTGTGTGTGTGTGTGTGTGTGTGTGTGTGTGATTTTTTCCCCCTCTACTGGTTCTGTCAATTGAATTATAAAATTCCTGACCTTAGGACAAAAGGGAATGATAAATTAGATATAAGTTAGATGTAGGTTAGCTATAAGTTAGAAATTTCTATAGAAATTTCTCCTTGCCCAAGTCATGATGTGTCCACTTTGTATTACATTTGGCCCCTAACCAAATAGCTGATGAAATGGATCCTGTCTTGATATTTTGAGTGTTGATGGGGGTACTCGGTAGACAGGGTCATGAACACTTTCAATATATATGTGGGGGCTGGGAAGGTGGCTCAGTGGTAGAGTGCTTGCCTAGCATGCGTGAAGTCCTGGGTTCAATTCCTTGGTACCACATACACAGAAGTGGCGCTGTGGCTCAAGTGGTAGAGTGCTAGCCTTGAACAAAAGAAGCTCAGGGACAGTACCCAGGCCTTGAGTTCCAGCCGCAGGACTGGCCAAAAAATTGTGTGTGTGTGTGTATATATATATATATATATGTATATATATATATATATATATACATACATACATATATATGTATATATATGCGTGTATATGTATATAAAATATACATATGCATATATAAGCACACACATATACATATATACATATGTATGTAATCATCTCCTCACACATATACATAGGTACATATATATATATATATATATATATATATATAATTGTCTTTACAAATGATCCCAAGTGGCAGGACTTACTATGTCCTCTGACATAGAAGAGAGACCATTAAATGGAAGAGCTCATCGATTTGAGTCTTCAGCTCCTCATGTTCTCTTCTCTGGGGAAGAATTATTCCTGGGGAAAATGAAACTATTGACCAATCTCATACACAAAAAAGCTCATTTTTCTATTTGAGGATTTACCTGAGAACTTTTACGTGTTAACACTTGGGTTACCTGCATAATTCACAAGCAACAACAACCAAACAAATTAAAAAAAGAAAAAACCCAAACTGAAAAAGTGAAAGAAGTCATGAATGATAGAAGACATGGATGCATACATGGAGCCTAACGTTTCCTATCTTTGCTTCTAGCTGATGATAAATAGTGGGCTGCGTCCTTGTGCGCTCTTTCTGTTAACCTCGCCAGCAAGGAGGAAATCTGGAAGAGCACAGTTCAAAGCCAGGCCAAGCAGAGGCTTAGAAGACCTCTCAACTGAACTAATAGCATGTCTCTGTCATCTCACCAATGTCAGAAATGGTAAATAGGAGGATGACAGTCCAGACTGGAATGGGGAGAGCAGGAATAGACCCAGATAACACCTCAAAATTCACAGAAAATATGGCTGTGGGCCAAGTGGCAAAGCTCCAACTTAACCAGCACAGCTCTCTGAGCTCAAACCCGAATAACCAACAAAGAAAAGCAGTATTAAAATACGAATAGGAATACGTCTTGGAAGTATCAATAGATCGAGCTCTATGTTGATTTACATATATCTATGTATATATATATATATATATATATATATATATATAAATTTATGACTAAGCAGAGTTTATTTGTTACAGATGGATTCTAGGTCCTGAGCTAAATGTTGATGTAAAATACTCATGGTAGTCATTTGACTGGTTACTAAATATGTAAATCCAAAGAAAATTACTTTATGGATCATAGTGTTTTCTGAGTTCCAACCGAGGAAAGGGCAATGCTGCAGATTAATAAATGTATGTTAGAATTTGAAGAAAACATAAAAAAGTGTGCTTTTACAAAAAGAGAGAGAAAAAAGCCTTTACTTCTGATGTACTAAGTATTTAATGAGCGTGGCTTATTTCTTCACACAATTCAGACTTGTTCCCTGTCTTTCTGTGGAAGTACAGAAAAGTTCTATTCCAGTTTGTAGTCATAAAACTACTTAAGAATATGAAGGTGAGAGATGGTACCTTTAAGACCAGTTCTGATTTCTTTCAGCAGTTCTATTATTTAATTTGAATTCATGAATATCAAAAGAAAGTTTTGAAAATGGATGCCAAAAAAAAGCTTTACATCAGGGGTTTCTTTGGAATGCACGTGGTTTACCTATTTCGCTACTTCATTTGCTTCTTACATTATACTACTGTTTGGTTAAATACTGCAATTGAAATGTAATTGCCTATTCAGTAATTCCTAGCATTAGTCAGCTTTCTTGGGTGACATAAATATTGATTTACTTTTACTTGGACTGATAAAAAGAATCTCTCTCACTGAAGCATGCATATATATATATATATATATATATATATATATATATATATATATATATATATGTATGTATACACACATATCCTCTGTTAAGACATCTATTCAAAGTACTTTCATTGGAGCAATTTATATCTGTAATTTTTTAATCTACCAACTGCAGTGCAAACCTAACATACACTTGAATTGCTTGGTAAAAGTGGGAAACTTTGCTTTCGAGGAGTTTTATGGTCCACCACCTTGTCACTGGACAGAGGCCAGGCTAAGGAAAATGGGAGGGAAACTCTTATCACCTTGCCCAGGGAAATAGGTGATGAGCGCGAACTGAATCCTTTGGCCTTTGGTAACGTGTATTACCCCCGTGCACATGGAGTTTTTTAAGGTGGGTACGGTAGACTGAGGGTTCGGTGGGGATTCAATGCTCTCATCTCATGAGTCAGCTCCCGGTGGGTGGACAGCCATGTGTGGTTGGACCTGCGTGTGAAGAGGTTGCTAGGGAGATCGTGCATTTCCGTGCTGCCCCAGCATAGTGAGCATCCCTGGGACAGAGCCGAGCAGGAGGCGCATTCTCTTCTGTCCATCCACTTTCTGAGCGCACGCCAGGGTCTCTTAGAGCTGTTCGTAGGTGGGGTTGGTGCAGTGTTCTTTGTGCATTGACGTGCTTGGGCTCACCTCTCTACCTGTCAGAAGCTTCTACCCAGTGAAGACACCCACAAATGTCCCCTAACAAGGTCCTCTGAACCCTAAAAATTCCCTGTCGAGGGTGGATGATAAAACCTACAATATCTTCTCCCAGTACCGCAGGTACTGTCCATTTTCAGTCAGGTCACTTACCTAAGTTACCTGTGGCTGGGTTCGCATCTGCAGTCAGGAAGCTAGACATATATAGAAGAACCCAGAGAAGAGTTAAGGTCGAGGTTGGGCCACACACACTTTGCAGGTCACTCTGAGAAGGGGCAAAGGCCGGTCACCATTTCGTCTCACATCCACGTGCGTGATTGGCTGCTGAACTTGATGTGCACTTGCTCGCTGTGGACTGAGGAGGAGGTGAGCTCAGTGCACTCCAGGGTGGGCTCCTGTGGCTGTGAACTGTCCTTCACCAGATGTTTCAACGTGTTAGGCACGAATGAGCTTGTCTTCACGTGAGGCGTGCTTATCCTAACATTGCTTCTCATTTCCTTCTAGAGGACGTGAAGAGCCTCAGAAGGTAATTCTACCCTGCAGATCTGGGTTCAGTGACACAGCTTTCATCTAGTGGAGTCAACAGGTCCTTTTGTATAGTTGTGGGTTGTTCCTTTTTTTTTTTCTTTTTTGAGGGGAGAAGGACTGTGGTCAAGTTAACATTTATTTTCATGGTTTATAACCATGGAGGAACAAAATGCCACTGAAACAAACTTCACAGTGATGTTCATAGTAGTAGTGGCTCCTAAATTTTCTTGTTAATGTTAGTAGAAGTAGTAGTAGTAATAGTAGTAGTAGTAGTAGTAGTAGTAGTAGAAGAAGAAGAAGAAGTAGTAGCAGTAGTAGAAGTAGTAGCAATTCCTATAAGCTTCGTAGTGGCTATAGTCTCTACATTTTACAGTAATGTTTGTAGTAGCAGAGTTTCCTAAATTAGGCCCCCGAAGACGACATCAACCCCACTAGTGAGCTTGTTGGAAAGGTAAAGGTTGAACTTAGAACTACTGAGTGGAAAGCTAAGGATGTGGCCAAGCAATCTGCGCTAACAAACTTCCCAGGTGATCCTGACACAGACTAAGGTCTGAGACAGACTGGCATCTAGTCTTCATTTTGAGGGATAATTAATAATGATACTTGGATTATTCACAAAATGGAATGTGAACACCAAATGCCTTTCCATATTTTCCCCCTTTAGCTGTCATTGTGATCGCAGATGTTTATAAAGCAGAGTGCTGCAGGAAATTAACTGAAGGCCAAGCAAAACAGGAAGAGCGATAGCATCTCCTGGGTTCATCTTCACCACACATTGTTTTTTTTGTTCTCTCTCTCTAACTCTCTCTCTCTCTCTCTCTCCTTCCACATGTGCATAAATCCTTTCCTCTTAACCCCATAAACTGTAAATAATAGGCTTCCTGACACTGAGGCTACAATCCTAAATTTGAAGGAATCAGGGTCGTGAACTTCTACTTCGCTTCTTAAGAACCATGTTAGGTCAGAAGTGGGAGACATGGGGTAGAAGTTTCCTTAGATACATGGACTCAGGGCTATTGCCTGCAACCTTTGCTTTCAGCACACTGAGTTCAGTCCCAGGGCTGCCAAATGACTATAGCCCCCACCAGAATTAGGGTCATTTTTCTTTTTAAACAACACCTGAATGACCTAGAAAGGGTCCTGCCCAGTGACAAATGCATTGGTGCCTGCTGACAAAACTCAAATGTTCCCACCACCCCCAAAGAAATCAGTGCAAAAGACTAAGCCAAGCCAGTGATCCACTTAGCAAGTGATAAATACCAACATCATCCTGACAATTACAAGCTGTTTCTTGCCACTGACACGTCAGTCAGAGGCGGTAATCAAATGCATAAATTTCCACGGCTATCAGGAGTCAGCCTGGCTCTCTCCTGACAACAGAAGCTCCTTAGGACCTATTATCTCAAAAACAGTGTACAAAACATTAAATACCATAGTCTCTGACATTAAGACCCCAAGAATGTCATGGAGGAAAATGCAAACCTGGATACTTCAGCATTAAAAGCCATAGTTAAGCCCATGCAAAGTATCCAAATAAACTTACATTTGGATTTTCAAAACACAAACAGTTTGATAATTCATGTTTTACCCTACAGACTCCAGCTTGAGAATTTATTTCCAGAGTCATGTATACTTGTTGATTTTCAGCTTGGAGAACATGCAAATAAATAAATAAAGATCTGCTGTCTGAGGCCCATTTTCTACCAATTCCTTTACATTTTTTTTGTATCACACTGAAGTAGTTAGGTATTTCAGAAACACAACAACCCTAAAAAAAAAAAAAATGTAGATTTTTTTTTTCTGTAGGCAACAAAGTTATCTGAGTTAGGAGGGGGAGGGTGACACACGATGTGTATTTTAGGGTATCTACCATGATTTTCACATACAGCTGAAATAACGAGAAACTACCTTAGAGAAAGTAAAGGTCTCACTGTTTAGAATATGAGCAGCAACTCAGATGAAGATTCTCAGAAAATTGAAAAGGGAACTATTTTTCTTCACACAGACAAGTTTCCTTGTTGAAGCTGTTGTTAATGGGACATGGTACCTAAAAACAGTGGAGTTGTTGAAAATTAGACATAATTTAATACTAACTTAGACCCTTTTCTCTGTGTTATTTAAAATAACCAGTTGAGTTCTTTTTGTGTGCTTATTAAAGTTCTCCTCTCATCAGAGTGTATTTGCTGGGTTATTCTGCTAGATTTCAAGACTTGAAAGACACACACCTCCATTAAAAAAAAATAGAAAAAGGAAATGAAAGTCAGACACTAAGGAGTAATTAAAGACAACTGTATTGTGCTTCGAATCACAATAGCCATTGTCAAAAGATTCTTCTTTGCTAGTATTTACCTTTGTGGGTCCTAGCAAGGAAATTTACCAAGTTGCTCAATCCAAGAACCGCGAGATTTTTCTTAACTTGGTTTCGTTACTGCAAACTCTACTACAAACCACAGTACCTTCAATAGCACCCGCAAAGGCTAAAAGGATCTCTTCCTCCAAGAATATGCTACAGCCTGCAAAAGGACTATTTATCTCGATCATCCAAGCTTGACAAAGAAGGCAGAGCAATCTTTTCAAAGAGCAAATAGGAACTCTAAATTTCAAAACATGCTAGTGACTTCCTGTTGCTCTTAGAGTGAAATCCAAATGGCTGCCTAGAAGGGGATGTTGACTTTGATGCTCACATTGCAGGTGATGGAACCAGAGCCTTTAATATTTAATTCTGTGCTGCAAACACATGATTGGCAGGTGGCGTGGCCCAGTGTAAATTTAAATAATTAATCGGCTGCACGTTTGCTGCCCCCTGCGCTGTGTTTACAGTATCACGTGCACGGACATGACAAGACACATAAAGCTAATTATGGGACAATCATGCCAGAACTGTCAGATAAAAATACTAATAGTGATCACCATAAGATCAACAGCTAAAATTTGCCAAGCATACATATTGGAGACCTATAAACTCAAGGCTCTGTGTAATATGATATTTGATTCTCACACAGCAGAACTTGTTCATTTTTTTCTTCTTGATAACAACCTAGCATTTGGATCGCAAATGAGCAAGGTAAGAATATCCTTCCCTCTGGCATGGTTTCCTTTACTCTGTAACGCAGAAGGAGAAGTAAACATGTGAGGCCTCAGTCTGTTATCCTGTGAAATGGCTGGACTTGTAATCTTCTTTTCTTCCTGTCATTTCTTCGAGGAGAGAAAAGGGTAAATACTTGCTATTAAAAGAGTGACGGCATCATAGAGGTAACATGTGCATATCATGTCTTTGGCTGTACTTTCTAAACTGTGTTTCATACATGTCAGTCATTTGAAGTTTCACTCAAAGTCTTCAAATGGTGTTGATTTTAAAAAGGACACAAAAACCTTAGAAGATGTGGCCAAAGAGCATGTATTTTTATTTTCTTTATTGTTAATTTTACTTACGTGCCTGAGATCAAGATAAAATGGGTTTCAGTGCCTCCATAGTCCATACATATTAGAGTTCAATCAGAGAAGCAGATGCACTAAAAGATGAAGAGATAGAGCGACAGCTGGAGAACTGGATGGGTGATAGATGGAAAAGCTAGACAGATGACAGAGGGGTAGATCATTGACAGCTGACAGATGGATCAACGTTAATAGATACGTGGTAGATAACAGATAATTGATAGATAGATGATTGACACACAACAGAGAATTAATAGATAGTAGATAGGTGATACATAGAAGATAGAAACATAGAGATGGATGATAGAGAGACAGATGATATTGTGAGAAGGCTTGACTTTGTGTAATTGTGGGATGTCTGAGATGGGGTTTCTGTAAGCCTCTGGTCTTCGCTCCTCTGTTGCTGAAGTGTGAAATGCACTGACAAGGCAATTGGAAAATATTCTCTGAAATGTTAGGTCCAGGATGATTGAAATCATCTCCCATGGGTGTGGCTAACCTTGGCAGACCACAGCAGGAAGAGTTTAGCATATGAACCTTGAGAGTTTCTGTCACTACCAACACAGGATCATCACTAGTTAGTGATCAACTGTAAAACGGAGCGGATGACCTGAGTTGTGTTGAGATCTGAGTGCTCACGGGGCAGTGGGTAACATGAACAACTTTCAGTTGGCACTGTCTCACATCCTTTTTATATGGGCTAGGAGATCTGGGGCAAGATGTTAGGCTTTCTTTGCTTCGTTTTTCTCATTTGCAAATAGAGGTACAGCTTGTGTAATAGGGTTGTTTGTAGGAATCGAATAAGTTAAAATATTCAAAGCTCTTAAAATAATGAGGGGCATGTAGTAAGCACACATTAAGTGCTAGCTGGCGGTATTAAATTTGCCCGGATATTTAATGATTCCATGTCTATTGTAGAAATCTAGAAACTGTGATTATCTTAAAAAAAAAATCTGTACTTTGCCTGAGGAATTAAGAGGAAATTGCTACAGGTCTCTGAAAATTCATTTTGTCCTTTATTTTCCAGATATTTTTTTTTCTCATTTTTTGGATACTGATGCTATTAATAAGGATGCACTGAGTATCTGTAATGAGGTAGGCATGGTATAAGTATGCAAATAAAGCAATTATTCTGTAGCCTTAATGAAGGGTGAGTGTAACAGGGTATGGAGGGTTATTAATGCTAGAAAAAAAAACTGCTGACACAGGCGCTTCCTCTTTCATAACAATGCCCCCAAAGTGATTTTAAAGTAATTTAAATAAATAAATCTGAGATGTACTGAAAAGGATCCCGAATACACGGATTGATGCTAATATCATCTTTGGTTCCTTTTCATTTCCTTACCACTATGTCAAGTTGCTCCGGGAAGGTGGGAATGCGTTACGCAGCCCCCACCCCCCTCCCTCCCCTCTAGCTGCCCCTGCCCTGGGCCGTCCATGGTCTACCGTCACTCCCTGTCCGTATTGAGAGGATAGAAATAGAAGCAAGATCAGGCTACAGCAGCGTCATGGTTCAGGTCGGTGTGGAAGACATGCCTGACCGGTAGAAAATAAGTGAAATGACATAAATATCAGAATGGGAGATCGCCCAAATTGAACGTGTATTTTTGGGGGGAGGGGAGTGTTGTAATATATCGTTGTACGATATTGTCATTGTACTATATTGTTAAGACCTTGGAAAAACCTCAAGTTTATGACTTGTTGCTGCCTAGAAAAGTCAGGAATATCATCATCGAATTGTCTAAGCTGAATTACAGAGTCAGTAGTGGTGTCATTCATCCCACAGGGAATGGTTACGTGTGTAGCACAAGTGAGAAGTGGAGAAAAGCCATCTGCTCTGTGTGAGGAAAATCTACAGGATTAGAGATGTGTATGAGGGGATCAGTAGAGGTTCCAAGTTCAAATTTGAATGTACTGTATTCAGAAAGCTATCCAAGGATGTAGCAGGCTTCCGTATATAAGATACAGTGTGTCAGCTGTTATTTTAAATTTAGTATGGTGCATATTGGATGCTCTCTTACTTTGGTTTTACATCTGAAATGGCAATTGGCAATTTCATGATTTAAACCAACACATTGGGATTTGATGTGGGTGCAAACTACCTGGTGACTAAATAATAGGTAAGACTATCAAGCATGATTTAGATGATGACACATGCATGCTCTCTGGGAGTCTGGGAGAGTCTCTGTGTCCTGAGCCCTTTGGTGTGTGGAGATTCCCCGCTTGAAAGGGTCAGGAAAAGCAAGCTGACTCAATAAATGGACCACCAGCTCTAGTTTTTCATGAAGTCTTAGAGGTCACAAGGTCACAGAATTCTATTTCCTTCATGCCAGTCTCAGTCCATCCTTCCCACACAGACTGACTCCTTGTTATGTTGTCCAAGGCTCTTGTTTGCTTTCTTGGGAAGTAAGAAGAGACAGAGGACTTATAAGTGGTCTTAGAGACTAAGTTATGTGTATGTTGTCTAGAATGGGACACATTGCATAATACCTATATTTATACAAGAGTAGAAACATATATATACTAAAATACATATATACTAAAAGCGTCTGAAATTCTGTAAGTTGACATGCTAG
This sequence comes from Dipodomys spectabilis, assembly GCF_019054845.1. Taxonomy (NCBI): domain Eukaryota; kingdom Metazoa; phylum Chordata; class Mammalia; order Rodentia; family Heteromyidae; genus Dipodomys; species Dipodomys spectabilis. The sequence continues at coordinate 4,165,308 of NW_024870935.1, forward strand.
CGTTTGAGCACTTCTCAAGTTTGAGCAACATTCTTTTCATGATCAAGTACCTTTAGTGTCAAGAAAGTGTTAGTGGTATTTGCCACAGATTAACTCCTCTGTCTTAACTGGTGTTGGGGTCAAAACCTACTGTATTAAGACATATAGTAACTATCTATTAGTGTGGACGAGTCGAGTTTGGCAACTAAGGATACAGGACACAGGTCTTAAGAGTGATGGTTAACCCACAAGTTACCCATTTAAAAAAAAAAAAAAAAAAACAGAACAAAAGAGCCCCAGCATTTCAATATCTGAAGAATGGGTCATACCTAGAGTTTAGTGGCCTGCATCTTGGAGTCTAATATTCTTGGAACTCAGGACCCTGGAATGGGATGTAGGCTTAGACTATGGTAGAGAGCAGAAAGGAAGAAAGGCTTCGTGTAAACCAGGTTACACTCATTACTGGTAGAGAGGTCACCTCTTTGCATCTAGCAGATGCCTCTCCCACGGAAATTCATTGATGCAACATGAATTTACCCAATCTCTGCTCGTCATGCCATGAGCTGCTTACGTAAAGACTAGACCGACGAGTGTGCCAAGGCCTGTGCATCACGATGCAATAACATTTCTAAAGAGCATTTGGAAACTATCAGTTGGCATCTATCATCCTGAAATAAATCAGTGGCGTTCCTTGTGCGGTTTTTAATTTCCTCGCCGCGACCGAGTTCAGTTCTTCCTGGTCTGCGAGCACCATGGTGGAGGTATTGAATTGGTGATTTCAGATATGACTGGTGTGGGCAGGTCCACTGTAGACGTTATATATAATGGTCAAGTGAGTCACAGAGTCAGTGCCTCAGGTCTTCCTTCATCTTTGTCTCATGCCCATCTCAGAGGTCAGCTGACTTGGGTGTATGATTGAAATCAGAGAAACCTCAGGTAACACAGATTTGGAGGCAGGTGTTTTATTTAACTCTGGGTGATTCTATCTTCTATGTCTTGGTTAGATGGCAATCTCTGAACCGTTAAATTTCATGTATCTCCGTGGCTATTGTTTTATAAATAAAATTCATTGAAGAAAGTTTCATTATAGTAAGAGCCACGATGTGAGACATATTGGAAAAATAAGTTCGTGCACCAAAGATAGATAGGTGAGCTCTGTTCCTAAAATGCCCCAAACCTCTCATTTGTATTGATCCTGATTTTCTTCACTTTTATTGCCATGTTAATAATTATTTCATTGCATAGAAATATTGGGGAGAACAAACCTTGCTTTGAGACTACACACACAGATTCTGACCCTAAATTCATTACCCATCTCCTTATCAAATAATACCATGCAGCAAATTAACCAGACTTCCCTGAAATGCAAGACAGCTTATTTTCCCATCTATGGATGACAGCGGTGACAATACCATTTCAAAATGCAGCACATCGGAAAAGAATTGTTGTAGTTGAACAAATGAGATTGGGGAAAACTTAAGCTCTTAGGACAGAATCTTTGATGTCTAGGTGAAGAAATTACATTGAATATTGATTTTGGAAAATGTGACCACGATATAGGAAGGAAGGAAGGAAGGAAGGAAGGAAGGAAGGAAGGAAGGAAGGAAGGAAGGAAGGAAGGAAGGAAGGGAGGGAGGAAGGAAGGAAGGAAGGAAGGAAGGAAGAAAGGAAGGAAGGAAGGAAGGAAGGAAGGAGGGAAGGAGGGAGGGAGGGAGGGAAAGAGGGAGGAAGGAAATTAGGAAAAATAAGGGGAGTAAGGGAAGGAAAGGAGGGAAGAAAAGTAGAAACACTTCAAGTTCTGATTGCCTAGAGGACAGTAAGTTGTGGGTGTCCTTCCATCTTGCCCTGGGGAGTAATGGTTAGAAGAAAAATGAAGTAACCGTATGTCAGTGTTGATCGGTTCTATTTAAGGAAATACCAGGAGGGTTTATAATGAGTCTGAGGATACACAGCTAATGAGGAAGTGCTGTGGTGGGAGAGGGAAGAGGAATACAGGCCTGGGATACAGGCGTGGGATAGTGGAGGTGAAGAGCGGAGTAGTCAGCCAGCGAGGAGACCAGACAGTTATTCTTTGTGCATTGCAGAAGGCACAAAGGAGCCCAGTTAGAAACCAAGTAGCAGGAAGAAACATCGTAGCATCCATTGTGAATTAGAACTTTTACTCCTAACGGGAATGAAATTACAGGACTCCAGCCTCCTTGTTTCTGGCTCATTTGATTTACTTCTTAAAGATGGACACCAATTTTCTTACTTTACCCATCAGAAATACAATTTCTAAATCATAGAGCAAATTAGCAAGGAGCCCTACTCTCTGACACCGGAGAGAGCAATGGCATGAAGGTAAAGTACGGGTACTGGGAGGGCTGAAAGGTTTTGTGGCACCTCCGTATTGACCCACGCTAATTGTCATGTTATAGGAGTGTTCAAAACTTGTAGAAAAGACCTGACTGGTAACATACATCTAACATGTATAGGAATGATTTTAATCTGATGGACACAACTCCTGGATATTTGAATACATAAATAAGATTCCCAATAGCAAGTTGATTTGCCTCTGTGTGTGTGTGTGTGTGCGTGCGTGCGTGCGTGCGTGCGTGTGTGTGTGTGTGTGTGTGTGTGTGTGTGTGTGTGTGTGTGCTGGTCCTTGGTCTTGAACTTGGGACCTGGGCGCTGTTCCTGAGCTTTTATTTTTTTGCTCAAGGCTGGTGCTCTACCACTTCAGCCACAGCTCTGCTTCAGGCTTTCTGCCCTGTCCTTACAGAGAGATTGGTCGGACGGTAATCCCTTTGTACAACGACTTTAAGATAATAAAAATAAGAGTTTAAAAAAAAAACCCCAAACGCTAGAACACCATTTTCATTTTAGAAGCTTCCCATGACTAGAATCACCCCAAAATTAAAGTGAGCAGGAGAGCAACGTCGACGTGGATTTGCGTCTCCCAGAAGGAAGCCGGGATGTGGCGTGTCTGTTCCGCTTTGCTTTGTCAGCCATCTCCTCCTGATGCTCATTTTTTTTTCTGAAACACCTCTCCTTGCACCAACCCCACTGTCCGAAAAGCCAGCACCGCTTTCCGCTTTCCCGGCGAGGGGTGGACAGGTGGACAAGCAGGTGTCTTGTCTCTTCTCCCACTCAAATTCCACGTGGGCCCAAGCAAAGCAGGTCTGGAAGCCAGGCCAAATTCCCCACGGGTGTCTGCATCCAGGAATTTCTGCTCGATGAGCTCCCTGTCGCGAGGCCTGTCATTAATGTGGGGGTCTCACACCTGCAGTACATTGGTGGTCCACGTCCGTCGGTATCTCCACCCCAAGCTGCCAGCACTCTCTCCGAATACCAAGTCTGGCGGGGGGCTGAATCTCTGCTGCAGCCGCGCGGCGAACATATTTGGTGTCCTCCTTGTTTACCGCTGAAGAGGGGATGAATTCCACGTGCGCCAGCGGGGAGGGATTGAATCATTTATTAAGTGCAGTCTTGGACAGGTGTCTCAAATGTCAGCTCTGGGATTTAATCTAAACTAATCTTCAGGAAAGTTAGATTTAATGGAAATGAGAGCTCAGAGGGATTCGGCATGCAGCAGGTAGCTGGTGGCTTGCATCGCAAATACCACGGCTAATGACAATCTTTTAAATAAACTCTCCACTTGCCTGTGACCCTCCTGTGCGCTGGGCTAGGAAGCTTCTGGAAAATGGATGTGGGCTCACCGGCAGGCGGCGTTTATACTAAACAAGTTGGTTTCTTGCATCCCTTATCCTGAGAGATAGGCAGCTCTCTTCAAAGAAAGCTACAGGGTCGTATATCTAAGATTAAACCAGGCCTCTCCCACCCCTTTCCGAGCCTTATCGCTAGGGTGGGTTTTTTGTTGTTGTTGTTTTTGATTTTTTTCCCGGTCCTGGGGCTTGAACTCTGGGCCTGGGCGCTGTCCCTCAGCTCTTCAGCTCAAGGCGAGCACTCTACCACTTGAGCCAGGGCACCACTTCCAGTTTTCTGAGTGATTTATTGGAGATAAGAGTCTCAGGGACGTTCCTTGCCCAGGCTGGCTATGAACCACAATCCTCACATCTCAGCCTCCTGGTAGCTAGGGTGACAGGCGTGAGCCATGGGCGCCCGTCTTAGCAGATGTTTTAATAGGAAGCGTAGAGGTAGAGTTTAAAAACTGAGACGACAATAATTACCTAAAAATCTACCACACATTATGTTTTTTTTTTAAAAAAGGGACCCACCGGTCAAGCACCTGTGGCTCACGCCTATCATTCTGGCCACTCAGAAGGCTGAGATCTGAGATCTGTGGTTTGACGTCAACCCGAGCAGGGTAGTCTGTGAGACACTGATCTCCAAATAACCAACCAAAAGCCAGAAGTGGAGCTCTGCCTCAAGTGGTAGAGCACCAGCTTCAGACAAAACAACAACAACAGCAAAACGTTCAGGGACAGCACCGGAGTCCTGACTTCAAGCTCCAGGATCAACATCTAACAAAGGTGGACGTACCAGTCACTGAATCAAATTCAGAAGGTAACTGTGGTCTTAATCTCCTCTTCAAGGCTCTGCACCTCCTACATATCAAGGCAAATACTTCAGGTGGACACTGGGAAGCTAATAATTCTGAAACACACACACACACACACACACACACACACACACACACACACACACACACACACACACACGCCCTAAGAAGCAATGGTTAGCAATGACCCTAATTCAAATGAAAACTTCTCTCACAATATACTGGAAAGCATAGGAAAAGTGTTTTCTTCTTTTTGTCCTTGCCCTGGTTTGTCAAGGTCTCACTCCAAGTCTCCTCTTCTGAGTTGCACACTAGAACTCTTGCAGGTGGCTCCTACCATACCGGAAGTGTGTAGGCAGTGTATTTTCTTTTAACATTGGATAGAAAAGGCAAAGGCAGAAGCAACGGCTCTACTGTGACCTGCCTCACAGCACAGGGTCTGAAGAGCCTGGCGAGCGCTTGACTGGAGGCTGCTGTGTTGTTTGCTATTTGCAGCTCTCCTCGCTGTAGCCAAGGGTTGAAAGCAGCACAGATTCCCTCCAGCTGGTGAACAGATTATTTTTAAAACATGATTTATAATCACAAGGAGTAGTACTCATGCCTGAAGACGAGCGAAGTGTTCTCTTCCACAGGCAAATGGATGAACGTGGAGATCATCACGTTACGCAAAGAAAACCAGGTGCAGAAGGCCAAAGGTCATATCTGTGCCTTCTCTTGTAGGCAGATGTTAGACCTAATTTAGACTAAACATACATGTAAACACATACAAACATTCACATATGTATCATGTATGCACACACACATCGGGAGTACAGCTTTGGAACAAAGAAATCATATTTGAACAATATCTGAGAAGAATGTTATTGGCTCCTGTCCAGGGAAAAGTTCAAAGTGCATCAATACTTATCATCCTTACTTTGGGAAAAAAATAATTCTCTAATCCCTTAATTAATTGATTCCATAATTATATGGCTATCGGAAAACAACTTATGAAACACATGATATGGTTTGCTTGAGAATTCAAAGTTGTAGTTTTAGAAAGCATTCTAAAACATTCATGAAACTCTGTCATTCCCTGGGCATGAATGAAAAATTTAGAACAGCCCTACTTGATTTATTTATTTTTTAGGGAAAGCAACAGGCAAGAGTGAACAACTTATGTACTCTATGAATTGCTCGTTCTTTTCATACTCATATATTTGGTATCATGTCACTTGAAGAGATGTGTGAAATTTAAGGTTCCATAACTATGAGCAACATAATTTTATACTGGATGATTTGGACATGAGATTACCAGTAACTGGAAAGCTTAAAAGTATAATGAAACCAAGTGGGCACTAGAAATACAAAGTGCATTTGTCCAGAACAGATTAAAAAGGAACATCTCAAAGGTAGGGTTGGGACTTAGAAGTAGCTTAAATTCAGGACCTAGGCCCTGTCCCTTAGCTTTTTCACTCAAGGCTGGCGCTCAACTACTTGAACCACACCTCCACATCCAGCTTTTTGTTGGTTAATTGAAGAGTCTGTTAGATTTGTCTGCCTGGGCAAGCTTTGAGCCACAGTCCTCAGATCTCATCCTCCTGAGCAGCTGGGATTATAGGCATCAACATACAGCGCCTATCTAAAGGATGCTGTCCCATAGATCTTGTCCCATAGATCTCAGAGACAGAAGGAACCTTCCCAAATGCCAGTATGATGTCTGTCGCACGAAGGGAAGTAAGTTGATAAGCCAAAGTTGAGTTAGGAATTGGGGCAAACATTAAACGAGCTTTAGGGCTATTTTCAACACCTCATCTCCTCCCTTGTAGTTTATTTGTTTTTTATCTTTTTTGCAAGGAATTATTTTAGGAGTACAGAATAAAATAGGGAGAGCTGGAAACTAAAGAGAGAGAAAGAAACATCCCCTGCTCCCCAAACATGACCTGGGGATAATGGTACCTCCAAGCCACCTCCTGAGTAGTAAGGTATATTGGACACATAGCTGAATTGGAAAGATCTTTTCTTCTTCCGGAATGTCAGTCTCTTGGGTGGTAGATGGCGTCCCGTGCTTGTTGAATGCCATTAGATCTATTTTGGACATGTGGGTGTGGGGAGACAGTGCACACTTGCAAGAGAATCTTGTCTGTAATTTTTCCAGCACCATCTGGGAGTCTGCCTGCTCTTTCTTGTCTGTTCAGAACTGGGAAAGAGAATTTGATTTTTTTAAATATATATATAATAAAATAAAATAGATAAAAGGCTGTAAACATGTTCCAGGGAAGGAAGCAAACTCTCGTTCCACTCCCCCGGTTGGGCTGCTTCCCTGATTAAAATACGAATGTATGGGAAGAAATCTGGGAAGTCCATAGAGAAGCCGGCAGGTTGTGGTGCTGTGGCTCAGGAACGAACTCCTGTCAGTTGTAACTGATAACGGATCCTGAAGTGAAAACTCAGAAGGGATTTGACACAGAGAGAGAGAGAGAGAAAGAGAGAGAGAGAGAGAGAGCAGGATTACTCCTTTCAGAAACATCCCCGATAATCAATCTGGAGGGTTTGGGACCAGATCTCAACAAGTTGGTTGGAGGAGGTGTGTCTAGCCAGGAGCGAGAGGATTATGTAAAGCCGATACTTTTCAGAGCAAGCTCTAAGTCAGCATGCCCTCTGATGATCGTCTGTGAGCAAGGGAGAGAGAGAGACATGGGTTCCGTGGAGCTGATCCTGAGTTGGGGCATCTTTGTGTTCTTGCCCTGGAGGAGTCAAGAGGAGGCTTCTGTGGGCCCTGTTCACACGGGTAGATCCTGAAAAAGAATGTTTGTCATTGGCACAGAAGGCTAACAAGTCCCTTTCTATTTTATTTTCACATTGATTTATTTATTTTGACATATCAATACCCAGTGAAGGCTTTTATTATCCACTTGTTTGTTATGCAGATAATTACCTTCAGTACTGTCTGTCGCTGAGTTTCTCCATAGGTTCTGCTTCCACCGATTCAGTAGGCGATTTCAGTTGTGTAGCTCAGTTCCCTACAGTGCACATGTTGGCTTCTTTAATGTAATATTCAGTCTGTCTGCAGATGCACGAAAGCTATACTGCCTTAATTGTTTTCGCATGAAGGGTCAATACAACATTTAGCAGAGAAATTCCTAGACACTTCGTATCCTTCTTCAGGAATCTTTGTCAAACCTTGTTCTCTTGCATGTTTATATGATTTTAAAATAATTTAAATCAGTTCCACTGTGTGTGGGGGGTTATCTGTGAGCCTTCCAGCAGGAATTGAACTGTAGCTATCTATCCATCCGGAGACAACTTTATATAATTAGGACTTGTGCAGGACTGATGATAAGCTTTCTTTAATTCTTTTTTTTTTAATTTTAACTGTTTCCCCATGAACATCACATGTTCTTGATCCCCACATTTTCAATCAGTTATTTATTCTTCTAATATTTCTACACATGCTTTGTGTGATCTGGCAAGTGGAGATTTGAGTTGAATCATTTTACTCTTACGTATTTTAAATACCTTACCATTGTTTCTGTCACCCTCTTCTAATGGCTGCAGAAGAGAAATCTGCCATGATGGGTTTATTAAAAAAAAAGTTATTGCCAGGTGCTGGTGGCTCACACCTGTCATCCTAGCTACTCAGGAGGCTGAGATCTGAGGATTGCGGTTCAAAGCCAGACTGGGCAGGAAAAAGTCTGTGAGACTCGTCTCTCCAATAAACCAACAGAAAACCGGAAGTGGTGCTGTGGCTCAAGTGGTAGAGCACTAGCCTTGAGCTGAAGAGCTAAGGGACAGTGCCCAAATCCTGAGTTCAAGCCCTATGACCGACCAAAATAAAAAAAAATGTTATTGTAACAGTTTCTCTGTGATTCTGGTACACAAAATACTTGGCATCTTTTTTGTAAGAAGAAAGGGGGGTGGGAATAACATCTCAATGAGATCTGATTTTTTCTCCCTCTCTCTCCCACTTGATTTTGGTATAGTTTGAATATCACTTTACTCTCAGTGTATATTCATGAGGATTTTCCGTTTTTTAAGAAAAAAAATAAAAGCCCAGTTTCATAAATAGGAATGAAAAGTTTCAAAATCTAATTTGCCTGTGTCTGCAAAGCAGGATGTGAAATCTCCCGGGGAACATCTTTCCGTATAACCTTACAAAGAGAATCATTGTTTTGTATTTACTTTCTTCCCCGTGCAACGCCTCTTCTAATATTGCATTCTTGTAAAGCATAGATCAAAAAGCCAAACCAGGCCCAAGGGGATGGAGAAAAGCTAGCCCAAGATGTTCTCAAATAAACTATATTAATCTAATAATTATGAAGGTGCTTTGATAAGGAAAAATACATCTGGGAGACTTCTGTGGGCAGACCTCAACTTTCATTAAGTTATTTGAAGGAATATTTATTAGTGAGTATAGTGTTGAATCTGAAGTGTATATTTCTCTCCATGGATTTTCAACTTCAACTAACATTTTTTTTTAATCTCTTGTAAAGGAAACATAATTCCAGCTACAACCAAGAGAAAAACAAATTACAATAGTATTGGAAAGGATATCTTCCCTTCATTTTAAGATTTCTTAAAAAAAGTAAAAGATCTCACATTCTTTGTATGGTTGTCAAATTCAGTCTCACAGAAAGGAAACTTCTGGAAAAATCTCTTATTTCATGGCTAAGACAAGGAGGTTTTTTTTTTTTTTTTTTTTTTTTTTGGCTTTTGGAGAGTCTCAAGGATAGCAGTTGGTTCAGATTAGAAATGATAGGGGAAATGTATTATTAGATTAATTAGATAATTAGCAAAACGCACAGCTGTGCCCTTTGACAACACATTCAATGCCTCTGGGCTAATGAAGCAGACCATAAACTTTCCAAAAGAGAACTGTACAGAAGCATCTATTCATCTGGCAAAGCTGATGAGAAAGAGCCATGTCTTCTAAGAAACCAAGTTGTTGTACTCAGTAATCAAGCATCTTGATTTCCTACTTTTTCAGCGTCTCAATGTTATACTTCTTAATTCATAACTGTATACAAAACCATATTGTATATTTTGTGCCTTTATATGCATATCTATAGTTCAGTCGCAAGATATTTATTACTGGGTTTCATAATTGGATGCCTAATGAGGTGGTAGAATTATAGCCATGTTTCTGCACCAGGCAAAATATAAATCAAAAATCTTGTTACTCTCAAAGGGAGTTGTTATTTCTGTTATTTTTTTCCCCTTTCTTATTTTCCTTTTTCTTTACCAGGGCATACAAGATTAGTTTCTAAGAGGCTAGATATTATTTCCAGGCATTTAAATACTCTCTCAAATAACTTCCTAATAAGGAAGTATTTTCTCCTGTTGTCAAAAAGTACAGCTGTGAGATTTTTCTAATTGCTCAATTAATCTAATGATACATTACCCCTATCATTATCAAACTAATAAGTTTCAGCACCCGAGTTCTATTCTGTACTGGAGCTGTCTTGTTTGTTTTTGACAATATTGACTTGTGAAATTGGCTACATGCTTATTAGAATTTAGCTCTGTGAGTTCCATATTTCTCATGACTTGTTGATTGGCTTTGAAACTTGCAAAAAAAATAATAAAGTTGCCTTAAGCAAACATTTAGCTATGATTTCATGGTTTGACCTTGGTTGGAATTTTTAACCTAACAGTCTCCTCAATCTATATAGTGTCTCTCAGGATTGAAAAGCTCAGTAAACGAAACTCAGTCCCCAAAAGGACAAGAAATGAGCAAAAGCAAAATGGATGTAAAAAATACCCCTCATTCAGTGCTGTCCAAGAAAGTTTACCTGGAGTGGAAACCTTCTCATTTTTAATACCAAACTAAAATCACACGAGAACGTGAGTTTCTGGATTGTCATCCACCACTGATTTCCAAGGTGGTTTTGTGCTTTGATGAGTTTTGAGGAGAAACTTAGAAGACAGGTCAGGTAGACAACCTTCTAGTACCACACTGGAATCTAGTTCCAGCACCTTCTATCAATGGTTCTGTGCTATTCTTCCACATCTCTCTGACTCTGCCAGTTACTCTGATTCTGGCTTTAGAGGCAAGGATTGCTTGTCTGTGTTGGCGCATGGGTAGGGTGTGGACGCAGTCCCTGTCTTCCCTGCTTTCTCTCCGTTGACATAAGTCCTAACTTCATCTCCCTGCGACAAGCCAGGAGACAGTGTTAGGAGAATGGCTCATGTGTTGCCTGCATCTCCTGCTGACTTCTTAGGCCTGGCCTTTCTGCTTTGTGTACGCTTTGATGCAGAGGAAGGCTACACATTGGGACAAGGAGCCTGAAAGCAAACAAGAGTTATTAAGTCATCCTTGGGCCGAGATGCCATGTCTGATCTTGGTCGTTCACATGCACAGGGTACAGCTCGCTGGGATCCGGCCTTCAGTGTACAATGACTGCCCAGACCCCCGATCTAATTTGTTTTCCCCTTAGACCAGGGGAGCTGGGAGCCTTATTCAATTGCCCTTTGCGACCAGCTTGTCCAGTTCCCTTTGAAATGCGTTGAGCGTGGCTCTCTTGGTTCTTGTAACCTCATTACAATTTAGGGAATTGGATATTTGTTCTGGTTACGAGGATAGCTCTTCTCAAAAAGTCCCACTTCGTCCTGCTTTTACCCGTATAAAAGAAGAAAGTGTTTCCATATACCCCTTCCAGATTTAAGGGGAAAGTCAAGACTTCCACTGACCATTGTCGGATTAGCCAGCAGATCAATACTACCCATTCAAATCAAACGACTAACTCGAGAACCAATATTGAATGTATTTTCTCAGTCTCAAACAGTAGAATAGCAGAGGTTAAACATAAAAAGGACTACCCTTTGAAAGGTCTTAAGGACAATTTTTCTTTTCCTCTTAATGGAGCTGATGATTGGCAGAGATTGAATTTTGGCTATTGTGTTGTGATTAGTTATACCTTTGAAAAAGGTGTTACCAAAGTCTCCCTGAAGGTATTTTTTCTTGCTTTTTTAAAACAACTTTACCATTTATTGGTTTTTATAATTTTGTTATTTTTATTTATATTTTACATTTCTCTAATGCACCTGAAAGCATAAATGATTTTTAAGATTAATTTTATATATACATTAATATATACATATAGGCATGTGTATTAATAAGTGCATTTGCATACTTACCCTTCTACATGAATTTATAAATATATAACTTACATTTCTTCATAATCTAAAGGTAAGTTATATATTATCTATCAGATAAACATATGTAAAACAAACATCTTTATGCCAATCTATTTGTTTATGCGGGTAGTTATGATATATATCCAGGCTCTATCCATTTTCCATTAAACTAGTTTGCTACCCTAAGGATTCTGTGATCTTAACTAGAAAAATCAAAGCTAAACCATCTCAGGAAAAAAAAAAACTAAAATGAAGTTCTTATATGAAATGGATAGGAGCTGTAAAAAGATCTCTCTCCTTCAACTGTTTGGTTGACATGAAAGTTAAAACCCATCAACCTGAACTTGAAGTCTTGTCTTGACCACTGTCAGGAATTTGAGGAGAATATTATTCATGTGTCATTCAAGACCTAAACATGTTTTTATCATCACTGTCAACAGAATCATAAATAACAAATGTCATGTGTCAAAATCTTAGGTTACATCAAACTATGTAAGCCAATAGTCACCAAGAAATAACAGAATAAAAATACACCTTGGTTTTGGATCATTAGGATTTTTTTGAAGACTCTGTTGGTCCAGCTGGGACTCAGAAAAAAACATCAGATTTTCTTTTTTCTTTTTCTTTTTCAGTTATACCTGTGTACTTATTGCACAACTTTTTTTTATTGTGAGACTACTGTACAGAGGAGTTACAATTACATGGGCAAGATAAGGAGTACATTTCTTATCAAGCATTGTTGCCTCCTCTTTGTTTCCCCTTCCGATCCCTTCCCATACTCCCCACCTCCCTCCACCCGATCCCCCCCCCCAAAGTTGTAAAGTTCCTTTTTCGACATAACGACTTGTACATCTCATTGTTACAATGGGTCCACCTGTATCCCTAGTTAAACGATTTGTTTTTCCCCTTCCCCTCCACAAATTATACCAAAGTCAAATACAGTGGAAGCAGGGGTTATACTGTGGGGGATGGACATACAAAACAACATAGAAATCATCTTATAAATGTGTTAGAAAACAGTTGCATGAAAGAAAAAAATTTGATTACTTATTCTTTGCGCTCAATTTCTACATTAGAAGAATTAAGGCTGTGGGCCAAATAATATTTTAAGTCCCTCAAGCGTGTTTCATGGATTTATTTAGTATTTATTTATTTATTATGTCAATTTTATACCTGTAGTGGAACTTAAACTCAGGGCTTTTTCAATCAAGCCTCTTAACCCACAGCTCCAGATCTGAGCCTCCTGAGTATTTATAAGGTTACAAGAATGAGCTATGGGAGTCCGATCCCTAAAAGTTTTAAAATCTATACTTTCCTAGTTGCATGTAAAAATTATGTCAAATATTACCATTGTCTTCCAAAATAATGAAATGCTTTTTTTCCCCAAATTCATGCATAGTTGATGCAACAAGTCCTTCTCTCACATCATCTTTTCATACAAAAAATAAAGAGAATATTATCTCAAAATGGAGAGCTCTCTGTATTCTGCTGATTTGCTCTGGGGCTGGTGGTTGTGTGCCTATTCGGTGGAATAAACAAAAGTCCTGGTGGGGTTAAAGATTAATGGTAAGGAAGGATTGCAGGACGGCAGACCGTGTAACCCAGGGGGAAGAGATCAAGGGAAGCGTGGGACAAACACCTGCCCTTAGCGCAATTGCTAATTAATTCATGAGCATTGACTCGGCTTGCAGATTTGCTAGTGTACAAGGGATTCCGGTCCCATCCCATAAATATAGCCTTGATTTAATGAGGCTTTAATAGGATTAAGTGGTTTTAACTTTATGACTTCGTGTGTTTGGTTACGGTTAGTGTAGTGCTTTTTCCTTATGGGTAGGTATGAATTTCACTGGGTTTTAAGAGTAAGAGTGTAAATGAGAAGTAAAGGGGAATAAAAAAGGGAAGATGCAGTTGGCCACTTGGCTACTTTTTTCTGGGATGTCAAATGAAAATTAAAACTTTTAAGATTGTCTTGGGCTATCTAGAGGTAAGCTAGGATTGACATCAAAATTAATTAACATCCACTTAAATAGACTAGAGTTTCTATTGCTGTTACTATTACTGCTTCTATTACCACCTTAAGCCCTTCAGTTTAAACAGAGATTGAGTCCAAATCATTATAACATTCTATGATCTTTGCGTATGTGCAGGTGAAATACGGATGTAACTGTGGCTATTTTTGTAAATCTTCAGTTACAGAAGAATGTTTTCAATATGTTATTGATTATCCTCCCTCCCTCCCTCCCTATCTCCCTCCCTCCCTCCTTCTCTCTCTCCCTCCCTCCCTCCCTCCCTCCCTCCCTCTCTCCCTCCCTCCCTTCCTTCCTTCCTTCCTTCCTTCCTTCCTTCCTTCCTTCCTTCCTTCCTTCCTTCCTTCCTTCCTTCCTTCCTTTCTCTCTCTTTCTTTCCTTTGTGTGCCAGTCCTAGGCCTTGAACTCTGGGATTCTGAGTCTAGGCACTGTCCCTAAGCTCCTTTTGACCAAGGCAAGTCCTCTACCACTTTGAGCCACAGCGCCACTTCTGGTTTTCTGGTGGTTCATTGGAGATAAGAGTCTCATGGACTTTCCTGCTCAGGCTGGCTTTGAATCGAGATCCTCAGATCTCAGCCTCCTGAGTAGCTAGGATGACAGGTGTGAGCCACCCACCCTGGCTACTGCTGATATCTATTGGTAAAATTTGACTTTAAGTTATCAGAAAAGCTGCTAAGTTATTGTGCTGTGCTATCATTTTACATATTTGAATGACACTGTAAAGTCATCCAAATGTAACGTGTAAACGCCAGCTCAACTTTTGATGTCATCATCAACATCATCATCATCATCATCATCACCAACACTGCCATCATCATCACCAATACCGCTATCATCATCATCATTAGTTTACTAAAGACACATGATAATTGTTATTCAATAAAGAAGAGGCTCTCCAGTTTAAGACACTTTTTAATATGATAGAACAACAGTTCTGTAACGAACTCGATTCCTACATAAGAAGCAACAAATGTTCTTTGTTCTAAAATCAAAATGGAATTTATGGGAGGCAATATGTTTATGTGGGCCATAATAAAATCAAGACATTCTAGCCTTCTGTGGTCACACATGCTTTTTTTTTTGTGAGAGGGACTCGGGTGTTTTTTATCATGCCAGATTTTTTTATTCCTACAAAATTCATGGAATAAAGGTTTTGAGTAAACCTTAGGGCTCTTCATTTCTTTAGTATGTTCATGGAAATCGGATGCATCAACTACGAAAGCCTTGACCTAGAAGAGGTTTTTGCTGCCCTGAAATCCCTACATGCAAACACAAAACGGCTTCCCCTTTAGCGGGTTGCACAACAATCAGAGTCCAAAGTGTTTTTCTGGAAGAAGTCTATCTCTTTCCTATCATCTCTTAGGCAGAATTACTTGGATGGCAGAGATACCGTTAGCGGTTACATGGCTTCCAGCATCTCGACCAAAACTCCACACGCAAAGGCATATCCCAACCTAATAAAAGAAGGAATTGGGGACCCGAAGAGATTCAGCTTTACAATTACCGAGCAGAGAGGCGGTGAAACCAGGATAGTTGGATTCCAGATTTCTGGGACTTTCCTGCATCTCAGGAGTAAAGCTTAGGAATAAATAGAGCTAGGTTGGAAAGGCATCTCTAGGAAATGCCTTAAACTCCATTCCTCTCACCGGGATGAAATTGCAACCACAAAACCGGGGTGCCATATTAGTTCCACCCCGGGTACCTCATTTCAGCACCAATCCTCAGGTAAGAGAACACACAAGAACTTTCTCTGCTCAGGTGTTCACAACACCCGGACAGATGATGGTGAACACTTTTATATAATGGCCGCAGCAAGAGCTGAGTAAATCAATTATTTAATATAGCAATGGCATTCCAAGAATAGTGGTAATAATGCTCGTAATAATAACCATAATCCCTGGAGAGTTTAGAGACATCAAGTCTTCACAGACTCTACAGCTATTTGCTCGATGTGCATTGTGAAAAAGGAAATAAGTTATCCTTTATTGGCTGTGACCCAACAAAATATTAATATCTTTACATCATTTTTATCTGGCTAGTCACGGAGTTTAGAGTTTTTAACATCTTCCTCCCAGGCAGTGTTCCAAATCTCACCCTTTTATTTGGTATTACAGTTTCTGTAATTGGTGTCTCCCGTTAACATTTATTTAAAGCTGCTGATTTAACATTTAAAAATATTCGGGGGTTAATGGATCTGTATTCACAGACGCATTAACCTCAATAAAAACAAATGGAACCTCTTGTGAACTAAAACCAGCTCCTACCATGGATACGCTTTCTGTAATACTCACGGCGTTTAGATGGTCCTGCTAAAATGTCAGGTCATTAAAAAAAAAAAAGTGTCCACCAACACGGTTAATGTTCAAGGTGGTTTTTTTTCCTTCAGTACTTCCGGTCTTATGCGACCATGCTCAGTGCCTCTTAAGTGTGGGGATCTCTATAAAATCTAGTTCCACACAAAAATAACGACTGTCACCTCTCACAGACACCCCAGAACTGGCTTTCTGTAAAACTGGGATGAACTAAATAAAGCCCAGTGTGCTTTCTGCATTTGCATGATTCCCCAAGAGGATGTGAGCTCCCCTTTTGAGAAAATATAGTAACGTAAGAGGAACAAAACTCCCACACCTCGTGGGTCTGATTCTACAGATATTTGAGAACAAGAGGAAAGCAGTCAAACCTGGTTTCACTGAGAAGAGGTTTAGACAAATCATTTGACGTTTCTGAACTCACCGGACTTCTGGGTAGTACAATCAAAAGATAGGAATTCTTTTGTGTTGTGTTTGCTTTGGGTCTTCTTAACGATTTGATATCTAAAAAAACACAACAAAAGAAAAAACACTGTCTTCTAATCCATCTAATTCTTCTAAGTATAACATGGCAGAGAATCCATAAAAACTAAATATATCCTTCAAACGAGACATTAGAACACCTTCAACGATCAAATTATGCTAGGATTTAAACAAGTGTATTTTTCAAACATTTTTAGTATCGTTCAGTAGTTGTACCAAGGAATTAAATATGTTTATTTGTAACAAGCGCCAAATAGACACTGTTTTCATAGTAGCTATCTTGCTTTTGAGGGAAAAGCACTATTCTGACTTCCACCATGATTAAATTGGAAACATCCACAACTTAGATTCCTTTGCTTATCTTTGTCCCTGGAACGAGACAGCGGTAGGTTGCATTACTTGATAGGGCTGATTTCCTGACCTGCACAGTCCTGAATTTACTCATCCGAGCTACTTACCACCTTAGACCAGGAAAGAAGAGCCTTTGTGGAATATCTCTTCCCTGTGATTGCAGTTTTACCCCTTGAGAGAGAGGAAACACGTAAGGAGACTCCAGGGAACACAGAGATCTTTTCTTTCTGCCTTTGTTCTTAGGACTGGTTAAAGCTCTCAAGTCCTGATTCATACAATAGTTGCTTTTGTTTTTGTCAGTTGTGGGGTTTGCACTCAGGGTCTGGGCGCTGTCCCCCAGCTCTTCAGCTCAAGGCCAGCGCTCTACCACTTGAGCCACAGCGCCACTTCCGGTTTTCTGGTGGTTCGTTGAGATCAGAGTCTCACGGACTTTCCCTGCTCTGGCTGGCTTTGAACCACGATCCTCAGATCTCAGCCTTCTGAGTAGCTGGGATGACAGACCTGAGCCGCTGGCGCCCAGCTACAATAGTTGTTTATTTATTTTTTTAGTGGTGGAGAAACATAAAACCTTTATTAATTTTAGACCTATATAGGGGAATTCAGACAGTTTGAGAGGACCTCACCAGAGCATGGTGCTTTTATACTTTTGAGTAAATTAGAAATAATTTCCTTAAACTCGGCTTGCAACTGGTGAGTCCAGGTCTTTTGTGAATCTTGATTTCAGATCCACTGTATCGGCAGCTAAAGGAAGCTGGACACCGCATGACTTAGAATGATCATCTGCTTTTCATTCTTTTCCTTGGTGCTTTTCCCTGGTGCTCCTGAGCTGTGACCCCAGGGCTCCGATGCTTGCTGGGCAGGTACCCTAGCCCCTGAGCAGGGCTCCTGGCCTGTGATTGTCCATGTCACACATTTCCACGGAGGACCAGCTCTAGCACATTGTCCACCATACACCCTCTGCTCCCTCTCTGTGCTTCCTGAGCCCCACTGCCCTCCTGGGATGCACGAGTGCCCTCGGCCCGAGTGCCAACCCAGGATCGTCCCCTATAGCAGACGCACCACGGCGCCCTGCATCATAACCAGGTGTCACTTAGAACCACCAGTCTCTGGCTCAGTTGACACACAGCCAGCAACGAACCACTCCCAAAACGTTTGCGCTGTCTCACTCTGGCTCTCTCTCCTTCCTTCCTATCTCTTTCTCTCTTTTTCTTTCTCCTTCCTTCCTCCATCCCTTCCTTCCTTCCTTCCTTCCTTCCATTCTTCTTTTTCTTTTCTCTCCTTCCCTTCCTTCCTTCCTTCCTTCCTTCCTTCCTTCCTTCCTTCCTTCCTTCCTTCCTTCCTTCCTTCCTTCCTTCCTTCCTTCCTTCCTTCCTTCCTCTCTCTTTTTCTTTTTACTTCCTCCTTCCTTTCTATCTCCTACCTTCCTGCTTGCTTTCCTTCCTTCCTTCTTTCTTTTCTTTTTTTCTTTCCCTCCCTCCATCCCTCCTTCCCTCCTTTCCTCCCTTTCTCTCTTCCTTTCTCTCTCTTTCTCTTTTTCTTTCTCTCTCTTTATCTCCCTATTTCTCTCTTTCTCCCTTCCTTCCCTCCTTCCTTCCCTCCTTCCTTCCTTCCTTCCTCCCTTCCCTCCCTCCTTCCTTCCTTCCTTCCTTCCTTCCTTCCTTCCTTCCTTCCTTCCTTCCTTCCTTCCTTCCTTCCTTCCTTCCTTCCTCTTTCATCACCGATCACTTCAAAGTTTGCCTTCTGTGTGTCTAGAATGGAGGCAGGGCTCCATGAATTCATTCTTCCATTCCATAGGAGGTGCTCAGTGAACCCTTGCTTGCCAGCATTCCAAAAATGAGTTGTAAGGCATGAAACCGTCTCCATGCTCTGTTACCAGTGGCCATTTCTAAGACATTTATCTCGGCGTCATGGCGTCCAAGGGCGCATGGGTGACTGGCTTCCCTGGCATGAGGCAGGAGCGGATGCCTGTGGGTCAGCTGCACGGAGCACAAGGTCACCTTGGTGGAAGTCTGCTTGTCCTGTTGCAGGGCTTGAGGGAGGGTGGCAGCTCCCACCCAGGGTGTTGTGGCTTCCCAGGCACGCAAGGAGGGGAGGGCTGGACAGGGACTGTCTTCAGACACCTAGATCACCTTCTAACACAGCCTTTCAACGTGCAAGGCTCAGCTCTTGGGTGCTCAAGTTGTGCATGAATAATGTTATCACTAAGCCTTCTGATTGCTAATCTCTGGCTCAAAACATCTCCTTTAACCCAAATTCTTCCTGCTTGTGCTACAAAACTCTCTCCCAGGAACCGTCAGTTTTGTCACAAGAGTTAACGAGGGGATGGGACCCTTACTTAGGTTTAATGCCCTTCTTTCCATAGTATTTATCATGGTGTTATTAAAATCAAAAAACAAAGAAACCCTGAGCTCCTGGGGACTTCTGCTATTTTTTAATTCTGCACCAGAATCTTCAGTGAACAGAGCAAAGCCATTTTTTTTTTACCTATTAGGTGGAGAAATAAATACATCACCATTTCTATTTGAATAATTGGAGGTAATCAGAGGATAATGTATTAATTCTGTGCGTAATAGTCATAATAATGGTTCTGAACATTTTCTGTATATGAGGCTATATCATGTAGTAAGCTCGGGAAGCCATCATTTTCCTTGTTTTAGATAGGAGGATACTAAAATTAGCCCAGGGAAGACACTTTACCAATGTACTTCAAATGTGAACAGACGAAGAACTTCATTCTCCTCGTTTCTCCTCAGCCTGAAGGTTTCTCATTTCTCAGACCACTCTGCATAGTCAGAAGGAAGCAATAGTTCCCATTTTAATGTCTAGAATTTCTAAAATAACTCTGAAGTCCAAAGCTTCTTTTTTTTCACAAACTGGTTCCATGAGTATAATTAATATTCATGGTTGAGCCGCTGTCCTCATTTTCCATAGCAGATTCCCGGCATAGCTACCTGGTGTTTATGGCCTGGGCATCGGTTATCAATGCATTTAGAGTACTGATGAGAAACTTCACTGCAGTAAGTTCAGGTAGATGGAGACAAAGTCCTGGGGCTCTAAATGAGATCCTGTGACTTTTCTAATCCAGTATCTGCTAAAGGCTTAAGGAAATAGATGTACACCTGCTAATCATGGCTAAATGCTGTCCAACTATTCCCCCAAACAGGCCAACCTCACTTCTGGCACCAAAGATTTGTACTTCTTACTACTTCTGTCTGGAAGTCTGTCCTCCCCCTGCTTAGGATACCTGTCATGCAATCCTTGTGATATGAGCTTAAACATAAATGACCCAGAGCAGACCCTCTGGACTTGATATCTATGCCAAGCCATGTCTGTTCAGGCTTTCTCGCTTTGAGCAAGCTCAGGACACTTCTCGATTCCTGAGCTGACATTACCGTTCATATTTCCCATTGCCATTCTCGTAACATAAGCTTCCTGAGAGAAAGTGATGGTGTGGGTTTGTTCCCATTGTATTTATAAAGGCATATCGCCTCTGGTTCTCAGCAAGTAGTCACTGCACTGTCGTTAAAAACCGAATCAAAAGGGGACCATGTTTCCCAGGTAAGTCCCCTTGACGTCCATTTTGGCAGGGTTCACCTGAGGTATACCCCCTTCCATTCCCAAGTTCCCTAAGCGTAGCTCTACCATTGTCTGAGCCCTGCTGGCCTGTGTCTGTTCTTCTAGGAATATGGAATCTTCATCTTACTCTGGGTGAGTTTCACTCATGTATTTCACGTTGCACGATGGATGGCCGTGATTCAGTACATGTTGGTTGCGTGCACATGGAATAAACTCTTGCTCCATGAGAGCCAGGCTGATGACTCTTATCCCGCCATCAGTTTGGCACCGTGTGAGAGTGTTAGCAACAATTTGGCATTGTGACGATCAAACGCGCTGCAATTACCTGGACGATTGTATATGGGGAAGATTGGCTGGAAAGGACATTGTATCTTCAATCCACATAATTTAATGAGCAGGATATGTGACTCTAATTAAATTTCTAAAGAGTCCCTACTATTTTAATGCCTGGTTGGTAATAGAAAGGAGCAGGCCGCACTTAAAGAGGGAGGTACATTCGCCAGGCTGCGGCTTCAATTCCCCGCTCGACTGAGGTTTTCTAGGTGCCTCTGGAAGGTCAAGGAAAACTCGGTGCAGAGCGCTGGGGAGCATGACCTCCCGAGCAGTATTGACTAAGTGGATACTCAGGACAATCATGTTGGTCCTTTTCATCAGGACTTTGAATCTGACACAGGAAATCGGAGGTTTCCCCCACCCCTGTGAGCCTCCAGGTGAAATGGGCGAGCTTTCAAGGTAAAAGCCACAAGCATTGAAATGCTGAAATCTCTGCCTGTATTTCCTTCAGCCCGATTCCGTCTTTTCCGAGGAAAAGATGAACAGCACATCAGTGCAAGGCCTCATTCAACAGCTTCAGCGGATTCCAGGAAGGTCTCTCTCTCCCTCTCTCTCTCTCTCCCCTCCCCTCTCTTTTCTCCTTCTCTTCCTGAGCTCATTTGCTAGTCCAGGAAGGATGTGAATTCAGTCTCCTTTTCTGATTCTCAAGATTTCATTGGAAATTTTAAGAAGTAACTCTCTCGTGCGTATTTAATTTTACTTCAACCTGGGGAATAAATCATTGCCAGCGGAGACAATAATTCCTCCCAGACCCACCTGGAAATGATCACCACACAAGCAATGGATTTAGATTTAATATTTGGCCGTAAATCCAACAGTTAAAGATTCGTGATGAAGGTATCGCTCACAATGTCTTTCCAGAAGAGTTTCCCAGACTAGTAAGCCAGTGGCTCACAGCAAATTTCAAGATGGATTCCAGAAGTGTCAAAACTCCAGCCACAATTAAAGTCATCTCAGAATATAAGATCTATGCCAGCGGTTCTTAACCTGCTTAAATGGTTAAGGAAATACACCACACACTTCTGGCGGCAGAAACAACTGGCTCCTATTATGAACGTAATAGGCCTGGTATCCTAACACATACTTTGGTAAACAAAGCATAGCCGAGCTTAGAAAAATGAGCTGAAAAAAAACTATTTAAAATATTTTTTCTTTCTATTTAGCAGACTAGACCTTGTCAGTTTTCTGGTGCTGTGGGTTTGTTTCAACTCTGCTAAGCATCAACTAGATTGGATTCTCAATGCTGGAGACTTGAATGCCCCACTGTGTGAATTGAAATGCATTACTCTGTGAATTGGAATGAATTTGGTACACTCTGTTGCATTCCTCTCCTGTCAGATCTCTGCTCTTCTAAAACCTGCCTTCTATAGGAATTTGCTATCACCTGCAGGACAATATTTTGTATACAGAATTTAGTGGAAGCCTTCCTCTGTTACATTTCATTATGACTCACATTAACTCTCCTTGTTTCGTCTTTCATTTGTTTGCACTATGAACACATTTGGGGTCACAGTACATTGTCCCTAGCAAGGAGGTGACGTCATAGTTTGAGTTTCTTAGGAAGACAGGAAAATGAGAGCTAGCTATGTTAAGTACTTATCACTTTTTCCAGCTTTAATATTAAATCAGATGGGTTTCGACCAGATAGATAATTCAGGTTTGGAGAAAAACAAAACAACAACAACAAAAACAAAGAACTCTCTAGTTTGCTCAGGATAATCATCCACAAAGCACCCTAACTGCAATGTTAAAGATTTTAAGGTAAATATTTGGATTTTGACATGAAGGGACATTTGACACCATGGTCATCCATCTTTTTTTTTTTTCTTCTCCCTTACGTTTCCAAAATACATTTAGATGCACACATATTCCTAATGATTCCTCTTCTACCCTGGGAAGTTGCTTCTAGACTGGTCTGTATTTGACATTTTGTGTAGGAAGTACACCGGAGCATTGAGACCCTCACCAACAGTGATCCTGAGAAAATAGACATTCCACGTAGCAATGACACCGCCCTGATTTCAGACCTTCGGGTGTTGTGTGTTCACATGTATTTCTGCTTGAACTTCATGATCGACGAGACTTGCATTCCCCGTGTGAACAGCGTGCGTCAGCGTGAGTGTGGACAAACAGGAAGGGCTCTCCTTGCAGTATTTTTCACCCTGGGCTTTGGTTTTCTTGATGATTTTTTTCTTCTTCCCAGCGCTCCACAGTGTTTTCTCTGCCCATGGATTTTTCATCTTGTTCAAATAAGTCATTAGAGTTGGGCGCTTTCTCCAATTACTCCACCGTGTCACGTGTCACATCTCAGCACGGGGAGGCCCCGGTGCTATTGCTTAAAATTATTGCTCGACAACAACTTATTTAACGTGTAATTCAATAAATGCAGAAAGTGCATGGGGAAAAAATCGACGATCTAATTGTTTGGGAGAGAGGAATGAACACAGCATTAATATGCTACCTTTCTGTTGCCACACGTGAAATGTTTATTGCCTTCAATAATCAACCGGAGAGAGAGAGACACAGAAGCATCCACCTCCTGGTAAAGATGAAGAGGCAGGTGATGGTGAAATAGTCTGGCTCTAAGTGTGAAAATCATGTTAGAATCAAAGAGAAATTTTACTGATAGTCACAAATGGATGTCATGGTCTTGACATTCTTAAAATGTAGGAAGTGTCTTCCTAGTTTGTATCTACATTATTAACTAAATTCTTGCTTGTTTTTTTATAGCTAGTTCTAAATTCCTAGAGTTGTTAAAGTCACAAAAGCATCACAATTCAAGTATTATTTACAGGAACGCATATATGTGCATTTTCAGTTGGGATAAAGCATTATACTTGGATTATAACTTAAACATGTCTACTTACAAACAAGAACTTAATTATATGGCATGTAACATTATTTTAACTTATATATGCTTATTATATACTATATAATATTGTATATTTATTATATATAATGTAATATGTAACATATAATACCATTATAGAGTATAGTATAGATTATAATATATAACATTTATATTAATATACAATATATTATTATATTGATATATAAAATTATACATATATAATATGTGGATTATATGTTATATAGTATAATGTTATATAGAATTTTAATACAATTTTTATATAACATTGTATTATATACTATAATATTATGTACAATACATTATGTTATGACAGTATATTATATATTATTGTATATATAGTACATTATGTTATTAATATATTTTTTTTTTTGGGTCCGGTCGTGGGGCCTGAACTCTGGGCCTGGGCGCTGTCCCTCAGCTCTTCAGATCAAGGCTAGCGCTCTACCACTTGAGCCACAGCGCCACTTCCGGCTTTTTTTTCTTTTTGCTTATGTGGTGCTGAGGAATCGAACCCAGGGCCTCGAGCATGCAAGGCAAGCGCTCTACCACTGAGCCACCTTCCCAGCCCATGTTATTAATATTTTATATATTGTTAAAGTATATTATGTATTGCTTATTCACATTATATGTAATATATACTATGTATTATCTATTACATCACATATATTATAGTCTATTATATATAATATATAATGAAACTAACCAAAAAACAGCTAGAAAGGGCGGGCTAAAGATTAGTAATTGCAGGCAGGGTGACTTCGGTCAGAGTGTATTATGTAGCTCGGTATAAATATCACAGTGAAACTCCTTTGTAGTACTTATTTATGCTAATATGATTTTTTCCGATTTATGCCGATGTCGGTTTTGCGTGTGCGCGCATGTCATGGATGAAGCATTATCGTTGGCTATGACACAATCATTTCCCCATCAGCTTCAGAACTCTAATCCATCTCTGACGCCGCTCTGTCATCTTCAATCATTTTTCCCCCAGCTGTTGTTCTCGCAGCCCAAACACCTGGATACTAACGGTCAGTTTTAAAACATTGGTAGGATGAAATCCGCTCCCCCCCACACACACACAGTGCCCACCCAATCACGTTGACTACATTCTTTCCTTTGCCCTTTCTGGAAGTCCTTTCACCCACTCAGCCCCTTTTGGTGTGTGTAGCTGGGCCTGTGCTGTGACACTAAGGCCCGGAAAACAGGTGTACAGGTGGATGGCCACAATGTTCTGCAGTGTTCTGCTGACGCGGTATTCCACTGGTGCGTTTTTGCCTCCATGGTACAACCTATCTCCCAGCTAAGGGGAAGCTGGTTGTTTTTCTAAGTAGTTACGTTATTCTCATTGACTGGACTCTCTAGTTGTATACCTAACAACTGCAAGTTCACCCTGGCCCCACTACCTCTGAACTCATCCTGCTTGTGTAAGAAGCTTGGATATCTTCCTGTGTGCTTGTTGAACTCTGGCCCCCATACTTACCCACCCTCTTACCATTCCTCTACTTGTGCTGAGGTTCTAGATCAACTCTACAGAACGTCTTCAGTCTTCTTTATAATGTGCAATTCACGACACAGGCATTACTCCTGTGTGCACACAAGGTGGTGAATACGTGGTGTCCTGATCGCATGTCCAGGTTTGTTTTGTGTCAGTGCAGACCTGCTTTGCCTGCTGTGGAAAAATAGAGATGAGGAAAATGAAAAGCATTTGCAAGTTTGTTGTAGTGTTAAGTGAGGCAGAGAGACAAACGGCTCATGTTTTCTCTGATATGTGGAAGCTAGTTCTAAAATACCAGGACATAGTAAATTACGCAAGATTCTAGGCATTCACCCAGACCCAAGAAGGGCACGTTTAGGGGAGGAACAGAAAGCAGAAAGGCACAATGTCTGTGGGCCTCTGGTCATATACTATTTATCAGAATGAACTCCAGAAAACGAAATCAAGAGATTTTATTTTCTTTTTGGCTATTTTTCATTTCCTTCCTTTTTTTTTTGTTCTCTTTGTTCACTTGTTTGTCTTTGGTAGTGTAGGAGGGAGGCAGAAAAACAGAGGGACAAAGGGTGAACAAACACAGCAATGATACTCACTGGACACCCTGTGGGAAACGAACAGTACAACTTATAGGTGGGGACGGGAGGGAGAAACTGGGAAAGAGTGAGGGAAACGGTCCCAAGAGAAACGCACTCTTTATGTGACGTGTGTAACTGCCACCCCTCCTTACATCGACTTTGTAATAACAACACACATTTTTGTGGTTACAAAATGCATTTGATGAAGCTGCAGAATTTCTCTGCCATTACTGCTGGATTCAAGAGTACATGACTGACAAAAAAAAAAACAAGAAAAAAAGATATTCCCCACTCCTGAGCTGAACGCGGAGGGAAACAAAACAGCCGAGGAAATAGTGCAGAGACTTCTGGGGACGGGTGCCAAGCATGCGGTGGCTGTCACAGCAAGCGGAAGGGCGGTTATTTACTCCAGAGTGAGTCTTAATAACTCTGTGCATATTTGCAAGAGAGCAATTTGAAAACCACCATGTCTTTAATCTATCAAACACATTAAAATGTTAATCTTAGCAGATAAACGTGAACACTTAGAGCTCAAATGGCAATCCATTAAATTTCTTTGAGTTGATTTATTGTAACTCGGCCTACTTACTGAGTTGAAGATTATGTACAAATTACTACAATTATATCCCAGACTATGTTCGAGAAAGGAACGAGAGGGTAATGGTTGTTTGTGTTCGGTGTCAGCATCATACCCAGCCTATGTCAGTGTGTTATCTTTTTGTGGAGGTAAAGGCTTATCTGACCTTGAAATTCCTTTTTATGTTGTTTTTTTTCCAGACTGACAAAGCATGAAAGTCATCATGGTAACAAAAACAAGTAATAGTAATTAAACCAAAAGCTAAGAAATGACCACATTACAGTGAACTCTTCAGTAGGCAAGTTGCATTTTGCAGTAGGAATATAATCTCTCCTTCCCTCTCTTTCTTCTCTCCCTCTTCCTCTCTCTGATTTCTTGCATTGTTGAGGATTGAACCTAGCCCCTCACACATGCCAAGCAAGCACCCCACAGTGAAGTTACACATCTAACGCTCTTCTTTTCAATGGAACCATAACAAATAAACTAAAAATTCTACAGATTTGTTGTTGTTGTTGTTGTTGCTCATGGGGCTTGAACTCTGGGCCTGGGTGCTGTCTCTGAGCTCTTTAGCTCAAGAGTAGTGCTCTACCACTTGATGCACTTCTGGTTTTCTGGTGGTTCATTGGAGATAAGAGTTTCCTGCCTGGGCTGGCTTTGGACTGTGATCCTCAGATCTCAGCCTCCTGAGTAGCTAGGATGACAGGCCTGAGCCACCAATGCCTGGCTACAGATTTATGACCTGAAAATTTATGGATTTTTATAATCTAGAAATGGTACTTTATATCCAAAAATTTTATATACAAATTGGGAAAGTCCTTTGTTGTGCTCTGGAATAAAATATTTAAAAATTCGGAACAAATGAATCCCTAGACTGGAACCAATTGGGGATAATCTCATAAAAATTTCCAAGTCTCTTCAATCATTTCTCACTTCTTCATTCCTTTCTTCTCTGTCTCTCCCTCCCTTGTTCCCTCCCTTCTTTCCCTCCCTCCCTCTCCCCCTCCCTCTTCCTTTCTTTCTTCCTTCCTTCCTTCCTTCCTTTCTTTCTTCCTTCCTTCCTTCCCTCCCTTTTTCCCTCCTTCCCTTGCTTCCTTTCTTCCTTCCCTCTCTCCTTCCCTTCCTTCCCTTTTACATACAAACAGACACAGACACAGAGAAACCCAAATTACCATAAGAAAATGGCAAGATAGAATACTTTCTTTCTGGTAAGAGTCCATACAATTGCATAAAGGAAGAACAACTTTATTAAAGTTTCAACACTTCACAACTACTAGCAGTTGGTTATGCTTATGGGGTTTAATCCATGAAAGACTCTTTTTCTGAAACACAGATATCTCAGAAGGTCAGTGGAGGAGATCTTCCTTTAGTGGCGGTCACATTTCTACCTTACTAAGAACCTGCATTACAATAAACTACTAATTCAAACTTGTAAGGCATTTATTTGTTATGATAGAAAAATATAGAAAAGCAGACACCTGGTAGCACGTTTGACATCATGCTGCTAATACAATTGCGTGTTCTGCTTCCTACCTAAACCCTGAGGTCGGGGGCCTCTCACGTCTTTGGGGGTTTGCGTCGGGGCTTCGTTTTTATGTTTTGTGTTGAGGTTTGGTGTTCACCACCCAGTCTCCCTCCACCTCCCCATCCTCTTCCCTACTTCACAGTCAGGGAAGAGCTCCGTTGAGGGTTGTTTGCAATTTGGCTTTTACAAATACAGATGTCATGCAATATTACATATTCAGAGAATAAAGTGGAACGTCTCGATGCATGGTGATAGATTATGCTTATCAAGAGATGAAAACTAATCAAGTCTAGGACCTTCTGAGAATGCTGGGAGATGCAAGGGAATGTAGATAGGTATAGCAAGGCTTCGGGACTGCCCTCCGTCCCTTCAGCAGAGGGATGACATGCATGACGTGCATAGAAAATGGTTTCCACCCAAGGGCGCTGTCTTAAGGGTTAAATGAGATTCTCCCTCTTGCCGCTTATCAGCTTCTAAATCTCAGAGTGTAAGGCTCAGCTTCTGGAGAATTGTCACCTTAATATCCATGCTTAATATCCACCAACCACTCCTCTTTCAAACTGGAAGGTTCGGATAATTATCTTTACTCTCCCAAACCTTCTTCTAAGTCTCCGCTCCCTGACTTTTCTTCTAAATCCCCTAGATATCCTTTTTTTTTTTTTTTTCTGATTTATAGACTTACTTGAGAAAGGAGTAAAAAAATTCTCCCTCTTTAAGAAGAAGTGGTGCCAGGCCTTGTGGCCCACTCCTGTAATACCATGTTTCCCAGGAGGCAGAGAATGGGGGTCATGGTTTGCAAAATGGTGAAACTTTTCGGGAGGACCCATCTCTTAAGTCTGGGTGTGATACGCACCTACAAATATCAACTGTGTATGCCAGGCTGGAGGCTGAGGTAAGAGGATCAGGATTCAAGGCTGGTTGTGGGCAAAGAATCTGAGAAATACACGGAGGCAACAAGGCTCAAGTGGTAGAGAGCAGTTGTCTAAGCACAGAGCTCTAAGTCCAGTCTTCAGTACTACCGAAGAATAGGAAAGAACAGAAGGGAAGGGAAGAGAAGGAGAGAGTAAGGAAAAGGGAGGGAAATGGAGGGTGGGGGAGGGGGAAGAGGAAAGGAAGGGGGGGAAGGGAGATGAAGAGAAGGGAAGGGAGGGGAGGAGGGGGAGGGAAGGGGAGGGCAGGGCAGGGCAGGGCAGGGCAGGGCAGGGCAGGGCCTAGAATATCCACTAAGTATTTCCAGTTTGAGATTCCAGAGTACAAACAGAAAATGGAAGCCATGCAGGGAGCAGGGTCCCCATCTTAGGTTCTGAATTTCGTCGTCTTCAGTGAGTCCTGGCAGTGATTTCATCCCAGGGCAATGTGATTCATTTTCCTCTTGTTTAGAGTGTGGATTTGGTTTTTTTCTTTTCCGGTCCCAGGCTTTGAACTTGGTCCCTGGTGTTGGCTCACCCAGCCCTCTCTCTGAGACTGCAGACGATTCTTAACTGTTTGCCAAATGCTGTGTTGACGTGGTTCCAGACGACAATCAGGCATGACCAACTTGTACCGTGGTGGCATTTTCAATAGTTCTGGAGTTAAATGCGACATTTTTCTAAATGCTACCAAGATAGCTGTACCTTGAGCCTTTATTAAAAGGCAGGGACCCTATATTGGAATCCAGTAGTCCCCATCTGAATGAGTTCACCCAAACGTGCCAAATGCTGCAAGTTAAAGAGTGAAAAATAAGCTCATTAGTCATGATACTTTTTCTCAACATTGTATCCAACAAAGTCAGTTCCCCGCCCCCCTTCACCAAGCAACATTTATTATGGAAATTGGCAGCTGGCTACTAAGTCTAGAAATATTAGCATGTCTTCATTCTGACAGGAAAAAAAATCAGCACATTATGTATAGCTGACATTTATAAGTGCTCAATCAGTATTGGGTTCGTCCCAAGGAAAGAATTGCTAGTAACTATTCTGTTTCATTTTTTCTCCAGGTCTGTGGGTACCAAGTTTTATTCTTTCGCTTTCACAGATTCATTTGTCCTCTCCATAACTACTGACCCTAAGCTACGTATCTATGAGGTACTGGTTTGGATGCCGGAAATATAAAATAAAACCACCCCCGATTGGCGTTCTAATGTTGCTTCGCTTTCAGTGGAGCTGCAGCTCAGAGTAAATACCACGCCCACAGACGCTGTTAGTGCTGTAAGCAAATGAAGCAGAAAATTCCAGTCGATAGGACAAAACTTGATACGATAACCCTAGCATTATCCCCACTAGTCAAAATGTCTGTGCATCCCTTATTTATCCTAATTCATGGATCACAAAAATACCTATTTGCATTGCTTATCAAAATCAGAGACAAGTAGACTGGAGATGTGGTTCACACACACACACACACACACACACACACACACACACACACACACACACACACTGAAATCAGAGGTGAATCTATCTCTTTACCCCTCCACAATCATGTGTGGATGGGTTGTGACTCCAACCGACCAAAATAGAACCAAATGAAAACAATCAGCACCCAGAAGAAGAATGGATACCATCTGAATACTAGCTTAACAATATGAGTGGTAAATTCTGTCGAGGTTGAATGGTATCGTGTCCTGAGATTAAAGAGTGAGAAAAAAGACAGAGAGAGAGTTGGGGAGGGAGATAGAGAGAGTGGAGGGAGAGCAATATACTAGATAATCAAATTGTATACTTTGCAGCAATACAACAAAGTGCTATTTCTTTGGAATAAATTTACCATAATATAAATAGTTCATGGTATGTAGTTGTTCTCAGACATTTGTGAATATATTAACATTCAGGATAAAGCTTATGAAACTACATAAAATGTTGTATTTTCCCATTTATGAAGCACCTATTTTCTTAAATGTCCTTTAAGATGAAGAATCAGCTAGCTATGATATTGTGCTTATTCTTATCTCTAATTCCCAAGCAAACATTACCTATAACAAGCATTCTGGTGATGAATTCTTACTTGAAAGCACATTCTTTGGCATTATGCAAGTTGTTTATAATCTTCAATTCAATGAACATGCTGGGTTGCACGATTTCCTGTAAAGAGAATAATAGATTATAAGCTTAACTGTTACCATTTCAGACCGTCTGGCCTCACCAGGCAAATCACAGGCTCATTTTTTTTTCCTTCAGCATGACCTCCACTGAGCACATGTAAGTAAACAGAATCTCAAATTTGCTTAGGAAAAGAAGCGCGAGGATGTGCTGAATTAAATCTTACTCAGCCAGCATGGCTGGAGATGAAAGAGGGACAAAGAAACTGCAGCCTGGGTGGGAGGCCTTCCTGGAGGTGGGCTGCTGGAGTTTCCCTGAGACAGCCCGTCTCCCTGTGTCGCTGTCCATTTCAGAGGCACGATTCCCCCAGAACCATCACCTGGCCGTCACCTCGGGCATCTTCACAGGTGAGGGCAACCCCACCTCCATTAGCGACCGAGAAAGGGGAGAGTAAGACAGAACGCAGCCTCTCAAACCTAACCCACAGGGCAGCCGGCATCGCGTGCGGGCTTTGATTGTCACCATGTCCCGAAAATACGGACTGTGCGATCTGGACCAGAGAGGGTCACAGATCCAACGCAAAATGTTCACACCAGCGTGGGAAGAGGAAGGCGTCCGTGGGTCGTGTCCACGAGGTGGGAGAGTCCTGGGTCGGGGCTCGGCTCTCCTCTGAGGACTCGTGGGTGGACACCGCAGCTTTGAAGCATAAGAGATGTCAGCTCTTATTTCAAGAAGGGTTAGTCTTCATGCTCATTTCCTTTCCACATTAAAGCCAGTGCCAATGAACTGTGGCGTGTGGGAGAAGTGTGCATTGTATTAATTCCACCCGTGTATGTGATACAGTGTTTTTTTTAATACTCATTTCCTCCGTTACTGTTTCCTTCCTCCTTCCTTCCTTCCTTCCTTTCTTCCTTCCTTCCTTCCTTCCTCCCTTCCTTCCTTCCTTCCTCCCTCCCTCCCTCCCTTTCTCTCTCCTCCCTCCTTCCCTCCCTTCCTTTCTCTCTCCTCCCTCCCTCCCTCCCTTTTTCCTTCCTTCCTTCCTTCCTTCCTTCCTTCCTTCCTTCCTTCCTTCCTTCCTTCCTTCCTTCCTCCCTTCCTTCCTTCCCTCCCTCCCTCCCTTTCTCTCTACTCCCTCCCTCTCTCCCTCCCTCTTTCCTTCCTTCCTTCCTTGCTCTTTCTTTATCTCTCCTCCCTTCCTCCCTCCCTCCCTCCCTCCTTCCCTCCCTCCCTCCCTCCTTCCCTCCTTCCTTCCTTGTATAAGTATTGGAACTTGAACTCAGGACCTTCTTCTCTTCCCTCACTTTCCCTGTTAACTGAAGGTGGGTGCTCTGCCACTGGAGCCACCGCTTTGCTTCCTGCTTTTTGCTGGTTCATTGACAATAAGAGCAACTCAGGTTTGTCCTTGTGGACTGTCATCGCACGTGGACCTTCATGATCAGACTGCTGAGTTGCTAGGCTCGCAGAGTGAGCTGCCGGCGCGAGGCTCTGCTCCCGTCTTTTATCCCCTGTATGCCTCTCCTCCCACCTCCTTCATTTTTTTTAATCTTTATTTCAGTTTTTAAATGGGTCTCATTATGACCATTGAAGCACTTGAAATAACTGATCCTTAGCTCTTTTTCGTTAAATAAGTGGGTAAACCGGACAAAGTGTGTGAAGCGTGTCTTCAGAGGCTGAGCACAGCTGCGATTCCTGGGGGGGGGAAAGGCAGCGAGGTTAGTTAGTGTCATGGGTCTCAGTCTCCTTGCTCACAGAGAAGACTAGGAAGGGCAATGAATACCCAGCCCATTGACCTTCCTAGATGGAGCACTTACAGAGAAGAGGACAGGGTGTCCAAGAGAACACATAGGTTCAAAAAGAATCCCAAGAGATCTCCCAACAGCCCCCCAGGGACCAGGTTTTTTCTCTGTGGAGGAACTCGACAAAGAACAAAGCACAGCCACCATGACAGGGGACAGCGGGCAGCTATCAGAGAAGCAGAGTTGGAGAGCTACCAAATACAAAAAGCCCACTCGACACCATTAGCATGTACTAGATGCACAGAGCAGAAATGCCTTTAGAGCAGAATTAAGTTAGTAGTGGAGTAAATGTCCACTAAGTGAGTATTAGAGTAAACGTGACTCTGGAACTTTTTAGATTTTGGAAAAGGGTCCCAGGCTTTGAACCCACAGCTTCACACTTGTTAGACAAGTGCTCTCTGAGCTGATCTATGCCCTGCCTTCCCTCCCCCCCCCCCCAAACTCCCTCCCTTCCCCCTGCCAGGTTTGATTTTTATTTTGTTTTTGAGTCAAGTTTTTGACATTTTTTTGCCTAAGTCTTAACTTCAGAAAAGAATCATAAATCGAGAGTTATAACATTTGCACGTAGAAAACAAAAGCACTAGGAAAGAAGGAACAGAGATGTGTTCTCTGCTTCACGATCACTAAAAATGTATGATCGTTATAAGTCATTCTGATTATCTAGATATGATTCATCCTCAGCAACCTGGCTCTGTGACAGTGCAGTATACCTTCTGTGGTGTGTCTGACTCCATCGCCTAGAACAGAAATTTATTCTGCGAGGATCCAAAGGAGAGTAGATTGGAAACATCTCAAGTCTCTGGTGAAATGGAACCTTTTAAGATTTAGGCCATTCATTGATTAATTGCTCAAATCTCAGACCTTAGCCTCAGTTCTTACTCAGTTATCAAAGCCAGCTCTGGGTGGTGAAGCTGTGTGCACCTGTCCGTCCCCACAGCCTGTTTCTCTGGAGAGATGGGTAATGGAGGAATGTGCAGGCGATTGAGCCAGCAGTCAAGAGTTCTTCCATGTACATCTGGGGCAGCCTCCCAGTCCCGATGCGTGTCAGGAGATAGCATTCTTTCTAAAATGTAATTTTTGCCTCTAAGTGTCAATTATCACCTTACCATGTATGGTGATCTGCAGAGATGTGGGGATCAAAGCGGACGCTAATCCCGAGAAGTGTGTGAGCTTTGTAATCCTTTACCCTAGGCCAGGTGCGTCTGCATACGTTTTAATCTTTGCTGAGTTATTTAAAATGAAAAGAAAAAAGAAAAAAAAAATCTCCTCTAATCCTGACAGTGATTCACTTTCTCTCTTATTTGTTTCTAAAGTACAAGAGGCTTTGGATAGTCTTCTTTAAACCCCAATTGCCGTCTTTCAATTCTGTAAAAAAAAACAAAACCATAACTTACTTTAAAAAAAAAAAAGTATGTTTGGGGAAAAAATGAATAATGAGCCTTGTTTTCCAGATTATTGTCATTGTCAGGATAGATGCCCATAATATGCTTAATTTTTTTCATTGATTGGATTAAATAGGAATGGGAAATTCTCTAGTTATCCCTCCTTTTCTTTTCTTTTTTCTGTGCAAATAGCACTCTGAATGCTGTGCATTTTGGCCCACGTGGTCATTTCCTGAACGTGTATAGGCACTAGTCAACCTGTCATTAATTTTCCAAGTTGTGATATCATAAATAAATGATGCTATAATGCAACATAGCTCATAAGCTTAGGGGATGGTGACCTGTCTCCTGTCTACATGATTTTCCAGCATTATATTTCCTTGTTCTTTAATTGTTTACACTTTCTAATTCCTCACTTGCTAGCTATTTCCTGTATACTTTCAGGGAAAGAACTTTCTCATTCTATTCTTCTAACCTTCCAATCTTCCCCTGTGCCTATGAATATAGTATATAATACTTGCTCTTGAAATCCAATAACATTTATTGTTTAATAATTCATATCTAAATCGATATGATTTTTTAAAGGAACTTCCTGACATACAAACGGAAGGGGTGGATGTCATAAATCTGCAAAAGTCACCCCAAGCATATATTGTGAAAATACTTTTTATTCTTCTCCTGTCTGTCAGTCATATGCACTCAAAATACTTTCTCTCCTTTCCCTGATGTTTCATCTTATTGTGATCTGCTGCAATAAATGATATTGAATAGTGATAAGAACAATAAATAATAATACGGTGTCTCTTTTATAGGCTGGCGACTGGAATAAGAGGGGGTGTAGGTAGATAAGTTCAAAGTTTAGAAATAGAAAGAGATGGGGGGGGATTATTGGGCCTTTTCTGTATTTGTGTGTTGGCTGTTGGCCTGTCGGTACAGAGAGCCTGTGAACAGGGATGTGAACCTGTAGCACACTGTTGTTCACGACACAATGCTCTCTACACATGGCTACATTTTCAAGACAAAGTACATTCAGGGCTGATCTTCTAGTCCTTCTGTGAATTGAAGTTTTCTTATCATCCAGTGGCAGTGTTCCAATCCGTGAATGCCTGTGTCCCATACATAGTCGGTGGTATTTTGTGGCCCCCCCACCACAGAATATTTCTCTTCAGAAATGTCTCCCCGGAGCTTATGAAGTCATATCACACCTAGCAACGCTTCCTTACGCATCTCCTGGGAAATCCCGTGGAGATTCCACACACAGCAGACCACTGATGAACTAGAAAACCCAATTAATCACCGTTGTTTTTCCTTTCCTTTTTGAGCTCCACTCCAAAGACAGGGACAAAAATAACCCAATGGCAAAAACAAGAGGAACAATGAAAGTATGATGTCGGAAGTGAATAAAATATTTTCCACAGCACCATTGGGATCAGTCAAGATTAATTCTGATCTCTGGCCAACAGATTTTTAGTTCGGGGGCCACTCAGGAATCATGGGAAATACAAATGAGGTTTTTTAAAAAAAAATTTTTTTAACAGAGATTTTTCCCAGGTATACCTGGCCTAATACACTTATGAAATATTTCAACCCACTAGGAGGAGGGAAGAAAAAGCAAAAGAAAAAACTCATGATGCTCAATAAATGGGAACTTCGTTGGTAAGACGGTACTACTGCTTTATCTTTTTCCGCTTAAAAGTTTACAGTGGCTGTGCTGTATGTTGTGGTCATTCTCTGTAGAGAAATTTGGGTCGATCGGAGTGTCTCCTTGGCTTTGTTTGAGAATGTGTGCCCCAGATCACAAAGGTTGAGCCAATTCCCCAGCTGCCTGAATCCTGTTATATGAGTGTGGATACAGCCCATGATGGACAAATGGTCCCATTTTCCCTTCTGAAGCTGTGTGGGTCCGGTGGAGGTAGACGGCAGTGGGAGGGAGGAAGACTTCAGGGAGACTCTGGGTGAGATCAGAGAGTGGGAGAAGGCAGCGGTTGGGGGCCTGGTGGCTCTCACTTCCTGGCTCCACATTCGACTCTCGGATGTGGTCCTCTTATAGATCAGCCCTGAAGAGGCTGAAGCAGTGCATGGAAATTTGGAACGTTTGCAGATGGGAGGATTTCTGCGACACATCCGGTGAGAAAATACGCAGAACCTCCTACCTGCGTTCCCTATACTCCTGGAAAGGATTATTGTAAATAGAACAGCATGATGTTGCTCCTGACTGCTGCGATCGTGCACTTCAAGTTCAAACACAACCACTCAGGCTCTGACCCCAGTGTGAGCCATGTAGGATCATCTAACTTGAGAAAATGGGGACAGGGAAAGCATGAATAGTTTATGACTACTGCAAGAATACTTTTAAAAAATAGTTTCATGGTAAAGGTGATGTACAGAGGGGTGCAAGTTCCCCTAAGTCAGGGAATGAATAGGTTTCTTTTTGAAAAGTGTCACCTCTTCCCTCGTTTTCTTCCCTGTGTGTCCCTCCCGACTCCCCTATCCCACCAGCTGTATAATTCGTTTCCAGCACAATGTCTAGTGAAAGAATACTTTTGATCAGAGGGTTAATTTCTCCCTGCAAGTCTGATTTCCCTGTTGCTTCTCACAAACCCAGTGAAGACTTTTTCCAGTGAACTCACAACGATGAGGAAATGGAACTGGAGCTCACAAAGCGTAGACAGCCTTGGTAAGACACACACGTGTGCGCAGGCATGTAGTACAACATGTAGAGTGTAAGAAAGCAGCGGGGCCACTTTGCTCTCGTGGGAGTGGTCCCAGGTGTGAAGTGTTACACACGTGTGTAATTACCACGCAGAGATTGGCTCCACCTTCTTCCCTTGTGGGTTTTGTTGAGGTGCTGTGGGTGGTTGGCTCAGTGTAGACTGTGATCGCGTGGACGGTCTGCTGGCGAGTTGGATTCAGAGCCTCTCCCAAGCCTCTGGCCTGAATCCTCAACGTGGACCACTGCCTCCTGTAAGCGGCCTTCCCCTCCACATCATAACCTCTCCCCTGGGAGCTCAGTGCAGGCAGAGCTAGGGAGACAGGGTGAATTTAAAAGGGCACCATAAACTGAGCTGTGAATTACCAACACATCCAGGGTTCAGAAATCATTTCCTCTCTGCTGAGAAAGCTGGGTTACCTCCCGATTCCCAGGCAGGCTGGTCAAAGCAGAAACCCACAGAGTGTCAAGTCCGTAAAGTGCATTTGTTATAGCTTGCTGGATGGACTATTAAACTGAAACACTACACACCGTTAAACCTTCAAACTAGCACTGCAAAACAAAACCAAAAAAAAAAATACTTATCAGAAATACAGCCTCTGGGAGATTTGTTTACTCGAGAAATGTGCTGTCTTTGCAGTTACGTTTTCCTTAATGAGGAGCCAGTGTAGAATTTGTCTTTTTCGTTGGAGGGCAAGAAGCCAAATACAGGGTTATTAGCCTGAAGGTAACAGAGTTGGTAGGCAGGGTTCAGAAATCTTCCATGGGAAAAAAATGCTAAAATTCTGAAACCAGGTTTTCATATTTGAAAACTGTTTGGCCTCAAAATTGGTTTTTTAGCACATGGTAGATCCAAATTTGACAGCTGAAAATGGAAGCCTGAAAATAAGTTCCTCCATGTAAGATATAGTTTCCCTAAAAGCATATATATGTATATATATAGAGAGAGATAAGTAGATAGATATAGATAGCTATCTATATATCACCAAATATATGTATATATTTCCAAATGAGAGGAATATATTTATTTATACATAAATATATATTGAAGGACTGTGAACATAAATATACATGGCTATATAAATTTTATCAAAGAAATATATATTTATATAAGAATATCTATCTGTATATCACTGAATGTATGTATATATATTTCCAAATGAGAAGAAATATGTTTATTTATTTACACATAAATACATACTGAAGGAATATGTACATAAATAGAGATATGTAAATTTTATCGAAGCAATATATAAATATATATTTGTGTATGAATATCTATCTATCTGTCTATCTACTCATCCGTCTTCTCCTTTGGGTTAGCCTAGAACTCCTAGGATCTTAGGCGGCGATCCTGGGCTGGATCATTAGAGTTTAGCAGCACGGTCAAGTTTGCCTTGAGAACTTAGAGCAGGACAGCTCTGCCCTCGTCCCAGGGCCATGATCCCTTCCGCAAACCTGACCGTGCTCGCGTGCCAGGCCCCGGCACACCCCTTGGGGCTGCTGAGCAGCTCGGAGCGTGGCCGACCCGCCTTGTCAAACAAGAGCAAAGGTGGAGGGAAATAAATAAAGAAGGAATCCTTCAGAGGCATTTTCTTGCTTTCTTCCTCTCCACCCGCCCCTCCACCCTTCCACCCATTTAATTTTTCATTTGGGTTAGAAATGGCATATCCCGGACAGAAGCATCCTGGTTAGTCAGGACTCTCTGCCAGTCTCATCAGGAGCCTGCCACGTGTAGCAGTGAGACACACGGCGAGAATTAGTGATCACCCGAAGACAATGGGGGGGGGGGTTTCATCAACCATTCACTGCACACCACCAGACACTAGGAGTATGACCGCTGCTTGTCTCTGCTCGCTCCTCTGCATTCACAAGCAGGGCTCTTCCCTGCACAGCCCCTGTGCCAGCCACAGCCTGCTGCATCCACCCATGGTCACCCTTTGGTCTCATCTCCTTCCCCCCAAGCCCCTTACCTCCGACCTCACCCCTGGGCAGCCACAGTGAGTGGTCACGTGGATGACCATCCTCAGCTTTGTATTCCTCGCTCTCTCTGTCTCTCTGTCTCTCTCCATGTATGAGGGGGAGAGAGAGCGAGCATCTAAGTGACCTTGAGAATAAATTTGTTGTGGAAAAAAAAAAATCACCTCGGGAAAGCCTGTTACGGCCTGAAACACTTTCAGGAATTCCTCCTGGTTTTCTTGTGTTTTCAAAGAGACGCGTCTCATTATGCCAGCCATGATGCGCACATGAAAGAACCGTCCATCTTCTCGTGCGTTCGCCTCCCGTTTCGGCTATCAGCGGGTATTCTTGAGTGAAGGAATATGCACAAGTTGGAGAGTCGCTAAGTCATCTGTAACGTCTGAACACTAGGGCAGCCATCTTCACCTTGTTATATGTGGAAGACCAGTGGTAGATTTGTCACAGGATGGGGGGGAAAAGGACATGAATGAATTCTGATGAGGTCGGATGGATGCCATTTCCCACCTACCTATTTAGGGCTGTTCGAAGATTTCCTTGTGTTCCCCCCCCCCCATAACTGTACAAGCGAATATTGTCCATCTCCAACAAGCAAGACTTCCTCTGCTTTAATATTTTCTAATAATTTCCCTTCTCTGAAGAGATTACCTCTGGCTTCTTCCTCTATACCTTGGTTCTAGGAACTTCTGTATTTTTCTCTCTCGATTTATCACTTACTGAGTCTCCACGTGTGAAAGAAACTGTCCTAAGCCAATCTTGTCCAATAGGTTCTCTTTGTGTCTTCACAATGATCTTGAGTAAAAGGTAGAGGCTAATTTACACCCTCCTATAAATACAGGGCAACTCGAAGAGATTAAGTACGTACTGGCAGTCACCGTCAATGCTTGCAAAGAAGAGAGCACCTTGCATTCCATCCTACAAACCATAGGACTGGATTTTGTAACTTCTCTTCCAAAGGAAAACAGAGTTCTGAAGCAGGGTTGGAGATTCTCCTTTGTCTCTACATAGCAAAGAACTGTCTGGCTTTCTGTGCCGTGTGAGATGAAGCACTCTGCCTCTGTGGGACTGTTGTGAGTTCCTTGGCAGTGATTCTCAGGTCAGTATGGTTATTTGTGCCTGGTGACTCTGTGGGGGCATAATCTGCCCGTTATATGTAATTTGAAGCCATAATTTTGCAAAGGAATGCCATACTCTTTCTAGAAGCCTTTGGCCATTTGCAGCAAGACAGGACAGGACAAAATTAACGACACATGCTCTTGCCATCAAATGCCTCCGTGATTGTTGATGTAATCACTGTACCCTAGTGTGCTCAAAGATGCACAAGAATGAATAAACACTTCCTTCCGTGTACATGTGTAAACATGGAGCTAGGAAATCCGAAGGGATGGATGTGGTTGGGCGAGAGGGGAGGATGTTGATGTTGATCGAGACGTGTTGTGCTGTCAATCAACACAGCGAAACAAAAGCCCTCTCTACAATTACTTAAAGATAATTAAAAATACATTCAACAAATAAATGTAAATACCTAAGGAACAAATAAGGTCATACCTGAGTGAGAAATAAATAACTAAATAATTAGATAAATACATAAGTCAGTAAGTAAAAAATACCCAAGCACTTCCAGTTAGGATTCAAACTCTATTTTCTTTCTTTTTCCTTTAATTTTCTTTTCTTTTTTTATGATTTTAAATAGTTGTGCAAAGGGGTTTCATTTCCACAAGCCTGGTTTTATCACCCAGTGATTTCTGCAAGCATCCTAGTGTAAGATACTACGTTTCAGGTAAATAATGCATTATTCCCCAGAAACCAAAAGCCATTGACAAAAATGTGAAAATGTATGCGAACACCTTGTAAGATGAAGCAGTTGTGACTTTGGACCTTTTGTTACAACCATGGTAGTTGCAAAAAATCCAGCCACCTATTAAGTTTATTTTGTTGCCATATTTAACCCCAATTACCCTGTACAGAAGAATTCTTTTAAAATTTAATTCCCCTTCTCACTTTTCCCCCCTGCTTCTGTAAGCTTTTTCCCCTCACGTAAATTGCAGCAGGTGCACAAAATTGAAGACATCACAATTAAATGTAATCAAATATTTTAGGCACTAATGAACAGCTCCAGGAAAACAAGTCAAAAGGAAAAAAAAAAAAGGCTTTTAAGTGAGTGGATTTTCAAACACCCAAGGCACCATAGGACCAATTAAGAGAGCCAGATACCAGGACACATACTGACATTAATTATCTTCGAGTTCAGGGAAATAAAAAATAAAAGCAACAATTATCATAATAAATCTCCACACAGTACTTGTAAATTGTGCTAATCTACGGCACACCTGGGCTCCCGATATTTAAGACGAATACTCAATCAGGAGGTAAGGACCTCACCCAGTGTCTCATGGGACATTTTTGCCTTCCTGTGATCTGCCAATCAGAGAGCAAGACTTAAACGATGTCCAACCGTTAGGGCTGCATTAGTTCCCATCATCCACATGCACTGCGGACGGGAGTGCAGCATAATTTATTCAATAAAGCCAGTCACAGAGCCAGGATTCTCTTCAGGGGATGTTTATTCAAAAGGAAGGAAAAAGTCAAGAATAGATATTCAAGGTAAAAATTTGAATCGTTGGAGTCCCAAAGTCCCACAATGTCTCTGTAAATTTATTCTCCCTGAAGCCAGAAAGACTTTTACTAAAGAGAACAAATATTTCAGTTTGGGAATATGGGTTTTCAGGGCTTTATTTTTTCCCCCCCCAAAAAATGCTCAGGAGGAGGCAGAGATAGAAACTTCAATGCTCAAAGCCAAGAGAAAGAAAATAAAATTAGCTTTGTTTTTAAAATTGATCGAAATTGTATTGATCACTTAGAGAAAAAAAAAGCATGCTATTTTAACAACAAAAAAAAAAGGTGGATGTTTTAAAACTTGGAGGGTTCCTACCTCAACTGGGGAAAAATAACACTAATATGTATTATTCAGGTACTAACTGTTTGCTATTTAGTATTTTTTATAGTATAAAAAGACCTACACAAATAGCTGTATGTTGAATTTGTTACATGGCCTTAGTAGAATGGTAATTTTAGTGAGTTAGATGATAAAATTTTGGATTAAATATTTAAGAGATACAGACTTGGCCCAGACTCCAGGGAATGTTAGATGATAAAGAAAACAGACACGGAATGTCTTTATCTACTTGTGCCCACCTGTCCCCACTGGGATCACTGCCTTTTCAGAAAAGATACACTGGTTTTGCATTCTATTTTGGAATTCTTTGCACCATATATGGAATACATATATGATAAACTTGTGTGAAACCATCCCTGGGCATTGAGCTTGAATGCATTATTGCTTTATGCATTTCTGTATTTATTATCAGTTTATCCGTATTTCAGAGACACCTGATTTATTTATATTTCTCTGATTATTTTGATTGCATCCACGATGTCTGTCTTGGTTCATTCTTTCTTGTGCACATAACAGGTGTTAGAGGCACAATGATCATTCCTTTTTATTTAGTTGGGCATTCTTGTTTTAAGAAAGAGATTATGAATTGGAGTCATTGGGCCAACAAAAAAAAAATACTTGGGATGTTCTTCCAGCTACTAGCAATTGCCATATTAAATGACACTGGAATTGGATCGTGTTTGTCAGATGACTACAAAGAGATACGGAAGCACTCAGTGTGGGACTCCTGGTACTGCACAGGAAAGTAGAGGCTAAGGTGTTACATACATGTGGGGCGTGCTGTAGACGAGGAGAACACAGAAGGGACTTGCCACGGAAAAGACTGTACATCGACCTACCACTGAGCAAAACCTGTACTATGTGCACCCCTTGGAGGTTCACAAGCGTTTGATCTGGAACAAAAACAGACCACAGGTTACTTTCAAGTTCAGGTTCTTTGCTTTACAAGAGAACCACGCTAGAATGACAATTAGGCTGTTTATTTTTTCCCCAACTGTCGCCATTGTCATTATTGCCTCCATTGTCATTATTGCCGCCATTGTCATTATTGCCGCCGCCGCCGCCTCCTCCTTCTCCTCCTCCTCCTCCTCCTCCTCCTCCTCCTCCTCCTCCTCCTCCTCTTCTTCTTCTATCTTCTTCTTCTTCTTCTTCCTATCATTATAATTATTATTTGTCTCCTCTCTTCCAAACTGGTTGACAGCAAGCAAGCCATCTTCTGTTTTGGTGTGTTCTTCATTTAATTGAGCAAACAACAAATCCACGATCAACAGTTTTCATTTAGGGATCTAGATTTCTGACATGTGGCACAGTAGGGTCTGCCGCTCTCCAGGCCTGGCAGAATCTCTGGTGGCCTGCCCTATTTACTACTCCAGCTGCTTTTCCTGATGCCCATGTCAGTTGATCTGGAAATTTCCTTTTCCTGTCCAGAATACTCTCCTTGGTCTCACTGATTTGCACACTCTGCAATGTGTGTGTGTGTGTGTGTGTGTGTGTGTGTGTGAGAGTGTGTGTGTGTGCTCTTCTCCGTTTGCTGGAATTTTAGGCACCAAATTGGAAAAATAAAATTCATCACAAAGATACATGCATGAACCTTTCCCTTTGCCCTGGCAGGTTATAATCGAATTCCAGAACCTTCTGACTGGACATGCTGTTTCATGCCTCTCTTATGCAGCCTGTCACGAGCTCTGCTCCCTGCGGAACTTCCCCACACTGCAGTGTCCGTGGGAATCTGTGGGCTTTTCCTGGGAGGGATTGTTTTTCTTTTCTCTTTTTTCTTTTGTAATCAATGGAAGATGATTGTCATCGCTACAGTTCCTGACTGTTTTGATAGCTTCTTCCTGTGCTTCATCGTCGGTGCCATTTTCATCGTCTTTTTAAAAAAAAAAAAAATTGGACCGGATTCCAATGTTATTAGTAAGATTTGTCTCCTTACTCAGGATGCGAGGTATTTAGAGACTCATTTGTAGCTGTGTGGAGCTGAAAACCTGAATAAAACCTTAAAAAAAATTTAAAAAGCAGATGGTAAGCCTTTGAAAAATAATTCAATATATTTAACAACGTGGCTTTATTTTCTGAATAAATGCGAGAGGAACTTAGGGCATTTGGCATGAAAAAAATCGCAGGCGACCATTAAGCCTTCTCATTTAATTGAGGTTCAAAATCCACACGGTAATTGTAAGATTTAAGAGGATTTTTTTTAACAATTAATCATGCATCTTCTTTTAAAGAAAAAGAAAACATGGCTTTTTTATGACTGTCTACTTTGAGGTTTTTTGTTTTAATTTTACTGTCCAGTGAGGTGTATCCTGCACGGGAGCTAGGAAAGAAGCAAGATAGAATGATTAAACAAGGGATTAGAGGAAGATGAATGGAGAAAGAGGAGAGGAGCGATCTGTTTCCTTTGAATATTTTGTTTTCTTAATTGAAAAAATCTTTTGCTTAGGGCCTAGACACACCACGCACTAAGTCTGTTGTTGTTGTTTTTGTATATACAAAGCAGATCAGTGAACCTGTTTATTGATTCCTAAAAGTATTTGCACAACTATACACAGGAAAAACTGAGAACATTTATTCCATTATTCTTCACCGGGAGTCCCCGTACAAAGGGAAACACGTTTGGCCCATACTCAATGATATCTGGTTAGAAGCTAGAAAAAAAGTGGTGGACTTGGTTAGTTGAAAAGAATGAAAGATATTCTGGTATAAATGATCTTTAATAAGCAATTTGTTATAGGAATGACCCTCCCTTCCTCTCCTCCCTCTCCTCCTCCTCTGCCCCCTCCTCCCTCTCCTCCCCCTCCACACCCTCCTCCTCCTCCTCTTCCTCCTCCTCCTCCTCTTCCTCTTCCTCCTCCTCCTCCTCTCTTTTTCTTTCTCTCTCTCCTTTGGCTCTTTATCTGTACCTCTGCCTTTTTTTTTTTTTTTTTTAGCAAGATCCATAATACACTTTATAAACTTGGAAGGAAAATTTTATTTTCCTGTCCTGACAAAAGCTAAGCTGATTATCTCTGTG
Organism: Dipodomys spectabilis; assembly: GCF_019054845.1. NCBI lineage: Eukaryota > Metazoa > Chordata > Mammalia > Rodentia > Heteromyidae > Dipodomys > Dipodomys spectabilis. The sequence goes on from NW_024870935.1 coordinate 4,209,872, forward strand.
GGCTGTTTTCCCAACAGATCTATTATGCCAATTTGGTGTCTGGCTCATAATTGCAATTATTTCAATAGTGGTTTGGAAGGGATAGAGGAACTCACAAATACATGCGTCCTCTTCTTCTTTCTTTACATCATCAGAGCTTATACTAAGGGAGTTTTCACATCTGAAGGGTATATTCCAGTATCTTGAAACCCACCTTACATGCATGCCTTGGAGGGTGGGTAGATCTTGACTTTTCTTCAAGGGCTCTCCTCACCTCCTCAGCTTAGAAATCCACGTTTTTATACCGAGTTGAACAAATTTAATAATGTACTCCAGCTTGCTCAAATTCGCATCACCGCTAACACTTAAAAAAATAATGATCCTTAATTCATTAGCCTTCGTTCATGGCTAAAAATACATCACCCTCTTCCTACAATGAGAATTTGAGCAGAAGTAATGGGATCCATTTCTTTATTTAAGAATATACTGATTTATTTCTTACCTTTTTACAACTTTCTCCAAAGATGATATATATATCACTCATTCATATATAATTATTATTAATTATTTATATTATATGTATTACTCATATATATAATTGAGTGAAATATTTGAAAGGTTAGATTCAATGTATAGGAAAAAACAACTACTAAAGTATTAGTTATGGGGGTTACTTGTTTTCCATTTATTATATTAATTGAACTTCCTGAAAAGTCCACCTGGTGAAATATCATATTGCTCCTAAGCTGCCAAATGGATACACCACTTATTTGACCTTCAAGCAGCAAAGGAATCGAAGACCTGATTTGTGTGGTTATTCACATCAAGATACAGGATCTTCGTGATGCCAAGATTTTATATTTACTTATTTTGTTTTTGTTTGTTTGTTTTTGGTCAGGAACTCAGGGTGTCTGGACCCACACACAGCCCAGGCAGCAGTGCCAGGCACCTGAGGTAGATTCAGCCTCAGTGCTAGAAAAAAAAAACATTTGAATTTTGAGCGTTGATGAGTACGTGTGCGCATTATGCAAACAAGAAGGTCTGGTTGCAGTAAGGACACTGGGACTGGAGGAGCACTCACTCAGGTTATGGAGTATGGTTAGATACGACCCACTGAATCAATAAACCCAACCACTGGGTCCTGGAGAGTCTCTTGGGATGGGTCCCATGCCGTCGTTTTTTCCCCAGATGTTTAGGCCATGCAATGAAAACTCAGCCTCACCTCGGGTCAGGCTGCAGGCTCACACCATGAATTCCAGCTCCAAGCTGCTGCAGATGCCATGATCTGGGGCGGGGGTGGGGGATTGTAATTGTAGCTGAAACCCAGATGAGGCAGAAAAGTCCAGGAAAATCCATTTCCCATTACCCAGCACAAAGCAGGGCGGGAGAGAGAGGCGAGGAAGAGGATAAAAGCCAATGCAGTCCTCTAACACGTACGGGACACGGGCGGGCATCTCGACCACGAGACTTCAGTGTGTTGTCATTCTTACATTTTTGGGTGATTTCAAAATGCTATAAAAGGGAGTGTTTGAAAATTTTGTAGACAGATGTTACAAACTCAAGATAATGATCTAAACCCTCCACAAAATAAAAAAAAACATGATGATTCTACCATAAATTAGAAATACCACATCATATGTATCCAAGTTTTATATATATATATATATATGTATATATCAATCTCTCTCTGCATATATATACATATATTGAAAACAAATTTCCAATTATCTGTCACTTGCAAATCTGCCTTCAGGTTTCATACACCCGAGATTAAAGGACCTTTATTGTTTGATTACATTTGTTTCTTCACTGAGTAATGAGGATTAAGCATTGTCATCTACTATCAGTTTACTTTTCTGTCTATATGGAGCTATATTTGATTATTCTACAAGTAGATAAAGCCCGTTCCTGAGGATTAATCCCTTGTATTTATCCAGATGTTTAAATAAACAAATATATATATATATATACAACTTTAGTAATATATCATCTAGGCACAATGCTTGCTTCCTATTGAAGAACAGATTTTCCTCAAATATGCTGTGGTAATTTCAGATCGAAAGCAGGTGAGCATATATTTGTGGGATTCACTCTTATTTATAACAGACTCTGGGAAACAAAGTAGGGCAGGCATGGTATACCAGTGAGAAAATCTACATGAATACATGGGATATTTTTTCCCCCCCTTCATCCCAAGTCCAGAAAACTAGAAGCAAATTCTATTAAAAATAAGACAGTTGGAGATAATATAGTTGTGATATTTTTAATCCTTTTGATATGACAGCGGGATTTTGGAGGATCTTCCTTATCAGTCGGGGGGGAAAAGAAGTGCAATATTTCACTAAACTCCGGAAATCTTTAGCGATGCTATTTTTAAGGTACATGCTCACCTCCAATCTTTATTGTACACCAGCTATCTGTGAAATAAATATTTACATCTGACGGTAGGGATTAAATCAATAACACGGTCGATGCAAAAAACATGACCCTATAGAAAAATAACTTCTAAAAATGTATACTTATTTTTCCTCCTCCGATCGTCGTGTTTAAAACTTGCTGGCCAAAAGCTTGGACGTGTCTAGTTTGTGTTCCTGGACATCAAATCATTTGAGCCTAGAATTCTGTAATTTGCTCTCTCCTTCTCTGTGCGCCATTGGCAGAAGGCGGGGCATTTCCTCTAGTGTTTTCACGCATGCACATAATGTGCTTTAACCGCATGCACACCTTCCGTGACCCCTTCTGAGTTCCCCCAGCTCCAATCTTCCTTCTCTAAGACTTCCTTCTAATTGTTAAATGGGCAGCATTGTAATGGTTGCGTACAGACACGCCCCAGGGTTTCATCTGACACCTTCCTCTTCCTCCCTCTTTTCTCCTTTCCATGGCAGACAATCTCCATTTGAGTTCCATCTCTGCGGTTTCCTTCAGTTCTAGAATTGACACAGGAGGACTTTGGTGGTTTGTTTTTTTTTCTTTTGGCTGATTTTTTCCTTCCCATCCTGCTGGCTTCCTCTCTCCATTCCTCCCCCCCCCCCACCCCCATGGGAGTCATGCCTTTAGCCCTTTTACTTTTATTGGTTCCTCAGATTAGGGTCTCAATTGATACCCAAGTGTCTGGGATTACATGTACTTGCCGTCACGCCCAGCCTGCTTTGAGATGAGGTCTCACTGACATTTTTTTTTTTTGGTCAGTGCAGGCTTTCCTTCACCATCCACTTTCCCTTCTTCTCTAGGAGCGAAGACTCCAGGAATGCACCCCACACCCAGCCTGTCCTTTATTTGATAGAAATAAGAGTGATATACGTGAGCATAGATGATCCCGTGCATTAACATGTATCCAGTAGCTTCTCATTGCACCAGCTCAAGCTAACAACTTAGCAATAAATGACGAAGAAGCCGATTTCAAAGAGAATCATGAGATGTTAGTAGTTGTACGTCTAGAAGAGGTAGAGGAATGGGAGGCCATCAGTTTTCCTGTGTATAGCCACCATGCAAGTCTGTAGGCCACATTAAAAATGTGTTTTTACTAATCTTTACAGATGGGCATTGGCGCTCACGCCTGTAATCATAGCTACTCAGGAGGCTGAGATCTGAGGATCGCAGTATGAAGCCAGCCCGGGCAGGGAAATCCATGAGACTAACAACTCCAATTCATCACGAGAAAACTGGAAGTGGTGCGGTGGCTCAATTGGTAGAGTGCCAGGCTTGAGCTCAGGGGGCCGTGCCCAGGCCCTGAGTTCAAGCCCCATGACCAACAACAACAACAACAACAAATCTTTCTGTAGTTGTACAAAGGAGTTTCTATTTAAGAAGCACATTTTTTATGTCAAATTCAAACACATTCTATGAAAGTGGTGGCATGAATCGAAACGCATTGTGCTTATAAACTACATGACTCAAAACCCCTTTTGTACAACTATTTGAAGATAAAAAGAAGTGGATAAATATATAAGCATTCTGTAGTAGAACAATATTTGATACTGTGACTATCATATTAAGTTTGAGACACACATTGCTCAGTGTATTACTAGTCATATTTCAGTCTCTTTAGAGAGAAGGCATGCGAACTCGATCATATTTGCTATGATATCCATACAGAGACCCCAAGGGTCCCACATTTCCAGGGAAGTGCACAAAGATACGTTTTAATGGCAACTGAGATATACAAGAAAATATTAACCATTGAAGATTATCTAAATAGGAGAAGAAAACAAAGTTACGTACACTAGTTATTTCTCATTTTCTATGCTCCAAGGAAACCAATGATTTAGCAGGCTTTTATTTCCATATTGACCTTTGTGAGTTTTTGAATGAAAACTGGATGACATTTGTGTTTTTCCTCTTTGTGACTTTCTAATACTTGAACTGAGGATAATGAAAAACATAAAATTAAAAGTAATTTCTCCTAGTGGGGAAACAATTTTTTTTTCCTGCCAAGGGTCATTTGAGTATTTATAACATTAGATTTCTTTTTTTCCCCAATTTTCCCTTTCTTCCAGTGTTGTGGCTCTGTGTGTGTCTCTTCTGTCTCTCTCTTCTCTCAGTCTGTCTGTCTGTCTGTCTGTCTTTTTCTCCCTCTCACTCCCCCGCCCTTTTTTTATGTAGTCTTGTTTATCTTATATAGGGCATATAATTAAAGCAGTCACTAACATCATCCCAGTACAGAAATGCAGTGCTGTTGGAAATCAGGTCATTGTTCAAGCCAGCACTGAAAGTTCTGGGTAGAAACATAATCAGATCTGTGCCCTTGTGACCCAGAGGGAGATTTCAGGTAATGAGATAAAACAGCAATGGAGAAAAAAAAAAAGAGAAATCCAATGAGTGTGCAATATTGAAATTCCCTGTTATCAGTTCTGGGGGGAAAAAAAGGAAATTTTAAATGAGTTAAAAGCTTAGTATGTTCTTTCCCCATGGTATAACCCCTGTTTTCACTGTATTTGATTCTGGTACCCTGCATCTGGTATATACATTTTTTTCTGATTTGAGGAGGAGAAGGGAAATAAAAAAAAAATTCTGAAATAAGAATGCAGGATGACCCACTGTAACAATGAGACATACAAGACACTGTGTTGAAAACGAACTTTACAACTGGGGGGGAGGGAAGGGAGGAGTTGGGGAGGGGGGAAGGAAAAGGATGGTAGGGGAAAATCAAAGGAGGAGGTAACAATGCTTGATAGGAAATGGACTCATGACCTTGCTCATGTAACAGTAACCACTCTGTACAGTATCTTTACAATAATATATATATATATATATTAAAAAATAAAAAAAGAAATAGCTCAAGACAAGTAATCCGCATTGGCTACTCACGGAGTGTTATTTCTCATACCGGCTGGGAAAATGATTTCCAAAATCCACCCATCTTGGTAACAGAGTGAAATGTTTATTTGTTGAGCTTCTGCACTGTAAGGTGGAGAGAGGATATGGACCCTCCTTCAACTCGTTCAGAAGCTCGGTTGTAAAACACATTCCCAGCATGGTGGCACATGCCTATAATCCTATGTAGTCAGAAGGGGGAAGGTTGGAGGATGGAGGTCCAAAGTTGGTTTAGGTGAAAAAGGCAATACTCTATGTAAAAAACACAAAACCCAAACCAAAACACTCTAAAGCCAAGTAGGAGGGCTTTGTGCCAGCAGGTGCAAGAATAAAACCCCCAGTAACAGCACCAAAAAAGGATTAAAAAATAATACCAGTAATAATGAAACACCGTGTGACATTCCCTACCCAAGGAAATTATTTCCAGGACCCGGATGGACTTCACAATACTCCATTGCTCAGACCTGTTGTGTAAAATGAGGTAAGGATAGTATCTCCCTGTCTCCTACACCCTCCGTGCGCTCTACTTGCTCCTCCAAGGCTTCCAATGCCTAAAACAAAGGAGAGACGATGAAGATGATGATGACAGACACGGTGCAGGGTGTGAATCTCCCAGCTCCTCCTCCAGCATCCTCTGACCACCCACCCTACCACCGCAGCACCCCAGAAAGCAAAGCTCCATCCGCAAAGGGAGTGTTTATCCAGAAGAAACCCAAGCTGCCCTAAATCTGAACTCCTCAAAGTCTAGAAACTTAAACAATGGAAGGCCTTGCACTAATGGACAAAATTAGATCTCACTTTCTCAACTCCACAGTGAGAGAAAATGTAGAACTCTTGGAGTGCATCTGAGATCTAACACATACAACACCCGTAACCCAGGTCAATACTGACAATACCCTGTGTGTGTGTGTGTGTGTGTGTGTGTGTGTGTGTGTGTGTGTGTGTGTGTGTGTGTGTGTGTGCGTGCACGCCAGTCCTGAGGCTTGAACTCAGGGCCTAAGTCTGAGTGCTGTCCTTGAGTTTTTTTTAACTCAAAGATAGTGTTCTATCGCTTGAGCCACAGCTCCACGTTCAGGTTCTTGGTGGCTAATTGGAGATAAGAGTCTCATGGACTTTCCTGCCCAGGCTGGCTTCAAACTGCAATCCTCACATCTCAGCCTCCTGAGTAGCTGGGATTACAGATGTGAGCCACAGGTGCCTGCCTTCAGAACAATACTTTCCATACATAGAAGGCCCTTATAAAACTTGCCTTTTTCCCCCCTGACATTTGTAGTAACATCTATTAGTTGTACAAGGGCCGGGAGTCTGGTTTTCAAAAGTTCACAGATGTAGAACATGTACCTTGTCCCAGCTTTCTTGAGCATTGTCGTAACCATCTTCAGATTTCTTTGCCTTAGGAAAACACATTCATAATTTTACAAAGAAGCCATGTGTCATCCTAATTTTACAAAGCCCTGTGCTTCTTCTAGTGGCATTGCGACATCAGAGGCCGGCAGCTTTGGGTAGCAGGCAGGGAGCCATGCGTTCAATCCTCAGTCCTGCCAGGGACGTGGTTAACCACTGTTAGATGCTAGTACTTTCTTCTCTGAATCACAGAATATTAATCGTGTTGTTTACTTACCCTATGTATGACTTCTTTAATATATTTCTATATGTCCTACAAATTTGAATCTTAGAGACTGGGCCTGGCCATCCTCTTTCTAACCAACCCTCGGAGATCAAGTTGTATTCTACATTTCTCCTATTTTAAGACAAAATGTTGGAGCAGAGCCTGTTTGTGACTTGGGATCCATCGATACCGCACCGATAATTTCAAATGACACACGGGTTATTCGAATTTAATTATGCGATTGTCATTCCTGGTGCCATTCGCTGAGACCTTTTCTCGAGCATCAGGAGTCCCTACGGAAACTAAGTGACTCTCTTAAGAATTCCATTTGATTCCAACAAAGTCTGGCATAATAAAGATGTTTCCATCGAGGGAAACGAATCCACTGATGTGCAATGAATTTCCCATTTGGGGGATTTCAATGAGTTAAAAACTTCATCCTCACGCGGTGATCTTTAAAGCAGAATCGCGGGTAAGGAGAAAACAAACTAACTTCCTGCTGCAAGATTTTCTGTGGGGAACTGGGGACTTAAGTTATCACAAACATCTGGGGACTTAAGGTATCATAAACGTCTACTTTTCCTCTCTGAAGTTTCCTGTTTACATCCTTATTTAGGGATCATTTAGGAAATCATGTATAGGGTTTAATAACAGATGTTCCTTTAAGAGACCTTCGGAATTTTAGTATTGGACATCAGCTCCCAACTTTGGGAGAAGTCCACAGACTTCTGACTCTGTGACGTGTCTACATGTCTGTTCATGGGCTTGCTGTATCTCTACATAATCAACTGAAATTGGAATTTCAAAGCTCACTCTCTTCACATGGCCCAGACAGTTCTCCAAAGGCACTGTGGCGTTCTCCTGTGAGCCAATGGCCGATGCGAATTCTTTCCGTGTTCTCAGTTTCACCCAATGAGTGCAGGGCCTTCTACCGTGAGCATCGCCTCTGTTTGAGCGCCAGGTCCTCCTGACAGAGCTCTTTAAATTCTGACTCTGCCATGTATGTTGTTTTTAAATCATGTCTGCATTCATCCTGATCCTTAGTGCTCTGCTGGCAGTGGCTCACATAAGGTATGTGTTAGCCAAAAGGGAATCAGGACTGGTGATTTCTAGAGAATTCTCTCACTCGCCAAGTGCATAGATAAAGCGCTTGACATGCAATCCAAAAGGTAATGTCACCAAATCACCCGAAATATTTCCTATCACTCTCCCCAGTTTGGGAATTGGAGAACTGAGACTTACAGGTAGAGTTAGACACAAGTCTGATTGCATCCTAGAATCTAGGCAATTGGATTCCAGAGTCAATACTTTTTTTTTTTTCTCTCTCTCTTGAGTGCTGGGATTATGGGCAGGCCCTACCACACTGGGCTAGGCTCAGTCATCTTCATCATTATACTATAAGAAAGTTTTTAAGATACCTGTGTAAATATACACAAGTATATGCAAATATACTTCTCTAGGTGCCAAACTGTAAAACCTTCTCTATTAGAAGGACCTCACATCTGTGCACCAGCATCTGATCATTATCAAATGACCTGGGATGTGGAAATGAAGTGACACGAAATGTTCTCACTGTGCTAGGTCAAAAAGAGTTAGAGGAAGTGGCACTGTGGCTCACATAGTAGAGTGCTTGCCTTGAACTGAAGAGCTGAGGGACAGTGCCCAGGCCCAGAGTTCAAGCCCTACTACCGACAAAAAAAAATAGAGAGACTACAGTAGTTCAGTCATAGCACACATTATTTCACAAATGTTATCAGCACCCATTTGGGAATTGGCCCATCTTATGTTTTTCTTTTTCCCCGTTCCTGAGGCTTGAACTCAGGGCCTGGGTGCTGTCCCTGAGCTCTTCAGCTCAAGGTGAGTGCTCTACCACTTGAGCCACAGCACCACTTCTGGTTTTCTAGTGGTTTATTAGAGGTCAGAGTCTCAAGGACTTTGTGGCTTTGAACCACAATCCTCAGGTCTCAGCCTCCTGAGTAGCTAGGATGACAGGCGTGAGCCACCAGCATTTCTTGCAACCCAATCTTGGACACTGTAAGCTCGGCAGTGCTCACACCCAGCTCTTGTGTTATCACTTTCAAGTCGGGTCTACCTCCTCAGCCTCTTTTCCCCCTGGCCACCTGGCTACGTATGCTACGTGCAGCTCATGTTCTGAAATGTTTGCTTCTACACTTTCTATGGGGATGGGTAGAGCTGCAACTGTAACCGTCTTGATGACTATTACAGTTTTCTAGAAGCCGAAAGAGTGATAAAGCTAGGAGAAAATCAGAAATGATAAATAATGATAACTTATAAGATACCAGGGGGGAAAAAAAACACAAAGCACAAAAGCAACTATCTTCCTTTCATTCAGAAAGAAAACTCTTTAAAAAACAGATCCCTTAATCATGTTTGCCTGCATTCCTTGGGAGGGGGCCGGGCCCGTGTGTGTGTGTGTGTGTGTGTGTGTGTGTGTGTGCCTAGTGGTGAACACACAAGGATCACCTGGCACAGAGAGCAAAATAAGAAAAGCTCCCCAGGACACACGGGGCTCCAGGAAGGGCTGCCCCTGTGTCTGAACAGCCAGGCCCAGGGAGAGACAGCGGTAAAGACCTTGTCTCCCCATCATAATACAGAAGAGGAAAAAAATAAAAGGTAAATCCCAGGCTCCTTTGGCTTTTTTCTTTTCTTGCCTTGTCTTTTTAACTAAGGGCATTGATATTCTTCACACTGTCATTATGAAGCAAGCTCACGCTTTCTCGACATTTACCCTAAGGACTGTTTTATTCCGGGAGAAACCTGCTTGTTTATTTTCATGACTTCTGCTCCTTGAAGTGAAGTTAGACAACCATCTTGAGGTTAAAAAGTTGAAGCTGCCCGGGCTGGGTTCTGGTGGCTGATACCGATAATCCTCCGCACTCAGGAGACTGAGATCTGAGGGTGAAGGTTCAAAGCTAGCTCGGGCAGAAAAGTCCCTGAGACTTTTATCCTGAATTAACCAGCAAAAAGCCAGAAATGGAGCTGTGGCTTGAGGGGTAGAGCTCTAGCCTTGAGCAAAAAAGAAAGAAGGAAGGAAGGAAGGTAGGAAGGAAGGAAGATAGATATCAGGGACAGCAGCCAGGTCCTGAGTTCAAGTCTCAGGTTAATCTCTCTGTAGTATCATTTACTTCTTGTTCCTTCAATGGCTCTGATCAAGGTACTAGAGCCACAGTCTTATTTTCTTCTAATGTGAACAATGGTTCTTTAGCAATGAAATTCTCTTCTCATAAAAGAAAGAAGGCACAAGGTGCCCCTTGAACTGTCTGTCACTTGGCACAAAAGGTAAATCTGCTAAAAAGATATATATTTTTTTAAATACTTGAAATTCTCTCCCAACATTTTCTAAAGTGCCAAAGAATGAGAAATCAACTTCTGGGAAGAAGGCAGAAAGCGTAGAAAGGGTAACAAGCCTCACAAGAAAGCAATTTTCTAAAAAGAAAAAAAAAAGCAGTTTTCTAAAATTGAAGGACATTATTCCTTCAAAGGAAATGTCTCAAACTGTCCTTAAAGGGAAAAAAAAATCAGTCCCTGTTAAAATCAAATCATGTCATTTTTATTGAAGTCACTATAGATTTGTCAATTTTGTAATTGGCTTGGTTTGGGTCATCCAATTTGATACCAGTAGGGACTTCACCACAAAGCACCCTTATCAATTTTTTAATAAATTCCACAGATTGAGAATGGTAAATAATAAATGATATGGAGCTTGCAAAGTCAATATTTAATTTAACGTAGGCCGAGGGAGATGAACAGCATTCGTATACGTAATTGGTTTGAGTTTAGAGAAGTAAGGGCTTTTACCATAAAAATCATCAAGACTAAAAAGAGAGACCGAGGCACTAAACCGTCCCAGCCGGTGACAACAAACAAAGGCACGAATAAGGCTAAATCACGAGTATAATTAATAAGCTCACTCATCTAAGAAAGGATATCCAAAGTGAGTCTCTTGATATTTTGTTGTTGTTGTTATTAATGTTTAACCAATGTGGGTTTTACAATATGGGTGCAAAGGATGCTAAATAATTAAGTGGGGGGAAAAAAAACCTTGACAAACAAGCAGAAATAAAGCTGTTTTCTTGAATCTGGAGATACAGAATTTCCAGTAAGATCATTGTAAACACACTTGGAAGATACGGCTCCCAACCCGTTTTCCACATAAGACTTGCCATCATAAAAGGTAACATATTCAGTTTACTAGCTATGAGGTAAGGACTTTTCTGTGCAAAAGGAAGTCTTGGGCTACTGGGTTTCACTAGAGAAACAAAGAGAACATTATTTAAATTTTAAATATTTGGCACCTAAGCTGACCAGTCTGTAAACTAGTCCTAACATGGAAAAGTCTCCCCAAGCAAGCAAAAAAAAAACCAAAAAAAAAAACACCACTTATGGGGCCACAAAAAAAAGTCTCATCAAAACATTGAGTTGAAAGATAATTTCATGGTTAGTACCTAGCATCAAGCACCCTATCTATCTCAGTGTTTCTTTGTTTATCACGGTATGTGACATTGGAACTATTTAATTAAACGGTTTGTATTTTTTTTGGGGGGGGGTCCGGTAGTGGGGCCTGAACTCTGGGCCTGAGCGCTGTCCCTCAGCTCTTCAGCTCAAGGCTAGCGCTCTACCACTTGAGCCACAGCGCCACCTCCGGCTTTTTTCTTTTTGCTTATGTGGTGCTGGGAATCGAACCCAGGTCCTCAGGCATGCAAGGCAAGCTCTCTACCACTGAGCCACCTTCCCAGCCCACGGTTTGTATTTTTTTTTACTTTCTTGCAAGTACCAGTTTTGAAGTGGATAAATTTGTGCATCTTTTTCTTTACCTGAGATCTGTGAATTAGGAAGAGATTTTCTTTTCTTTTTGGGGGGAGGGAGGGGTGTATCCTAGGGTTGAATTTAGGACCAGGGCACCTACTGTAACTTAGCTTTTTCCCTCCAGGCTGGTGCTCTAACACTGGACACACGGCTCTACTTCCAGCTTTGTGGTGGTTAATTAAAAGTAAGAGTCTCATGGACTTTCCTGGCCAGGCTGGCTTCGAAGGACAGTTCTCAGACCTCAGCCTCCTGAGTAGCTAGGATGACAGACACCACCAAAGAGTTTTGGAATAGATTTTTGAAATCTGGGGTGGAGGGTGGTGGGGGAGAATGGTGGCACTGATAAAACTTAAGTCTATTCAGTCAGGTGTCAAAAATTGATTTATTGATGATCGGTTTTGGAAAATACCTCAACGACAAAAAGCAGTCAACATTCGTCTACCTATGGTTTCAATTCAGATATCCAACAAGGCTGGTTACACGCACATTCAATTGCACACTAACTTTCCCTGACACTGTGCTCTGAACTTTGCACTCTTGTCAAATATCAACTCTCAGCTGGGCACCAGTGGCTCACGCCTGTAATGCTAGCTACTCAGGGGGTTGAGATCTAAGGATCGACATTCAAAGCCAGACTGGGCAGGAAAGTCCAGGAGACATGTATCTCCAATTAACTACCAAAAAGCAGGAAATGAAGCTGTAGGCTCAAGTGGTAGAGTGGCCAGCATTGAGGGACTGAGGAGCCCTCAGTTTAAAGGCCCAGTATTGTCACCGAAAACAAACAAAACAACAGAAAACTAACTTCCCAGTTCACTGGTCCAGAGTCTTCTTTGCTGCTCATGTGTTCTCTCTCCTCTGTAAGATATCCCTTCTTCTTTTGTCTGCTTCTCAAGACAGTAAATCTTGTGGTAGGAAACTGAAGTGCAGCAGACTTAGCGATCATGGAAATGTGGTGTAGTGTCTCAACATCATACAAATACAGGCAGCTGCCTAGAGCCTATCCATCCGGCCAGCTGTTACTACAGTTTATGGCAATAAATGAAAGAGTAATTAACCCCCAACATTAGATGACTTAAACACAGAGAGAGAGAAAAAAGGACAAGTCAATTTAGCATAACTTGATGGACATAGAAACCAGGTGAAAAGATGGATAAACTTGTCAGTGAGACTGGAGGGAGATGTGTGCTCCCTTGCCATCTGTCTGTCTGTCTGTCCGTCTGTCTGTCTGTCCGTCTGTCTCTGTCTCTGTCCTCTCTCTCTGTTTCATTCTCAACAAAATGCAGTGATCGTGTCCGCAAAAGTGATTCTGATTCTCACAAAGCACACTGCCAACTCAGGGCTCTTTCTCCTTCCCTTTCTCCCTTGAGTGTGTCTTAACCTCTCCTTTCCTGTGCTCAGCGCGTTGACGGTGATGACTAGAAGCTTCTGTTTTGTATTCCTGCACGCACAGCCAGGAGGCTGGTGCAAGGTGACTTTGTGGAACTTAGCAGTCTTCTCAGAAATGTCTTTTTTTCCCCCCCGTGTGTGTTTAGCTCCAGAGAACATCGCCCTGAAGAGCTGGGAGATGAAGATTGTTTAGACAAGAAAATAGCAGAGAAGGACTCTGAAGGACTTGGAGAAACCTGGGTGTGCAGGAAATCCTCATCTTGGCCCAAGTCATCAGAGGACCTGCCCTTTACCACAAGTAAGTCCAGTGACGTGCATTGCTTCTGACACCTTTTCTATTTCCAACCAAGGCCCCTGTGAAGGGAAAGGGCTGAACTTTCCCTTCATCTCCACAACATGAGAAGATGGTGAACTCTGATTGTAAGAAAGTTCTTACTAGTGTTTTTTCCTGAATCGAAGTGATTTGTTAATAGGAAATGCCCTTTTTGGGGGGCTGGGGAGAGGTCTGCTACCTTTTCTTATGTCAGTTTCTTATGTTTTTCTTATGCTACAATTTCTTACGTTTGTTACTTCATGTTTTATTTTCCTCCTTTGTGGGGGTATTTCCTGGCACATTTGCTAACTTGCCAAACGGTTTCATGTGGGTAAAAACAGAATGGAAGTAGCAGGAGGATTGGCTGAATGCAGCACCAGCTCACTAGGGTGTGCTGATCATCTTAAAATAACGTGGAAGGAGGATCAGGAAGCTAAAGCCCGAGCTCCTGCCTTTACCCAAAAGCCCTCCCATGAAGGTCCTGGGAACGATTTTCCTGCGTAAATCAGGGAGCGTTGGCGATGGATCGGTTCTGATTTTGCTCAGTCTTGGTATTCAATCACTATAACTCGAAGTGGCAGAACTGCTTCCGGACACAAATCATAATATTTGAAGATTCAATTAAGCAGCAGAACTTGAGAAGTTTAACATATATAATTATTTTCTAAGTTGCAACAGAACTTAAGAAGTTAAACATATATAATTATTTTCTAAGTTGCCGTACAACATATTTCCAACTCATCTTGAGCTTGGAAAATTAAACTTGAGAAAAAATATAGGCCTGCCTAAATCATACATCATCTTGGGAATTGACACGCGCTGTGTTTTCACTGAAATTTTCTCATCATAGAGGAGAATATCTCAACATTCCCGGAACACAGTAAAAAACACAGAGGGTCTTTGTTTCTCTTCTATTGCTTTCATTCATTCGTAGACATAAATACCTAGAAAGGCTGTTCCTCTAAATACTGAATAGATAGAAACGAGTCATTGAATAGCACAGATCATCCAGAAGCATCCGACGATGCTTCTGGATTTCTTTCCTAGGTTTTCTGTTATCGCTGTCTTCCAGGGACTTTCCCACTGTCCTTGCTTTAGATACCTCATTTCTTTTGAACCCTGATTAAATGATTAGTCTCTGAGATGAACACTTCTACTTTTAGATCGTTCTCTGCCGTGTCCTGTCAGGCCGTCACGTTTTTCAAGCGTTCCTGTTCTGAGCAGACACATTTCCTTCCTAACAGGTGTCTCTCCTACATAACAAACTCCAAATGCAAGCTACCCTCCAGCAAAGGAATTGCATTCTTTAAATAGCGTGTCTATTGTTCCCACCAGTTCATAAAATTTTAGATGCATCTCATTACCTTAATTTTCAACCTGAGGGGGCATAACATTTTCATTTCTGAAACTACGTACCATTACTGCATGGTAGCTAGATTTAGAAAGCCTATGGTTGAGTGTATCAGCAATGAAATGATCGTGCATATTTAAATGGACATGTGTTCCTGATGTCTGTCAATAACCAGTCTGTTTATTAGCTCAGATTTGTTACATGGTGTTAGAAATCCCTCAAGAGGGTCTCCGGACCCTGGAAGAGAAACAGGAGCAGCAAGAATGGAGGTTTAGAGGTAAACTAGAGGAGATTCCTATTTACAAAGCAATCCATCCTCCAGAGAATCTTCTTTGTCTGAAAGTACAATGCATGTATGCTTGGAGTGGGTGTGTGACTCTGCCGTGATCCAAAACAAAATCAAAGTATCAGCTTTTTTAGAGAGTTTCTTTCAGGGGGAGAAAGTTGCACACGTATATCTTTATCACTGGCCCAAGGGCATTATAATTCATTTCAGCCAATTAAAATAACAATTGCTGCAGGAGTGGCTTAAGGGAAGTTTCTATCTGCTGGTGGATTTTCCACCATTCCTGGTGTGATTCAGAGCCTTCCACTTCCGATTTCCACAGAGTGGTGACTATCTGGCTACTTGAGAAGAGCTCAGAGAATAATCTGGAAGAGGCCATTCTGTTCATTTCTTTCCTTTACAACTTCTGTTTCTGGTGGTTTTATTGACTTTTTCTTCTACAGTATCACAGTGTGGACCTCAGCATTTGTTGATTTTGTTCAAAAGAGTTTGTACCTTCCCCCAAATGAATCCTTACATAGAAGTGAGGGGAAATATGAACTCCCATTTTTTTTTTCAAGTTTGTCTGGATGTTTCTGAAATGGATTCTTAGTGGGAAAAAAAACACATTATGACTGACAGCAAAATGATAATTCTGAGCATCTTCACTTGACATATGAAAAATCACGAAGATAATACTGATTAACATATCTTTTGCATTTAAATCACTATGCTTTTTAAAAGGAGAAAATTGTACATTTGGTGGGTTGTTTGCAAAGTCAAATACACAGACGCGGGGATGTGCAATCTAGTAATTAGGCGCATTTTCTCTGTTTGTGACACCAGTGGAACCTACTCCTAATGGAAAGTCTCAGGGTGCAGATCTCTGCCGCCTGGACTTCCAAGGCACAAGTGTCACCTCCCACGGCAAAAATTGGTGCCCTGTAGGAATTCCCTGCGTGGTCCTTGGAGACAGGGGGTACAGGTGTCTGTAATGAACCATCTTAGCGACAAAACACACTTGAGAGTGGATGGATATGAATACTACAGTGTGACATCTTAGCAGATTTGTAGTTTTATTGGGAAAACAACAAAGGCGATAGAACCGGACCATTTCCATTGCCTTGAGAACCCACAGAGATGGAAGGTACTTTACAACACCTGTAAGGACCAAATTTCAGAGGAAGGAAAGTGGGGAAAGGCACATGCACTGGTGTGGAAACACAGACCAGGGCTCATCACCAAGCTCTCATGGAGGAGGGGGTTGGCAATCACTCAAGATGAAGGAAAGGGAGGCGGCTTTGTTATTGTTGTCATTTTTCTATCTGACAATGGTATTTTTGCTTCCATCCTAACAGAAAAACATTTTCATTGTAATTGTGTAATTGTATATTCTATAGATAGAAGTACATCATCATATGGACATTAAATAATTTAATATCCTCATAGAACTTTTTAATTTTATGTATTTATTTACTTTGCTAGTCCTGGGGTTTGAACTCAGGGTCTGGGCACTGTCCCTGAGCTTCTTTTGCTCAAGGGACAGTGGCCCTACCACTTGAGCCACAGCACCACTTCTGGCTTTTGCTACATATGTGGTACTGAGGAATCAAACTCAGGGCTTCATGCATGCTAGGCAAGCACTCTACCATATTCCTAGCACATCATAGAACTTTTTATAATATCACTGAATAGTTATAAAAATATTATAATTGAATATTAATTTTGGTTCAACTAGTTAATGTTAATAGATCAATAGTTGTACTGTAACTTTTCATGGTAAGGATTTATATTATATATTGTATTATAATATGACATACTTACAATATATTTTGTTGTGACTGTTACTCAGATCAGTAAATGCAGGCTTGAGGTTAGACCTAAGCAGAACAGCCCTCTACAGTCATGCCTGTAGTCACTCATTTTATTTTGAACCTATCAGATTCAACTGGTTCTAGAAACTTCTCCCGGTCAGCTGCCCCAATTTCCTGATTGTCTTTATTTAATAACTCCTTTGTCTGAATACTTTCTACCTTTAATCATGTTACCATAATTGAATATCCTGCCTTCAAGTCACGAGTAGGTTGTCGTGGAGTTCATTTTACCTGAAGTGATTGAAGGGAAAATGAGTTTTTTATTTACTAGTGGAGGACAGAAGTAGGGGCAGAATTGGTTTGGGGAGGACGAGTGTGGATCGGAAGTCTGCTGTTCTATCAGTTACTATGGATAAGAATTGTTTGTGAAGATGTGGATGGGGCGAGAGCAGGTCTCAGAAGGGAGAGGGCAAAGGGGGAAGGTAGAAGGAGCAGAGAGAGGAAGACCATGGAGAGAACAGGAATCTGAGAGAAAGAGCAATCAAAACAAGGAAATCTTGCTGGGTTGGTTATAATACCCTCCTTCATGTCTTAATAAACACATCAGCTGCAAAAATTATTCAGTAGTGCTGTTGGCAGAGAAACTGCAATTTGTGCTATTTAGTTTGATTATAAATGCATGCCAGGATGGTAGAGGAAGCTGATTGAGGGCTGGGCAATAATGTTATTGTTATTAGCTGACATCCTGATGGTGACTGTCTCTCAATGCCTCTAGCTGTAGTTTTAAATTCTGTTGAGGGACAAAGGGCATAATTTTTGGAATACCTAGGGGGAAAAAAAACTTTCTGAATTAATACCGGAAGGCTCCTCCAGTGAGGGTCTATCATGAGGGCCCTGTGGATTTTGAAACTATGTGCCTTGTGATTTTTATATATTCTCTCATGGAGAGATGAGGGCAGCAGGAAGGAAAATAAGAATGATAGCTGTTAAATTCAGTATTCCCTACATTCAACGTCCTCTTAGACATCAAGGAACAAGGGAAACATAGAATTCCATCGTGCATATACACCACATCTTCTTGATCCATTCATCTACTGAGGGGCACCTGGGTTGGTTCCATATCTTAGCTATGGTAAAGAATGCTGCAATAAACATAGTTGTGCTGGTAGCTTTAGTGTGGTCTTATTTGTAATCATTTGGGTAAATGCCCAAAAGTGGGATTGCTGGGTCATAGGGGAGTTCTATGTGAAGTCTTTTGAGGAACCTCCATACTGCTTTCCAAAGTGGTTGAACACGTTTACACTCCCACCAACAATGCAGTAAGGTTCCTTTCTGTCCACATCCCCTCCAGCATCTGTTGTTATTAGAGTTCTTGATTATACCCATTCTAACTGCCCTCCCTCATTTTCTACAGAAAGTCATCACCCCTTTTGTTAGGAAATCGAAAGACTTGGAAAAAAATCATATTAAGTGAAGTAAGCCAGATCCAAAGAAACATAAGCTCCATGGCTTCCCTCATTTGTAATAGTTGGTTTATGTCTAGGAGAGTCCTAGCAGAGGATCACCATAGCTCATAGCTAGGTACATATGACCCTATAAAATGATGCTAATTGAAATGGACTCCAAGATATGGAAGCAAGAGGATTTTTTCCATTGTTTGTTTGTTTTAATCTACTGTGTGAAGTTATTTCTTTTTTCCTTCATTTTTTCCCCTTTGATTTATGTCCTGTTGTGACTGTTTGATTTTGGTACCCTGTGTCTTATGTATACGTTTGTCTGATTTGGGAAAGGGAAGGGGAGTAACAAAATGATGAGACAAAGGACAAAAGATTGAACCAATGCAGCGATACTCACAAGACACAGTGCTGGAAATGAACTTCACAATGTGAGGGCAGGACAGTCAAGGGGTGGGGGAAGAGGGAGAAAGCTAGGGAGGAGGTAACAACATTTGACAAGAAATGTACTCATTACCTTACTTATGTAACTGCAGCCCCTCTGTACATCGCCTTTACAGTCAAATAAAAGAAGCAAAGGGTATGTATAAGTATGTTGCCTTAGTTAATAAAATACAGTATTTTATAATATCTTGAACAGTTGTTCTGAACAGTATTATAATAATATTTTGTAGGGCTAATTGTTATTTATTGATCAAAGCTAAGTGCATAGCATTAAAAGCGAATTCTTTAAACATGTATCCAGATAGATTTAGAAGTAGATACAAAAAAAACATGCTGTTTAAAGATCTGTGTGTGTGTGTGTGTGTGTGTGTGTGTGTGTGTATGTATGTACAGTTTGTTACAGGGTCTTACAATGGTTAGGGAAATGTTATGTCAGTTATTTAAAATGCAAACTTTATTCCTACGGTATTTGAATTTGCAAGTGTGGAATATAGAAAGTGAAAAATATACATAGGTTTTACAGCTAACCTATACCTTTTAAAACTTCCCGATAATTTCAGACAGCTACTCAGGAGAAGATAATTCAAAATGTTATCTTTTATTGTAAGCAGGAAATGTTGGCATTCATGATGCTGACTGAACTACTTACATTGGTTTGCCTACCTTAGTACCATTTTTACCTTGACACAATTTCCACCACTGAAAAAGGAATATCAACAGTAATAATAACAAAGAAGGAAAACAAAGCAGAGACATGCCTACCTTCTTGTACACCTTGACTCAATGGCTGAATACTGAGAGAATGAAAGATACATAATGACTTTTGTCATTACACTTGCATTATTCAAGGTGAACTGACTGGCATTCTACAACACGGTTAGTCATAAAGCTTGAAAACAGCTCATTCAGTAAACACAAAGATACCTTTCTTTTTCTTGACACTTTGCTCTAAAACCTTGTTTCCATGCACTCTTCTGCAAATCTAACTCACTCACCTTCTTGTCTGACTCAAGGACTCAAGAGATGATTTCCATGTTTTGGTTTAATGTAATTAAAACCCAATATTTTAAATACTTGCTCAGTCTTTCCTCCTGTAATAGGTAAGCCAGGCACCAGTGGCTCACGCCTGTCATCCTAGCTAGTCAGGAGGCTGAGATCTGAGGATCATGGTTCTAAGCCAGCTTGAGCAAGAAAGTACTGTGCAACTCTTATCTCCAATTAAGTACTCAGAAAGCCAGAAGCAGAGCTTTGGCTCAAAGTGGTAGAGTATTAGCCTTGACTGAAAGAGTTCAGGGGTAGTGGCCAGGCCCTGAGTTCAAGCCCCAACCGACAGAATGAAGAAGAAAAATTATATATGCATATATACACATATATGAGAAATGTGTTACTTATCTTATTCTTTATTAAATGAGAATTAAATAGCATTATCAGAAACTATTTTTAAACTCTTGAGTATCACAAGAACCTGCAGATTTCTAGATCTGGACTGTTGTTGTACAGCCTCTTGTTCCTAAGTTATTAGAATGGTGATAGAAGGTATTTCTGAATTGGGAAAAGATATAAATGATGTCATAATTGTCTGTGAAAATTACTACTTGGACTATGGTAAAAAGCATATACATTTTCTTTTAAAAATCTAACTTTATACTGTATGAATAGATTCATTGATTTAAAATCAGATTCATTTTATATTGTTATAACAAATAAAGCCTCTTGATACTTATAACAAATGCTGCTTAAATTAATCAAGTATGAGCTATATTAATTGGTGATTTTCCCCCCTACAAGTATGAGTAATAAATTAGCTGAAAGTTTTGGATATTTACTGGAGACTAAATATGTCCAGAAATATGACTATGTAGCATAGTATTAGCAAATGTATTAATATCTCTGAAATAAAATGAAAAGCAAATGAGCACCTAAGTAGTAATAAACTCCAGCTTACCTGAATTTGTAAGCCCTGGTGCCATTGCTAACCAGATTGTATCCACTCAACATTCTATTCAATCTATTCATTGATTTTTTTTTCATCCTGTTATGCTGTTTTTCTCTGTGTGTGTGTGCATGTACACGTCTGTGTGTATATGTGTACATGTGTGTGTGTGTTTCTTTGAAGAGTTTGTCTTCTCGTGTTTTCCTGCTTCGTGAAAGGAAACAGTTGTTCATGGCGTTGTTTGAAATGGCATTTAAGACTGTGCCAGTAGACAGGAGGAAAGGGAAAGGTGAGGGTTGACATCTTCCTGGAAGACGAGAGGGTCATGGAGCCCTGAGTGTTCTTGTTGGGATTTTCAGCAGCTTTATGTTGGAGACTGGGTCTTGGTGCTCAGAGGCTTCCCGAGGCTGATGAGCTACAGCATGTGAGTGAATGTCAGAAAGCTAGGTGGGGAGCGGGGGTATTTTTGAGTCTCTGTTAAACTACAAAGCAAAGTCCACCCCCAAAGACACAGCACGCACGGTCCTATTTTCCATTCAGGCATTCTCTCTAACGCTGTCCATAAAGTCCAGACTATTACCACAACGACTCTTTTTTTAAAATTTTTTTTCAAACCTTTTATTGTGATAGTGGTTACATCACTTTCCAAATTTCACAGTATTGTGGGACAGTGATGCTCAGTTAAAGTCACAAACACATTCTAACTTTCCTGGAGCAAATTGTCTATCATGGTCTATAACATTTATGAGTTCTATGAGCTTTGCGATGCAGTTATTTCTTCCACATTGGGTGATATTCTTTTGTTCTGCATAGCATCAGCTGTTCCCTCTTTCCCACTTGTTCCCTCCCTCCCATGGCTGCCATTGAGTTGCTTAGTTCATTTTGGTCAATGTCCAGTGCAGCGGATGGGTCCCGCTGGTGTATGTTTTTCCCTGATTCCCTCTAGTTCTCTGTCATCTTCCTGGTTCACAATGACTCTTCTTGTGTGTGCTGTTAGTAGACTCGAACACAGGACCTCTCCCTCTCTCTTCGGTTTGTTTTGCTCCAGGTTGGCGCTCTATCATTTGAGCCCTGCCTCTAATTCCCAAACGATGACTACTTTTTGTTTTGTCTCATTTTGTGCCTCTATGGGGGGCTTGAACTCAGAGTCTGGGTGCTGTCCCCTTAGCTTTATGTCTTAGGGTGAATGCTCTACCGCTTGAGTCATAGCTCCAAGTCTGGCTTTTTGGATGGTTCATTAATGGCTCAAGGACTTTCCTACCTGGGCTGGCGTGGACTTGTGATCCTCAGATCTCAGGCTCCTGAGTAGCTGGGATTACAGGTGCGAACCACCAGGGCCTTGCCCAAATGACTACTCCTTAATACTCCTCAAATAGTAACATAATCGCTCTGTAATTACTCTCACCTTAAACACATCAGACACACCACCCTCCATACATGACCTCAGGTTATCCCAGAAGTCCCTTCTTCTAGAATTTTCTTGCTATTTAGGATGGAGAAAGGTCTTAGAAGCAACCACTGTGCAAATTCACCCCCAACCAATGAGTGGCGGGCTGGAAAGAAGGCCGGGGGAATTGGAAGTCTCTGGCTATCCTTGGCGTGATTGAAGCTGCTACTCTCCCGTAATTAGGAGATGCCATTAGTCATTAATTAGCAGAGGAACCCCCATGCGCAGCCCACAGCGTCTCAAGCGAGCACCGCTGCCTTCTGCACACACATGGCCGACGGGCCAGAGCGGAGCCAGATGCTCTGGGCACCTTCCTGAGCCTGACTTAGGATAACAAAGCTGCTTTTAAAACCAGAAACACTGCTTATTTTCCCCGTGGATGATTTTCTTTTTCCAGTCTGGGGATCATAGGATTCTGGGTGAACTAGTTCTATGACCCCCAGCACTGACACTGGTGGAATACTCTCTGTCAGTACCATCCAAAAGAGCAGGTGGACCCGTTCATGAGAGGGACTGGACCCGTGCTCTCCCACAGAGCTGGAGATGGGGTCTCTGCTGGCTTCTAGGGAAGGCCGACCTCTTGGCTTTTGACTCCAGACGCGCCATGAGCCTCTAATAGCGACGCTGTGGGAACTAGATCCTCTATGTTTTTTTCCCCCTTCCTAGTTTAGTTGTGAAGTTACACAGCGGAATAATGATCAGGGAATTAATGAGGAAAGAAAAATGGGCACGGTGCTGGATTGAACAGTCTTGGGTTTTTTCCTAACAAGCTGTCCCCATGTTCTTCCCCTTCCCATCTGTTGGGGGAATTTGAAATACCACCTTGCCGAACAACAACAACAAAAATGTGCATAAAGAAAGATGGTTTCCTGCTTGGCTCTTCTTCCCGAGCCTGCGGCACCTTACCTTCCCCTGGAGTGAAAATAGTGGCATCCGTTCTTGTGACGTGATGGGGCTGTGCTTTGATCTTTGTCTTAAACCTTTGTCTCAAGCCCCAGATAAGATAGACGTGATCAGGGGTTGTCCGGATGTGATCCAAGAAAAGACAACTAATGTTGGTGGAATTTGTGAATGTAAAAGGTTGGCAAACGGGAGCAGATTCTCTTTGCTTGGATACGGACGTGGATAGTCTTGTTTTAGCGGGAGAGGGTGATCTAGGAAGATTTTCATGATTAGGTAATGTAGCCACATTGCCTACGATCCAGACATAAAGGAAGAGTCCAGGGGTGTCCTTCACCCTTCTCTTCGTTAGGGGGACTTCCCCCTGGACCCACATTGCAGGGCCTTGAAATGATTCCCCAGGGTCAAACTGTATTCAGACCCTCTTGAAGTCGTAGTCAACAGCATCAACAGGATGCAGCTATATTCAGATGGAAATTCCATTGGAATAACTACTGGAATAGAATCCAGACAACAACGGAAGGTCCGGTGCCTGAATACAACTTCTTCTGACTCTTGTAAATAATTAGAACCCCAGAGCAAGTAGCAACCGGTTGTATTTATCATCATAAAAGCAATAAGGACATAACTGCAATAAACAAGCGAGTCTAAGAATAGAATATGTATTGACGATTTAATCACCACAGCAACCCTCTGGCTAAGTGCTTTTATTCTGTTTTATACAAACAGGAATTGAGTGAGAGAAACACTTTAAGTAACTTGGCCAATCACCTGCAAGAGGAGATATATGTATATCTATATAGATCTATTCCTATATCTATCTATCTATCTATCTATACTGATACACATGCAAAAACCAGGACTTTCAGAAACTAAAAGAATTAAATTAATAAGCTATATAACAGCTGGTATTCCAACAAACCTTTGCTACAGAAAATGAATTTTCCCTTTCACTCCAGCAACGCAAGTATTCTTATTATTTCTTCCTTTGCATACTTGGACCAATAAAGGTAGTTACTTAGTCATCGTTTGTCTAATGTAAGATTCTCCAGTAATTCAGGTCCAGGATATTTTTAAAGGCCGCTTTCCTTTATTATTGTGAATCCCTAAAGATTATTTTCTAAGATGGTCGCTTCCTTCTGTTCATGTTGCAAACCCTTCAAACATCTGGTAACATGTACATTCTGTATAACATAGTTATCCAATTGGATAACTTACTAACAAATCGCAGAAACTTGCCTAATGTTTAAACATGATTTTAAAAAGCCAGCTCACACTTCCACAGGCCTGCAGGATAACACTCAATACATAGTCCAAGCAGACCAACACCAGGGTGAAGTACCCATCACAGGGAATCTGATCTACTAGCTGGAAGCTTACAGATTCCTTCACACGGAGATGAATTAGTCAGCCAAAGGGCCAGACCGGGGTGAGGAACACAGTCCGGCAATAGGGTTTGCGTCCCTTTCCCCCTACTTAAAAAACGACGGGAGAGGTGGCTTCTTCAGGAGGCTGCTTAAATAAGTGACACTTGCAAAGATAGATTTGCTAGGCTGTGACATATGGCGTGTTAGAAGTTGCAGTTGTATTGTGGAGATGGTTACAAGCAGCCAGATTTTATAGTTACTGCTCTGTCAAAGCTGGTATTTTAATCACCACCATCAACACCGCCTCCAGCAAACTTGGCTGGACTGTCATCTCAAAACAAACGTGTTTCCTCTGTCCTGTTACTTTATTAAGATACTTATTTATATATGTATATATGTATATATATATATATGTATATATATATATATGTATATATATATATGTATGTATGTATAGTTCAGAGGGATTCGGGAAAGCTGACTGGAGGGGAGAGATGCACACCCACCAGGCAAAGTAGAACTCAAGGACTGTAATTAGTGACCCAAGGAGGCTTAAAGGTAGGGAGTTTCAAGTTCCCAGAAGCTGCTGCTGGTGTGCACAGGCCTGAGAACGCAGGTGCTGCTTCTTGTCTCTGAGAGCAATTAGAAGAGTAAATTATTTCCACTGTTTCCTAATAAGGCTGCATGCATCACCTGTCGGGGCTCATTCCAGGTGCCATTAATGTCAGCGTGGCTCAACGCACCGATGTCTTGTATGGCTTAACAACCACAACAAAAATAGGCAAAGGATGGCACTTTTTGGTACCTTTAACAAAATCACCACGTATACTATAAAAGTAGCTTAGGGATATTTACCATTGGACCGTTACTTATTATACGTTATTTTCTATTGTAAGAGTGATATCAGAGGGGTTAGGGCTACATAAGGGAGTGAGTTCGTTTCTTGTCCAACATTGTTAGCCTCCTCCCCTGTTTGCTTCCGC
The DNA here is from genome assembly GCF_019054845.1 of Dipodomys spectabilis. Taxonomy (NCBI): domain Eukaryota; kingdom Metazoa; phylum Chordata; class Mammalia; order Rodentia; family Heteromyidae; genus Dipodomys; species Dipodomys spectabilis. Next base: position 4,235,257 of record NW_024870935.1, read on the forward strand.
GTTCCCCACCCCCACCTCGCCCTCCCCAGATGGACAGTGAGTTCCTTTCCACCACAGTGTCCCGTGAGCAACACTGTTGCGCTGGTTCAGCCTGTGTCTCGCCCCTCCCCCTCCCCAAATCGGATAGCTCAACAGCTATGTACATATGGCCATGTAGAAATGAAGCGAATCAAAATGAACTCCAAGATATGGAAACAAGAGGGTTTTTTTTGTGGTGGTGGTGGTGGTTTTTGGTTTTTGCTGTACTGTGTGAAGTTACTTCTGTGTTCTTTTGTTCCCCCCACCCCTTGATTTATCCCGTCTTGTTACTGTTGATGAGTTTGGTACCCTGCGTCTTATGCTTTATTTATTTACTTTTTTTTTGGTCAGCTGTGGGACTTGAACTCTGGGCCTGGGCGCTGTCCCTCAGCTCTTCGGCTCAAGGCGAGCGCTCTACCACCTGAGCCATGGCACCACTTCTGGCTTTTTCTGCTTATGTGGTGCTGAGGAATCGAACCCAGGGCCTCATGCATGCGAGGCCAGCGCTCTACCACTGAGCCACCTTCCCAGCCCCCTTATGCTTTATTTTTAAAGAACCCTTTCTCATAAGGAAAAATTTCCTGTTCTCTCATCCCTGAAGTTTTCCAGACGAGTCCCTGTGCCAGGTCAAACACCCAGTGATGTTTTCATCTTGGTTGGTGGAGGGGAAAAGGTAGCTTGTCTCCCTCCAACCTTTCTTTCCTGCCCACACTGGCCTCTTTCCCAGCCTCCTACGGAAACGGCAAGGTGTGGAGAGGAACTTGTGGAGCATCCCCTCCTGCCCCATCCCTGGTCTCAGCACGTAGCACCTCCTAAAAAGCCAGCAGAGACAAATTTCTCATCTGTGGAGCACAGCAGGTCAGCCCTTTCCATATGCTCAAGATTTGTGGTGTCTGTCACAAGCAGCCATTCTCATGGTTTAAGTCCTAACAGTGCAGGAGCTTCAGATCCCTTCCAACCCAACTAAGTGACTTTAGAAAACACACCATGAGGTGTGTGTGTGTGTGCGTGCTCACAGGTGGTCTATAAGCACATGCATATGGATGTACAATTTAGCATGCGTTTCTGTATCATCTCGCTCTCTTGGCTAGCGTATTTATTTCAAGACCCAGTTTTCTCAGCCAAATCCCTTTCCTATAATTCCCTGTCTCCTTCTGAAGCCCAAGACAGGGAAGACGCAGATGATTTCTCTCCACTGCGAGGTGATTTTAAAAGAAGAAATATTTAATCTATATGCTCATTTCCAAGGGGTCATCAGGAGATATAAAATCCATTGAGTTCTCCCCCCCACCCACCAATATTGATCTTTTAGATTGGGCTCTAGTGGCTCAAGCCTGTAATCCTAGCTGCTCAGGAGGCTGAGATCTGAGGATCAAAGTTCAAAGCCAGCCTGGGCAGGAAACCCAGTTGAGGCTCTTTAACTCCAATTAACCACACACACACACACACACACAAACACACACACACACACACACACACACACACACATATACACATACACACACAGCCAGAAGTAGAGGTAGAGTGCCTGCCTTGAACCTTAAGACTGGCACAAAAAGCAACATTTTGTAAAGATATTTTAGGAAAACATCCCAGTTTTAATGCTGATGTATGTCTGTTCATTGACAATCACTTTTGCCATTCAGACTCTGTACAATGTAAGAGTCATTTAACTTCATTCTTGCTTAAGGATATTTGAAAACGTATTCTTTTATTTAAAAAAAATACCATCTTTAAGTAGTCCTACAAATGGGGTTGCCTTTCAACAAAGCAGTTATAAATACAGAGCATCCAGATCAGTGTCACCTCTAGTCTTCACACACCTCCTCTCTTCGCTTGTTTTGAGGATCTGTCCTCCTCTCCAAAATTCTAGACCCTTCCTTCTATCACTGTGTGTGTGTGTGTGTGCCCGTGCATGTGTGTGTGATGTCATCCTAAGGGTAGAGATAATCCTTTATCATTACTGGAAAAATACATGGCCCTTCCTTATTCTCAGATTCTCCAGAGGAAGGGAAAGGTGTGCGTCACAAACTCTCTTCCCCACGGCCCCCGACAACCCTGCTGCTTTGTGTGTTTCACTTGATAATTGTGTTTGGGAGGAGTGTTTGGGGTGTTTCTTCATTCTGGTCATAGAGAGTACTGGATGCTGATGTGATAACAATTTACCTCTTGGGACAAATAGTGCAACAGCGACTATTCTTGCATATGCCTCTTAAACATGTGTGTGTATGTACACATGTGTGAAGTTTGCTCCTCTAGAACTGAATGTGTGTGTCATGGTGTATTTCCAGGGTCGATGTTTATTCAACTGCTTCCAATCTTTTCTAATTACACTGTCTCTTGACTTAACTTAAAAGCTTGTTGATGTGGTGTGTGGAATGAATGATATCATTCCACAGCATCAGACTCACTGATTCCCAAACGCAGAGTCAAATATGTTAAAGCTGCTGCGTTCCCAATTGCTGTTGTATGCCACATCTTTGTTTCAACATATTTTAAAGTTGTTGTCGTTCATATCATAGAAATTCACTCACGTGGTGACAGTTTCTCTGTCTCTGTCATTTTTTTCTCACTTCCACTTGGATAACTTGTGTTAGCGATTCCTTGTATGTATGTGTGTTGGAAAATATGCTCAGAGTTAAACATTTCTGTCCTTATATTATTGTTTGAAAATATGATCATTTAAAAGTGTATTAATTAGGTGATAATTATACAAGAGCAGGGTAGACATGTAAGGATTGAGTGTGAAAAGTAGACCTTATTTGTATTTGAAGGACTCAGTCAGATAAACATTGGTCAAAGACAGTTATTCTGAGTCTCTCTGTCTCTGTCTCTGTCTCTCTCTCAGCCTGAGTCCCTCTTTCTCACTTTTTTGGCTAGGAGATTTTGTCTTTGTCATGCAGGTAGCTCCAATGAGAATAAAGAGAGTCCGCTTTCTTCTGCTACCATCCAGAGGAAGGGAATGATAGGTGAGGAACCTATCATTCAGGCAATTCAGGCAGCCTGATGCCTGCACAGATACTTCCCTCAGGTTCAGAATGGAGCGTCCATCCAGCCCATGTAAACACATCCTCTCCCCGATCCCACTGTGGCTTGGATAGCACACTTTTAAGTGGATATTACTAATAAATGCATTGTCTTTAGTCCCTCTCCATTACTACGGGGTAGGTTTTTATTTCTTAAAATCTATTTCACCTTTGCCTGTTTCAGAGGGAACTAAGTCTGAATGATTGCAAATAATATCCTAAAAGTGAAATGATTAACATTATTTTTGAGGCCTTTTTGCTGGCTCCAGGATTATATGTTAGTGGTGGTTTTCCTTGTAGACTTTAAATATCACTATATGGAGATTTGAGAGTTCTCTTTTCAGTTTTTTTTCTATCTTTCATTTTATACCTTTCCCCCTTGGGCCTACCTAAACTCAGCTGCCCTTTAAAACCATCAAAAGAGATTTTTTTTTTTTAATGTATTCCGTTTTACAAGTTCTCAGTGGAGTTTTGGTCTACTAGCAATGGTCTCATCAAAAGCAGGAATAACATTTGTTGTTTTAATATACAACAAAATTGCTTGTGCTTCTAAAAAGGTACTTAAAGTCTATGGAACAACAAATGAAAAAACAAGTGTCAAAAATGTCACAGTAAAACAAGGGTTTTTTATGAATGATTCATTACTGCTTGATTTCCATCTGTTCTCAATAGTAAGATAGGCAAAAGAAAACGGCGAGTTTGTAACTTAGCATTTTACTGATCATTCTTTGCTCTTCCTTCCCATTCCTCAAACCTAACTGGTTTTGGTTTTGGTTTTGGTTTTTTTGACAGTCTCTATTGCTAAAATGATTGGTGCAGTGGACACTTGATTGAATGAAGAAAGAGATGTTTTGTATATTGAAGTAAGATCAATACCTGCCTAAATCATATGACAGCTATCAGAGCCTCTGATCATGAACTCAAGTGTTAAAATAGTGCAGTCCAATACCATCACACAAATAACCAATAATCCTGACCAAAATAAAGAGAATCATGAAGACTCAATAAGAACATAAAAATCTAAGATATCAGAGGTAGCCTGTCCACATTTTACATGCTAAAGGTCAGCTACTCACAGAGAGCAATTGTTTCAAACTTTAAGTAAGCATGCATTCAAGAAATTATTTATATGCCCACATTTTCTGCAGTCTTCCAAAGTTGACAAGATAGTTAGCTCTCAGTAGGGACTGGGGATTGAGCGATGATGTTTAAAATGAAAGAAAATGACTGAAAGAACATAGTCAAAAATCAAAGGATCCAGTTATCACGAATTTAACCCAAAGCATGCTTTGCCTTTTGTAATAGGCCAGCCCACATGTCAGTTTCTGTGTTATAATGGATATCAAAGATTTTTTTCCAGGTCCTGAATTCTACCTTTCTCTAATCCCATCTAACTTAACTTGCAATTTTAAAAGATCACACAATAAAAGATTTGATATCTCCAACACATGCTAATCATTTATTTGCTTTACAAATCCTTTATTTTTTTCCCCCAAAATACAGACCTCGTTTTCACAGACTTGATTGAACTGAGAACAAAATTAGGCAGTTTGTTTTCTTCCCCAGGTCTCTACAGGGTACTGGTTTAGAGGTGAGCCAAATTATACCTACCTCCCTCCACCCCCCAAAAAGAAAAACCAATAGCAACAACAAAACTGGTCTATGTTTGGGTGAGATTTCCTCGGATTCACTTAAGTACTTGTCAGAATAAAGTCTGTTGGAAATATGTCAAACTTGTCCATTATTCTTACTATAAAATGAGGAAATGGAAAGGGCTTAATAGATACAAGTAAAATAATCATAACTAACATTTACTCGGTGATGATTATTTTCACCTTGTTGATGAGCTCTGTGTAACTCGGCTCCTTTGACTCCCATGTCCCTAATGCTATGCAGGAAGTATTTATTTGTGTTATCTCTCTTTTACAGACTGGCTAAAAAATTGGCATAAAAGGGTTAGAGAACTTGCCTGCAGTCATGCAGCCTATAAACAGGTAAATGAAAATTCTTCTTAGCATCCTTTGGCTGCAAGACTAGTATGTGTTACAACCCATAATTCACCCCTGCATTCCTTCCTGAACTTCTCCAACTGGTGTTTTTTTTATTTGTGTGTTTATTATTTTTACTGCTTCATTATTGAAGGAGGAATGGGCTCTCTGTGTCCTCGGAACAGTGATTTATAGGGATGTCAGGATTCTCAAAACTTTACCATTTCTCTTGCTCCCTTGTACGAGCTTGCTCTAATTGGAAATTATGACTGAAGCCATACAAAACAATTTGGCAAATTGGAAATCCGATCGCTATTTTCAGATGATTCAATACGTTCACGCCAGAAGGTCTATTTGAGACAGAAAGGTTGGTGGGCCTCAAGCCCACCTGCGCGATGGGTCTATTTATTTTGCTTACTGGAGAACACCAACAACCCCCCCCAAAAAGCGAATCGAAATGAACCATAGAAGAAGTAGAGTATCAAAACCTTGGACCCATACACAGCCCCAGAAATAGACCCTTGTCATTAAAACATGGAGAATTCTCCATGATGCGAGGGGGAGAGCGCATTCAGCTTCACAGTGAGAAATGCCTATCTTTAGAGAGAGTCGTAGAAATCTCTACTTCATGGGTGATGTCTCCCCTGTCCTTTGCAGGTAGATATCCAGAATGGTCCTATAAACTGTGAATCTCTTTAAATCACAGTGGAAATGCGTGTGAACGTGTGCTTGCTTATCGATGAATGTCTGAAGTGAAAGCAGTCATGTCAGACACCCGTAGTGGCATTTCGGTGAGCCAGGTCACAGCGCTGGGCTGAGAAGCGGGAATGACTTTGGTTGCCTCTTCCCAGTTCCTAAGCTTTTGGCTCTTTGGAAGTCGCAGTACCAACACTAAAAATAAAATTAAAAATAAGAATCTACAAAGTTAGTGTCTCAGCCCCATCATGAAAGAAACTGAAGGCTGAATGAGTGTGAAATGATTTTATACAAAATTCTCTACAAAGTCAGGGCATCACAGAAAAGAAACATCAAAACAGGAATTATTTCCGTAACACAAAACCTAAGAATCCTGACCACCCACAGACACAATCTAAATCGTTTCAAAAGATGGAAGATTTGCCAGATGGGTTTAAACATCCAAAAGACAGGTATGGAAGAAGAGAATTGTAACACAGAGGAATCCGCTCTAGGACTAAATAGAAAAAAACCTTTTTTTTTTCCCCTGTGCTAAAATATAATAATTATCTGAGGAAAAAAAAAAACACTGTAAGAAAATAAAGGGGCAGAGAGAGAGAGAAAATTATAAAGTATTGTTGGAAGTCCTTGCATAGCTTAAGAGAAAGCTTAAAAGCATAGAAAATGCTGTCCATTGTCATGGATGCATGTAGCTTTAGCAAAAGTGCCACCCCATGCATGAATGCTTTTGTAGCTACTTGAGGAGAAATGGGAATAACATTTGAAATGGAAGGGCCTTGTGTCTGCACTGATTTTTTTCTCTTTACTCTCAAATAAATAATACTGCCATTAAATATAGCTGGTAGCTCCTAAAGGTCTCCTATATTTTAATGATTTTTCTGGATGCCTGAAATATTTCCAAATGATATAATGTCAAAAAGTATGACAAGTGGGAAGGAGCATACTGGTGGGTTAAGAGAGATAAGTTCATGAAGATAATTCTGAACCAACAGAACTTTTATTTAGAAAGCAAGGTTAGAATTAAACATGTCACATGATACACCAAAGTTGCTTTCTACGGGGACTAAAGAGTTAAATTGAAAGCCATGATGTAACAGCATTTTTAAAAGAGAATTTTGACAGGTGGTTTTTCTCAAAGGTTTGTTAAAAAGAACCCAAAGTGAGCTCAAGGACACACCTGCAATCTCAAATATAAAAATTTAGCTGTATGTATCAAAACCAAATATAGCAATTAAATATATATGCAGGTGCAGAGGTGGTGGTGGTGGTGGTGTGTGTGTGTGTGTGTGTGTGAGTGTGTGTATGTGTGTATGTGCCAGTAGTGGGACTTGAACTCAGGGCCTGGGCATTGTCAATTTTTCACTGAAGACTAGCACTCTACTACTGGGGCCAATCTTCATTCCAGGGTTTTGGTGGTTAATTGGAGAGAAATGTCTCATGGAATTGCTTCCCTAGACTGACTTCAATTCTCAAATCTCAGACTTCTGAGTAGTAGCTAGGATTAATGACATGAGCCACCCGTGCTATGTGGCTATTGAGTGAAATATTTTCCCTCAATGAAATAGACAAAAACTAACAGTAAAAATAATAGTAAAAGCAGGAAGAAAATTATATTTGTGAAAACAAAATAAGCCGGGCTCGGATGGTTCACACCTCTAATCCTAGCAACAGAAAAGGCTGAGATCCGTGAATCACAGTTCAAAGCCAGCAGGGATGGAAAATCGGTGAGACTCTATTTCTAGTTTCATAGCCAAAATGTGGAAGTGGAGATATTGCTCTAGTGGTAGAGCTCCAATCAGGAGTAAAAAAAAAAAAAAAAACGAAAAAAAGCCAAAAGCCAAGGTAGAGCTCTGGGCTTTGAGTTCAAGGCCCAGTATTAGCACATTATAAAGATAAAAAGACAAGCACCCAAGGGCACCAAAGAACGCCATGAGTATTTTGATAATCACGACTAGACAATTAAATGATCACCACATGAACAAGGAGTCGGTGTGCAAGCTCTCTAAACACCGTTCCTGCTTCCATGATACCTCCATGAACCCCAGACTTAACACTGACTGCCTAACTACCTGTATACATGCCAAGACAGATGCTGGGGGGGAAAAAAACCAAACCAAATCAAAAAACGATCTGCGGTGGTGATTCCTTTTATCCAAGGATCTATGCAGGGAGGAGGGGGAGAAGGGAGAGAGAGAAGAAAGTTGCGGGGAGAGTTTTTCTACTTTCTGCTTTTTGTTATTGTTGGCCTATTCACCATGAGAATACATCCGCCTATTTTGTTTAATTAAGCAAATACATTTATTATTTATTCGATCCAACGTCCCAGCCTCAGCCGGAGACCCTCCACTCCTCCTAGGAGCCTCTTATCTAAACTATAATGCTGGCAATGGCTGCCGCAAGTCTCTGTTTAATATCTCCAGTTCCCCGCGGTCCCTCCCGGGTGGCTCTTCCATCCTCCAGGCAGCAAACCCCGTATTCACGGGAGGAGGGCGAGGAAGAAAGCCTGGTGCCGCTTCTACTTCTTCCCTGTTACTGAGGAGACAACAATTCCCACCGCCCATCTGGAAGTTCCTGCTTGTGTCTCACTGTAACCAGCTGGAAAGAAGGGTGGGGGGGGCGTAGGGGGAATGAGTATTTTATTTTCTAGACTTTTTTTTTTTTATTTTACTTCTTAAGGAGCTGCAAGAAAGTTGGTAAATGGCCTTGGGGTGAGCATGTATGATACGGGGATTTCGAATTTTTTACATAATGAAAATCTTGCATGCATTCTGGTGAGTGCATTTAACTGATAACCTATCTATCTGCACTTCGGAAATGCCGGAGAATGTGTTTTCTCACGCAGATGCTAAGCATTAAATCATCTGGCTTCTGAAAGCAGTCAAGTTTTCCAAAATACAAGGTCTGTTCTATATAAGTGAGCCTCTAGCCCATCACCCGGCCCTTTCCTACCTCTCTTCTTCTGTTGTAAATGTCTTTCATTCACTTTTCAAATGGAGGTCTTAGCAGTCACACACACACACACACACACACACACACACACGCACGCACACACACACACACACACACAAATTAGTTCCACGGGGTAGGGTGTGTGTGTGTGTGTGTGTGTGTGTGTGTGTGTGTGTGTGTGTACCCTGTGGAACTAATTATAGCCAATTCTTACACACTGTATCTTTGTAGTGTTGCAGAATTACAGGATTCATCCAATCAACAATCGCTATGTTTTGCCATCTTTTTCTCCACTGGACAGCCATCATAGACCTAGGCCTGGTAGTTCCAGCCTGTCTTTCTAGCTATTCAGGAATTTGAGGTGTGAAGGATCTCAGTTCACTGGACTCCTTCTCCAAAAAAAAGCCAGCAGGAAATACAATCTGAGCATACAGCTCCAAGTTGGTAGAGCACCACCAAGCCAGCCAGCTGAGTGAAATCATTAGGCCCCGAGTTCAAACCCCAGTGCCATCTGATCAATACTAATACTGGTTCAGTGTTTTTACTATGAGATCATCCGGCATCTACATCACGATTCTATTTTTTAATGTCTACGTTTCTGTTGTGTTCGTGTGCTATAAGTAATTGAGTATATTCTCTCCCGCTAATCAATAGGTGGTTTCTGATGTCTTCTTTGTCTCTTTTTTAATGTTTTCTTTTTATAAGCAACATTCCGCTCGTCGCTAAATCTTTTTGACCCCCATTGACTCCTCCAGAAATGGATCGAGGGCTAAGGACTGGTGTGGGGACTTTTCATCTGCAAGGGAGTGGTATGGTGTAGGACGTGAGTGAAACCAGCTCTGGGAAAGCAGCCTGGGGAATCTTCTATTTGAAAGGTCTGCAGTGAGGCCGCGATGAGCAGGAAGCTGACTGAGCGGTCCGGCACGGCAGGTGTATTGATCTGGTGGGAGCGAGGGAAATAGTGGAACGCCACATCGGAGAAGCATGCATAAAATACACGGGGAAGAGAGTCCTTTGGGGGTGAGATGATCTGCCATCCTAGTTTAAAGAGGTGGACAGCATCGCGTGGGCCGGTCGTGTGAACTCCTTGGATGCTGTTTGAGGATGAGCGTGAAGATGTTAAAAAAAAAATGAACAAACAAACTAGGTTTGCAGAAAGAGGATCGTGTGCACACACGTGCTGGGCGTGACTGGAATCCGTGATCGCGTGTGTCATCAGATTTGACACTCGTTATTGAACTGTATTCTAACACTCCAGATAGAATGCCTGGATGACTCGAGCCCTGCCCTGTCCCCTGGACCACGTCCCCAGCCCTTTGCACTTTTGCTGGTTCTATTTTGATTCCTTCTCCTGCAAGGATCTCACGGTCTTCACTCATGGCTGCCCTCAGGCACATCCTCCTTTCTGTGGCTCCTGTGTAGCGTATCTGGAATTGTGACTCCGCTGTGCTACACACTGAAAATGGGGTCCCCCCGGACAAAAACTAAAACGTATTTGTTTGTTAATACAGTGTGTGTACTTGTGTGGTTGAGTACGAATCAGCGCCAGTGTGTGATGGAGAGTTGAAGGTCTCACATATGACGGAGATAGATTTCCAGGCAGACTCTGATTTTTTGGTACAAGGGAGATGAACACCTGCTATCAGGAGCACTTAATTATTCAGTTATTCACCAGAGGAATGCAACTTTTCAGAAAAAAAAAAAAACAACACAGAAAAGTAGACCAACTGACGCAATGACTATTTGTCCCATACAGCGTTGGGTAGAAAATCATCATTAGGTTTTCATTGAATTATCACTAGGTGATTAAAACAATAATAACAAGGAGTTACCTGCGTGCCTTGAAGAGCAAAAGTTCGTGTAGAAGATCACATTATAAACGAGGCTGATTTTTTTAAGCAAAATTGCAACAAGTGACAAAGATTGTTAGATTAGAAAGGGACTTATTGGAAATGCAAAGTTTCATGAAGTAAATTCCAGTAGTCCAGGAAGAGAGCTTCCATTATGGATTATTTTTCATCTTGCTCATAGGTTAAATTTTTAATGATTCACATTTGTGTGTGTGTGTGTGTGAGAGAGAGAGAGAGAGAGAGAGAGAGAGAGAGAGAGAGAGAGAGAGAGAGAGAAAGAGAGAGGGAGGGAGAAAGGGAGAAAGACTTGAATAGAAGAGCTTAGTTCTATGTCTAATTTTGTATCTCCAGCATCATACATAATGGGTGTAATGGTGTTTAATTTTAAAATGTGCTCCTACCATTATTAATGGCCAGGAAAAATCAGCATTATTTTTGAGAAATAAGAGGACAATACCAAAACACATGACCTGCAGTAGCTCCCACAGCCTTTAGTTAATAGCACAGAGCAGAGAATCGATTCTAAAATGTGATTAAATAACTGAAATGGGATGGTTATCATACACGTCCAGTTCGAATTAGACGTGAACTTGAAAAATTATTTCCCTTCTCATCGCTAATAATTTCCTGAACCTTAACATAACAGATCAAAATCCTTTCCACTGAATCCTATTCCCCCGTCTGCACTATAATTTTAGTTAAACACAATCTGCTCCAATACCCTAAAAGAAAAAAAAAACTTGAAAAATAAAAAGAAAATTACTTTATGCTTCTCTAAAATGCTATTATAGCAGCATCTAACTATCCTGATTAAGATTTACCCAACTACCAGCATCTCCTCAAAGCTCTTTGGTCCTGTCCTTTAAACAATTTCTTTAAAAATGATCATATTGCTAATTAAGGGAATTTTAAGTGAACTACTCATGATCCAGATTCAATCATCGACTTCTTACGTATCTCCTCATGTGCCATCTGTCTACCCCTCCATCATCAATTAATTGGAATTGTTCTTTTGTGCCTTTGGAAACCAAATCATACAATCAGTATACCTCTAGCTTGCCGTTTTGTTTGATTCACTGTTTATCTTGGTTCTATCCTCAGAGGTGTTAAGGTTAGATGTTCACTTGTAAAAAAAAAAAAAACCTGATAAATTATGAATTGCATTCATTTGGATGGATGCAAATTGTCTCTGTCCCGTAGAGACCTGCCCAGACACTTGTCTGGGTCACGATCCACCTATTTATACTTTCCACCCTCCCGAGGCTGACAGGGACCCAGCACCACATGCAGGTCTCAGGCGAGGAGGAGTTTCTCCGGAACGTTCCTGCCTTGCCTTGATCATTCCAATCTCAGTCTCCCATGGAGCTGGGATCACAGACATGAGCCACCAGCACCTGGTGCCAAGTCAGTTTTCAACTGCAATTGTTTTTGTTTTAAGTATAGGCACATTTACTATACATTTACTGCTATAGATACATACATACACACACACACACACACACACACACACACACACACACACACACACGTGCAGTAAAGTTAGCAAACATATTTGCAAATTTAATCAAAGCGCTCTCTCTCTCTCTCTCTCTCCCCAGGAGTATGCAAAATGCTTTTGGAAAGTAGAGAAGGCAATATACTTGTCGTTTCTTTGTTTCTTTCTTCGTTTCCTTGTCCTCGCTAATGTAGGCAGTCATTTCTAGCACACATGAGCATCCGCACTTGGCCTCCCGTTTCTGGTCCTTCTTTCTGAGTTCATGCTCATGAGTGCTGCTGCTCTTGACCGCAGCGCTTCAAGTTGAACAGAAAACTCCTGCTCTGGTTGATTTCCTGATGGCCCCAGATTCTCTCAGGACGCAGCTAGTTGGGTTTGGAGACTTGGAACTGCTCTGTCCCTTAAGCCACACTTGTAGTTCTGGCGCCTTTTGAGGGTTCATTAGAGAGTTTCATGGATGCATCTGCTGGGGCTGGGTTTGAATCAAGATGCTCAAACCTCAGCCTCCTGTGCAGCTGGGATTATAGGTGTGTGCCACTGACTCCTCACTAAAACCACCAGTAAGCTCTAGGGGTCTTTGTTCTATAATGGTCAATTGATGAGAGGCCAAGTAATCTTGGGTTGAGGTTTATGTGGAATGTGACCGTAGCAGGCTGCTGCTGTTCTGGTCTGTCGGCTGTGACGTCATGCACGGATGCATTCCTCTAGTGTAATTGTCCCTGTGACTCTGTATGATCAGCTTAATAATAAAAAGTCTCATAAAAAATCTTGCCCTTTTTTAATTAATTAATTTATTTTTTTGGTCAGTCGTGGGGCCTGAACTCTGGGCCTAGGCGCTGTCCCTCAGCTCTTCAGCTCAAGGCTAGCGCTCTACCACTTGAGCCACAGCGCCACTTCTGGCTTTTTTTCTTTTTGCTTATGTGGTGCTGAGGAATCGAACTCAGGGCCTCATGCATGCAAGGCAAGCGCTCTACCACTGAGCCACCTTCCCAGCCCTTGCCCTTTTTTAAAAAAATTAAACTTTGACCACATTCTGTGTCTCCTAAATCGCACTTTAGCTTAGAATGACTTGAGACCGATTACAGAAAGGTGAAATCCTGAAGGAAAAAAAAATAAAATTACGAAGGAAACTTTAGAAAGTGTAAGTGCACTGACGGCTGTTTCCTGTCAAAGGACTGAGTGTATTTCTTTTTTAGAAAGGGAACATCGTCGCACTCATATTCAGCGTGTGCACTTCAATCTCTGGAAGGTGTTCTGTTTTTTTTTTCTGTGAATAATTATTCCTCATGGATCATTGGTGGACGTTCTGTCTGGATTGACAACATGGTTCAAGCAAGTACTGGTTTTATTATTATTATTTTTGGAGTTTGGAGAGTTGGCTTATTCCCCCATTTAATTCTTGTAAGCTAAGGAAAATCTTTTAGTTTACCTGTAGAAGAAAGCCAACCACATAATTTGATCCTTGAGTCAAAAGGGTTTCTAGATTTTATACACACACACACACACACACACACACACACACACAACACACACACACACACACACACACACACACACACACACACACACACACACACACCACACACACGGATATTCTTATCTTTATCCCTTCAAGAAAACCAGGAGAAACCTTGTGGGTGAGCAGTTGTCCAGTGAGGGAGAAAGTCAGATGGAAGGAAGAAAATCGATCCATGCCACATCCAAAGAGCTGGAGAATCAAGAGTTTCAAAGGGAGCAGGCTCTGGCCAGCTCTCTTCTCTCCAAGTTTTATATGGAACTTTAAGGAAGGCCAGGGGATGAGCTGGTTTGAGCTGACTTCGTCCGGATCAGAGCTGGGCATCTGTAAGGGATTTTCCTCTCCCAGACCATCTGAGAGCAGTAACAACTTACATTTAGGCCACACACTTTTGAAGGGATCATCCTGTATTTGACTTAGAGTTCATTCGTGGCAGTACTGATGCTTGCGGTTACTAGGCAGGAGTTCAAGCACTCAAGCCTCCTGAAGAAGACTTTTTTTCCCCCTCTTGATTGCTTCCTGACATACCTGAGACCTGAGTTCCCGATTCGGAAATCGGTTATCTCCTTTGTCGGAACCCTTCCTATGTGCTCATTCTGCCAGGACCCCACACCTGTTTCCCAGTGCCTTAGGAGGCTGACGTGGGGAAAGATCATACTTCAAGGCCAGCCTGGTAGAAGATCTCCCAAGTCTATTTCTCCATTAAGAGCTAGATTCGGTGATTTCCACCTGTTAGACCAGCCAGCATGGTTTCAAAGTCTGAAATATGGGTTTGGGGGCCTAGTAGGATATTTGGGCAGGAAGCAAGCCCCTGTTTTATCAACAAGCAACATGGTAAAGGTCTAAAGGAAGGGCTCAGTGAACAGATAGATAGATAGATAAATGTATATATATTTCTGCTCACAGTAGTCTCAAGGAATTTTGTTTGTTTGTTTCCAAGGGAATGCATCAGACAGTTTAAAGAAGATTCACTTGGAGAACCTATGGGTTTCCGTAAAGACAGTATTAAGTCTCCTCTCCTCAAAGCACTGCATCTCAATGAGTGAACACAGTGCGTTCTCTGCCGGTCCTGTTGATATGGCCACTGTTTCTCTTGATCGATAGCCATGCTGCTCAGGTCTGAGAGAGTCACTGAGTTAAAACCCCCTGATGGATGATATTATTTTTATAAATGAATTGGAGCGTAGCTCTTTTCCTGGCACCTATTAACCACCACAACAAAAATACATATTTCATCGCCACAACCTGGAGAATATTTCCCACATGTGCTGTCGTTCACTCATTGAGTCTGATGCTACTGCGCCTTGAACCTGGGCGTGACATGTGCGAGGCAAGTGTTCTACCTACGGATCCACACATTCCCCCATTTGCCACACATTCCACCATTTTCCACTCCTTTCCAGCAACTCCGATAGTATGTGATCAAAAGCCAACGTCTTCGGGAAAGATCTTAGCCCCTGAACACACACGCATCCTGAAATAATCATCAATGGATGGAAAAGCAAAACAAAAACCACCACCTGCATTCTGAGGAAACGTCCTTACTGATAATTTTTTTTTTTTTGAGGTGGGTTTCTCTGGACCGTTGGCTGGCATTGACAGTGCACACACGGCCATTTTTCTTTTCTCAATTCCCCTCCCAGGGCCAACCCTTGGGCTTTGTGTAGCACAGGGAGCAGGCAGGGGCTGGAAAGAGCTGAGAGGAATCCCGTAGTCTGGTGTGATCAGGATACCAGGCATGGGGAGATACTTCTCCTCCAGTCACCAGTCAGTGGAGCGAGCAATGGAAAAACTCCCCGGGGGCCCGGGAAGCCACTAAGACTCTGAATTCACATTCCCAAACCTATTTTATTCTCTCCAGGATCATTTGCCCCATTGCTGAGCAGGAGAAAGCCAGGCAGAGGTGGTTGTGAACCATGTGGAGTTTGGTGGCTGGGTGAGCAGCTTTGCCTTTGTGAATATCCACGTGTTCATTAGCACAACCATAAAGTTGTTGATTTTCTCCCTGTTTTTTTTTTTTGTCTTTTTTTATTTGATTTGTTTTCTTTTTATGATTTAAGAAGTCAAAGTAGTTGCCATTTAACAAAGCAGTTTATAAATACGATATCCTGGATCAATATTCTTTCAATAGTCTCACCCAGGCCTCCCCTATCTACCTCTCCCCTCACTCTTGCTAATTTTGTAGGACATAGATTGGAATCTCAACTGCATTTCCCCCTCTCTTCTCTCAGATTACAGAACATATTTACTTTATTCGTGGAGTTTTTTTTTTTTTTTTCTCAAGTACTCGTGTGTTCTGGTTCAAGCTGGGTCTACTAGCTGCAGCGTTCCAAAATTTCTTGCTACCTTTATCAGTGATTTTCTTTTCTCACATCAAGTATTGATATTCCTTTTTCAAACTGGCCCCGTGAGCTGCAGCCCTCTGAAACTTCTTGCTAGTTTATCTTCAGTGAGATGCCTTGGGAGATGCCTAGAGTCATCTGCCATTGTTGCGGTTTCCATGGCTGCATGTGTGTGTGTGTGTGTGTGTTTCCTAGTAATTCACTTATTTATCTACAATAACAGTTTGGGAGGGGTGGGCCATTCCAAAGACACCCCCAGCCCGCCCCTTTTCAGAGCAGCCTTGCTGTTACTCTGCAGACTCTGAAACCACACAGTTCCGACTCTGATCGCTACGCAGGAATATGCAATGGCCACTTCCTTTTTGGCTGCTTCCTCCTGCACCCGATTTTAATCCTAGGTGTGTGAAAACCCGGGCAAAGTCGGAAAGTGTGGCAGCAGAAAGACGTGTGTCCATTCATAATTCTATTCTTACCACTCACACCCCGGCTGTGGAATAACCCTCCCGAAGATGGAGCATTCAGATGCCCACAGGAAACGACCTTCTAGTTCTTTCCGGGCCTTTTCTTCTACAGGAGTCACTCAAACAGACGTTGTCCTGTAATGTTGTAGAGAAACAATACTTTCTTTACTGTAACTCTAGGGGAATTATTTCATGCTGGAAACTGTTTATTAAAACATTAAAATAGGTTTGCTTTTGATGTATTCTGATGCCCGCGTGTTGTGTGTCCTCCTGTGGGGAGAAAAGACCCTGGTTTCCCAGAAAGGACTTGATGAATGTCCAAGTCTGTGCCCAGTCCTGGGTTCCTTAACCACACCGGGAAAGTGAAGAGGGCCTGGCAGCAAATGGATGGTGTCAAAGCGTTGTGCGTAGTGTCTCCCCTAGTGTCCCTCAAACTGTCACACGGCAAAATCAGCTGTGTGCCACACTGCATAGGGAAGTGAATGGGAATGCAGAGACATAGTAGGACGGCTTCGGGAGTTGTGGGTGAGCTCTATGATACACCAGAAAAGTGAAACACCTGCCATCATCTTTAATCCCGAGAATAAAGGTTTACCATGACCATCTCTCTCTCTCTCTCTCCCTCTCGCTTTCTCTCTCTCTCACACACACATACACACCTCCCAAAATTATATATTGTCTTCCACATCTTCGTCTTATTTTATGAATGTGATGGTGTATCTGAAGTACCACACAGGCACTTTTTATAAAATTATGCAAAGAATAAACCTGATAAAAAAAAATCTCCATTGTTGACTTTAAACCCTGACCAACTCTAGGAGTTGGGAGAAAAGGAATGGTAGGGAAAAAACAAAGGAGGGGGTAACAGTGCTTGATAGGAAATGGGTTTCCTTGCTCATGTAACGTAACCCTCTGTACAGTATCTTTACAATAAAATATATATAATAAGTATGTTTAATAGTCTCTCATTGTCTGATACTCATGCTTATTTTTAATACACTCATTGAGTGTCATTATTCTATTAAACACAGTAAAGGAAACATCCTTAGTTCAAATGGCACTGTTTTCAAGGCCATGAAAACAGTGTTCCCCATTCAACCTCTCTGTTTACAAATATTGAAATCTTATAGCCAAACAGCATATTAGTTAGAATTCTTTATTGATTACCTACAAGAGAATAATTAGCAAATTCCAATGTCATTCTTTTAGTCTATCTAGCATGATTCCAAATTCTCTAAGTCTAACTCTACTGTGGAAAATCTAACACCTACTGGAAACTCCAACTATCTGTCTATAAGTAATGGTAATGATAACAATAATAATAACAATACTTTGAACATTATTACAAGCCAGAAATATCATTTATAGATATAGATCATATATATAGTCACAAATATTTTAATAATCCAAATAAATACTCATTACTTGTGGTATGGAGAGAGTCAGTATTTTATTGAAAATCCAATTTTTAAAGGGATTCTATTAAAGTTGGGCAGGAAAGAAGGAAAAGAGAGGAAGGAGAGGAGAAGGTAGAGGAAAGCATGGAGGAGAGAGAGAGATGATGGAGATGGAGAGGGGAAGGAAATGATGGGGGAGGAAAAGAAAATGGGAAGGAAAAGCTGTGGGGGAATTCCCATATCATTCATTGTGGCCTGGCCGGTGCAATTTATCGTAATCCAATGCATTTGAGAAAGAGTTGATCCTCAGCTCAGCATCTGGGCAAAACCCCTCTACTGCAGTTTCAGAAATCCCTTTGGTTTGTAATCAGGTTACCAGCAGGTAGAGCAAACCAACATTTTAAGGTAACTTGACAAAGAATTGGAACTGCGTTTTAAAATTGTTTTACGCTTACTATGTTTTACTAATATTTATTTAAGAGAGGAAATACACCATTAGCTGTGCTCCTAATTAAAAAAAAAAATCACAGTATCTTTATGCAAGTTGAGTTAATGAAAACAGGATCAGAGATGTCGTAATGAATTAATTATCCAAATTGTTTGTGCATAAAGTCAACCTATTATGGTAAACATTGCTTAAACTTTCAAGTGCAAATATTTTTTCCGAGAATAAATATTTCAACGAACATCATTTCTTTAATATTTGCGGTGACCTAGAAAGAATTAAGAGTAAAGGCTTCAATATTGCAGCAAAATTTTTCTCCCTACACACACATTTTCTCATCAAATAAGTTAGCGATAAGATGAAAATAGAAGACTGAAATTGTATGTAGCTGATGTCAACCCATCCAATATGCTGGAACAAGTACTTTCTGCATTGTGTCGAGGACTATCTCTTCTTTTAACTTTTTTGTTGTTGTGCTACAGAACAATTCCTCTTCATTCTACCATCTCCCGGTGATGGCATAGGTAACCTTGTCCCTAGGAAAAGCCAAACTCACGTTTTCTGAACTAAATCTTAAGAGCGCTTGTATTTACTTTTAATGAAACGTCACGAAGAGACACGTACCTGCTTTTTCTGCTCCTGGTGATGATAACCTTAAAACAACCTATGGGAGAATGCTGACCTAAAACCTTCAGGGCTATCAGATGAAGTCCTTTACTGAATGCTAGGTAGACACGTTTCATGTGAGCTCTGCAATAGTTAATAAGGCATTAGTCAACAACATCTAAAGATCAGCTGGTTTCAAGTTGGGCTTCTCCTCAAGAGTCTAAAGAGCTGAGTTGTGGAGTCCGTCATTCCATCTGCTCTTATATCAGACACTGGTGTGGAGTATGAGGTGGGTTTGGGGCTAGTTCCTCCCTGTACACAGAGGACCCTTTGGCCTTTCCCGTCTTCTGCACCTGCCTCCTCAGCAATTTCCCGTAGCAAGATTTCTCTGACATCTAAGCTACCTTCTGAAAGCGTTTGGCTTTGTAATGTGACATTTAAAGATTTTGAACATTTTCTCACTTCGTAGCCGCATCTGTAACTAATAAACCAGAGACAGTACACTTTATTCACATGGCAAATTTTTTTTTGAAGTGAGCCTAGTCTGAGAGAACGTAACATCTGCGTTTCTCTGTAGACCTGTCCAGGACTAATACCTTGTTGAACTGTATGTAGCTGATATGCCTGTATACCTCCCCTTCTTAAAGAAAGCAAACACATTCAAATGCATTGCAAACACAAATTGATATGGATTGCAATCCCTTTCACACAAATCTATAAAGATATTTTTTTTAAAAAAAATGGAAGAAAGTGTCTAATAATGAAGCTCTGGGAATAAATACAAATACCAATTATGTTTACTGAGGTGTGACCTTGACATTAGCCAAGTGCGTGCTGGTGATTTTAAAAAGCAAAAGAAAGTTAATTCTTCACATTTTTTTTTTATTCCAGGGAAGATACGTGTCTCAAATAGCCTTACATAGTATCCAGACACATTCAGGAGATTTTGAATATGTGGTGTACTAGTACACAAAGGCACAGAGTATTTGAGGTTACCAAGAAGCTAAATCAAGAAGGAAAAGCAAGCTGCTCAGGCAAATTTGTCATATATATATGTATATATATATACATATATTTAATGTACATATGCATATAAATACATATATGCACCTCATATACAATTTGTTGAATTGAAACTCATTCTGCTGCCTTGGGTTTCAGGGTATAAGAGTTCTGCATATGGAACAGTAGGAAATGTGGGGAGATCGTCTATGTATTAAACACATTATTACCTGCATGTCTAATTCACCGTTCACCCCAAGGAAGACAGGAGGAAATAGTACACAATAACAGTTCAAGTGGGGAAGTGGAGCCGTCTCACAGTGAAACGTGCTTCTCATCTGGCTCATGACTTTTTGCCTTCTGCCTTTTGCTGACCACTCCTCCACCTTCGCCCTGTGCCGTCACCAGAGCACGCTGGAGGCGTCACGTTGCATCTGACAGTTGACTACCTCCGACTCTAAATACACAATGCATTGCATATCCGATGGTTTGCTCCTTGAAAACGTAGTCCAGGGCTTCTACTCTGCCTTGGATGCCAAAAGTCAGACACATGTGTTCGTGTTTGCAATGCGTTTTCTCTTTTCCTTGTGATAGAGCCTAAAAAGTCAGAAACATGAACAAGAATGCTCTCCACCCCATGTAATGACAGTGCTTTGAGAAATATCCTTAGTTACTTTTTCCAAAGGCATATTCTCTTACCTTTCAGTTAATTGATTTAGTTGTGTGTGTGTGTGTGTGTGTGTGTGTGTAATGTTAGGTAGTCCAGTCTCCTGAATGGTTTGGGTGCTGTAAAGGAAAATAACAGCTCATTTATCCTCACGGAAATGCAATTGTTGTTGTTCTTCTAGTGAGAATCTATTTTATAAGTTGTCTCTGCAGCATTCATGTACTAAGCTGTTTGAAGTAACTGTATTTCAAAATATTGCAGGGAATATATATATATTTTTTCCTACAGAGAGAAAGAATTTTTTGTGGAAAGAGACTGACATAGCATTTTTACATTTTACCATTATATCATGCATTTGGGAAAAATATGGAAATCCCTGCATAATTTTAAATAGGACATGTCAAACTTATCAGTTATGTGAGAGCAAGAAACTAACCAAGCATAAGCGAAAAATATCAGAAATTGGATCTGAAGTTGGGAGAAGTTATAAAGGCTCCCACCAGTGTTGATGGCTCAAAAAAATCAAATAAATTGATTCATTATAAACCCCGAGGAAACTCTGTAATGTATGGGAATATTGTTAGAGGTAGAAATTTAATATCACTCGTTGATAATGATAAAAGAGCCATCTCACGTGACCCAGAGAGTAACAAAGGAAATGTGTACTCTAGTATTTCATGGGTACCGAGTATCACAATAAACAAGTTCGATGGTATGGGTTCTAGTCCATCAGTATTAAAAGATTTCTGGATCTAAATATTAGAATAATTATCTGTGTAAAATTGAATCAAAATTGACTAATGACTTAAATAGCAACTATAAAAGTAACATTACCATTAACTTGAAAAGATCTCATTTAAAGTAGCCAAAAGTAAGATAATGTCAGTCAGGACAGCTTCAATTTACACAGAGCTTCTTGTATTTTAGTTGAACATCTTAGTCTAATAATTACGTAGCTGAATAAATGTGCATATATATATATATATATATATATATATATATATATATATATTGCAAAAAAAATAACCCAACAAGGCAGAAACGAAAATGAGATCAAACATTATCTCTATTTACCAGGTGGGAATGAGGAGCTAAGGTTAATATTGGCCTAAACAAGGACAATGAGAATCAAACCATTCTCTCAGTTGACCCGACAGGGAAACGGAGGAAGAGAAAAATGTCTGTATTGGCCAGAGAACAGGGAGAACTGGAATCTAAACCTAGACAGGTTGCATTTCGTCATCAACATGGAGTACAGCTTTAAGGGACATGAAACTAGGTACGAAATAGCAGATAGTTCTTTAATAAAGGAAGGCTAACATTGTAGAAACCTAAGGATGCATGCCCCATTCTCAAATCCTATTTGAAAATTACCATTTTGCATATAAAACTTTTTGTGTATATAAAATTTCATTTTTAAATGAAAATCGTCTTAAAAGCACTTGATTCCCTCGAAAAATAATGAATCCTTTTGAGTGAATGGACGAAAAATCCTAGACTGTCTAATCAAGAGAGAGAGACCGTGTGTCACTTAATCAGTGGGAGGATTTTTTTTTCCTTAGGCTGAGGTGTCATGCCTCAGTCAACAACCAGCCCAATTATCCTTAACCTGAGGATATATATTAATAAGCCATCTGCATCAGGACTCAGATCCTCTTCTGAATGTGCCTCCGAAAAAAAAGTTGGATCTGAATAAAGGCAATTATTAGAACTATAGAAATAATCATTATCTATTCCTACTTATTATTATTAGAGCTGTAGAAGCCATCATACATATATATATATATATATATATATATATATATATATATATTTCTTAGTTATCTTGGGAAAACTAGAAAAATGGTAGGAATTACCAAGCCTTGGGATATCTGGATGTCAATCATGTCTTCAGACTCATAGTGTGAATGGTCTATTGGCAGATCGGTCTCCGATTTTCCTCTTCCTTCCCTAAGATTTTGCATTCGGGGGAACGTAAATGAGGACCAGCTATTTGTGATGCTATGCGTGACCAGCTATGTGTGATATGATTTAACTGTGTGGCTTTTGTCTTAATAGTATTTTAGCAAAGACAATCTGAATTTGTAAGTATGCTTGTATTGTTTTTTACTAAGGTTTTGTTACAGAGGGGTTACCATTTCATAAGGTAGTTGAGGAGTACATTTCTTTCTGGCCAATGTTACATCTCTCTTCCTTAAATAAAACAAATAAGTACCAATTCTTTTAAGAAGGAGTTGATTTTATTTAGGACAATGCCTTCTATCAACTTGAATAGTGGACACACTTTTTTTTGGGGGGTGGAAGTGGGTGAAGACACCACCGATAAATTTGGCTTTATTTGTATGAAATATTATTTAAATGTTATACAGAAACCATGCAGTTAGATGGGTGTAATATAGACATGCCAGTGCACTATAAAGCTATCTGTGAGATAGCTAATAGGGTTTACATTTTTGGTATTTACCGTGTAGCTGGGAGTATGGGCTGCTGTGGCGTCAGACGCCCATGTTGAAGGGAGGAGAGCAAAGCAAACGAAACTTGGCTGGTCTAGCATTTACTCAGAGCTGCACAAATACCAAATAGGTTCTAAAATTCATATGCAAAGCCATCTGGACAAGTGGGAGGTGTGTGGTGCTGTTATATAAATTTACCATTTATATTAAAGTCACATCGTCTCCTCCTAAGGATTTCTATAGATTCCAAGGATATAAGAAAAAAAAAAGGCTCAAAAGAGTAGGAGAAGAGGATATTTTCATTAGAAGGGATACTCAAAGCTCTAGGAGAGCCACACCATCAGTCATTCATAAAGTTCACTTTTCTTATGCAGGGCCTGTGATCAAAGGTCATCTCAAATTACCACACTTAGGGAAATGCGAATAAAAGCCTGCCGGGTGAAAGTGTCTTTGGATCTGCCTCAGAACTGCTTGAGTCGCAGAACTTCTCGAAATTGCTGGTTCAATATGCTCTCTATGAACGTGAATGTTTTTACTGAACTGCAAGTTTCTTTTGCTAAACCCTTCATTGTTAGTACACCTCATTATGCGTATTCTATTTTTCTCCTGCACAAATGCAAAACAACGGAAATAATAAAGTCTTTTCTAAAAGCATCTCACAAAAGTGTGGCAATAGCCTTACCTGAGGAGTTAAATTAATGAACACAACTGTAATATGCTTTTGATTTCTTTCAAAAAATATTAACTATCTTCCTTGAAAGTAGGGAAATGTTGAAAGGGCGGGGGAGAAAACAAAACAAAACAAAACAAAACACAAAAAAGCAATGGAGTTCCAAACAAGAATAGCAAACTGATGTGATCAGCAAAATACTTTTGCATTCTGGAAAGCTCTGGGCAAAATAAGGGAATCAGAGACACCTCATATTCAGGCAGAGATAATGCTGAGTGCTGTCAAATATTTGAAGAATGAGTTGGTCCAAACTCTGACCACAAGTGTCACATATACATTTCAGCTTTCAAATGGGTCTTTATATTTGATATCACTGTGACACCTTTCCCCAACAAATCTTGATGAGAAAAGACTGACAGCCTACAACCCAAGTAACAGCTGTATTCTAAGATGGAATCCTCAAACAAACAAACAAATAAAGCCTCTGAGTAGCTGTGAGATCCTCGATTCTGTCTACACCAGTGGTCCCCAAAGAGCCTCTCTTAAAAGATAAAAAAAAATCTGGACGAATCTCCTTCTGAGTGGGAATGGAATGGCTGGGAAGTATTTGGATCTTCTCAGTGAGGCGCAATTTGTTTGCAGGTGTTGCTGGGGTTTGGATCTCAGATCGCTAGCTACCATCCTGTAAGGGTACTGGAAAGGGCTGGAAGCTCTAGGGGCGGGGCTTATGGAGAGGAAGTTAGGTCTCTAGGGAGAGTATCTCTAGGGGCCATTGGGGTGAAGTCCCTCCCCATCCTCTCCTCCTCTGCACCCCTGAGCCAGGGATTCCTATCAGCCTACGGCCTCAAAACAGGGCATGAAGCCAGCCATCCAGCCCCCTAGGACAAAGAGGCCTCTGGATCTATGTGGTGATCAGCATTTCCTCCTTTTCCCTTGTCTATGTCAAGTTTTCAGTGATGAGAAAACGTAATGTAATAATACTGCATTATTAGATAATTATAATACACACTAATAAATTGTAAAGATGAATGCACACCCCTTTTCCCACCCACCCCCCAAAAAAGCCATTTAGAAAGCATACCTAATTTTTCAATGGAAAAAAATTAGGAAGCTCACGCAACAGGTAGATGACTTTTTAAAGCCACGTTCATACATAGAGCTAATCACCATAAAATCAGACTCCCAACGAAGCGGGCCACCAGCGGCGTACTTACTAGTTACCCAATTCTCTTATGAGAATTAATCTGTGATACTTTTCAGGTGCAGCTAATAACCTGATGAGTGTTTATCCAAAGGCAATAAATAATTGCGGTCACCGATCCACTTTTCAAATATAAGCAGGGTTGCCTCCAGCATAGGTCCAGATGTGTTCTAACTCAAGACCCAAGGTGTGTTGAATCAGTATTGAGATAGATACAGATGATAAAAGATATAGGTATTCAATCTATAGATATTCTCTATCCTCACGTAGGTGAGCTCCTAGGAATGGTGGAAGGGCAGAGGAAAATGAGCCCAAAGTGAAAGATTTATGGATGAGAAGAAAAGACAAGAAACAGTTATTTGCACACTCAGAAGAGTGCCATCAATCAGGGAGAGAAGCATATATCTCAGCTGTTGTAGGGAGCTTCCTAGAGACCCAGAGAGCAGGTGCTCGGGCTGAGATACCAGGAAGTCTGGACTTGCGGGTACAGAGGGAAGAGAGTTGGGAATGCTACTCTGATCTCTGTACCTACGGCTTCTTCATGCCACCGAGGGGAAAACTCAGAGCAAACACGTACCCATTGTCTGTCTGCAGAAAAGACGTACATGCAGTGGAAAGAATGGTACCACACCAGCAGTATATTTCTCTATGGTAACCTAAGTGATTGTAAAATTGATCACCTTTTCAACATAAGCATGAGTTCACTGTACAATCTACTCTGAAAGCTTTATATTTGCAAGTATGGCAGATGAGCTTCAGACTACCTCTGTATCAAAGAAATTGATTGGATTGATTGATTGATTGATTGATTGTGTGTGTGTGTGTGTGTGTGTGTGTGTGTGTGTGTGTGTGTTTGCCAGTACTAGGGTTTAAACTCAGGGCCTGGGTGCTGCTTTTGAGCTAAGACTCTCCCTAACTTTCTTGTCCAGGCTGGCTCTGAACCGTGATCCTCGGCTCTCAGCCTCCTGAGTAGCTAGGATGACAGGGGTGATTCACCCAGAGGCTGGCCAGAAATTGATTTTTGTTTCTGGAAAGATCCAGCCCTCTGTAGACAAGAGAACATAGGTTCTGTAGTACGAGAATCACTGAGCCCACCTCCCTTTACTGAGGGAGTGGTGCTTAATCAATCAGCTTACTTTACTAGACTCCCTGTGTCATTCGCCCTGAGATACCAGAGCTGTGTGTTCCCACCAATATTTCATCACTTCATTCTGAAAAAGTCCCATCTCCAGTGTTCTGCCACGACCGTATGATTTACAGTTCTTCATTTGCTTCTGAAATGTTCACCCTCATCTCAACTTTCCTATTCCTGGCACCAGGAAAGATCTGGCTTCAGGTTTTATTTATTCAGAGTCTGCAAGTTTCGTAATTTTTAGATCACTGTCACGTCACTTTACCAGGAATGTCATTTATCTGATAAAAGCACTCAGGGAGGAGCTGCCTGCTGATTCATTAGAGAGGCCTGATAAATGCATTATCTTATTTAGTAAGCAAGCAAATCCCTGATAAACAGGTGAAAACCTGAGACAGGTTAATGCTGAGTTTTTTTCAGTTGCCTTCTTTGTTAACATTTTTGTTTTGATTTGTCTTTTTATTTTTTTTTTACTTCTGGTAAGCTTGAGTATCTTCTTGAAATCAACTTTACTAACAAAACCTACATAGTATGACTGTCATGAGTAATTCTGCATGCTGTACTTGCTTCATATTTTTTTATTTAACCCTTGTCCACAGCTCAGTGAGATCTCACTTGTATTTCCATCTCCACTTCAGAGATGGGGAAACTGAGGCAAATCAAGCATGTAGCAACACAATGCCACACAATATATGCCACACTGAACTGTGACGTGAACTCCACACTCTTCCACTGCATGTATCTGCTCACCTTCTGCTAGAATGTAAGCACATACATTCCACACGTGCATAGACTATATATTCCATTTTTAATCTTGTATTTGTTTGCTTATTGAGGAAAGAAATCGTTTCTGCTGTCCACCTTTAATGTAATTCTGACTCGATTGTTTCTACCTCAGTTAGGGAATCTTGGGCAGTGCTGTGCTTCAACAGAAGATCAAGTTATCAATACTTGCTTTATTTATATAGGAGAAACTATTTTCTATCCAGTGTCATCTTTCCAGCCCTTTCTACTTAGAAGATCATTAGGAGCATTGTCTCTTCTTTTTCTGCCCACATGGTAACTGCTTCTTGTATAAAGTTACATCAAGTAGGTTTTAAAGTCTCTTGTGTGCCAGGAGTTCCTTAGATTGCAGATGAACTATAATGTAAACTTGAAAACATAATCACTTCTCAGCTTGCTGTTTTACTTTCCATATTTCAGGGAGTCAGTATAATGCGTAGAACTATGTATTGGGAAGTAACTCAGTGATTTGCATACATTGTCTTTGCATGAATTGCCTTATCTAATCCTTACTTGATTTTATTTAGTCCTGTTTGACTTGGGGTTATTTTTATCTAATCATCTCTAAATCCCTTTGTGATAATTCCAGGCCTTCTCCATTTTCCAGGGAAGGAAACATTGGCAGGGTTGGCTTAGCTTGGTCAATAGTCCAAGAGTT
The DNA here is from genome assembly GCF_019054845.1 of Dipodomys spectabilis. NCBI lineage: Eukaryota > Metazoa > Chordata > Mammalia > Rodentia > Heteromyidae > Dipodomys > Dipodomys spectabilis. Next base: position 4,262,612 of record NW_024870935.1, read on the forward strand.
TACTTGGACAGTAAAACATCACACCCAGATTTAATTTTAGGCAAAGAAAGGTATTTCCCACAAGACAAATCGGTTCTAATGTTCATAACAATTATATCTATAAGCTCCTTTTCAGGGGATTAAGTAGTCTTTGACACTTAAACCTTTGAATTATTTAACCTTATTAAACCTTAAATTATTTAAACCTTCAAATTAGTATTTAACCTTAAAAAGCAACCCCCAAAAAGTTCCTGAGTTTGAGACCCAGGAAACTGGACCTTGTGACACAGCTTCAACTTTGAATTCATAAAAGAAGATGCCCACTTCTAGAACCGTCTTCTACTTCCATTCTGATGGTCAGGAATCCAGTCTCTGGAAACCACAGTCCACCCAATGCATTTATCCACCACAAGCTGTGGCCGGGCTTTTCCATTTGTTTTTCTTGTCTCTCTCTCTCTCTCTTCTCCATTAGCAATCTGTTCTCCTCTCTGTCTTTGTCCTATTAACATTCAAACCTTCTCTGATTTCGCTTACAATTGAAAAATAGGGATTAATTATTTTAAAAAAGGAAAAAGAATACTCCCAGTTCTCAATTTCCATCTAGTACTTATAGATATGTATATATAACATATATAATAATATATATGTAACATATAACAATAACATTACATATAACAATATATGTAATATATACTATACATACATCTATGGTGTTTATATATGTAAATATATATATATGTATATTTTTACATCTCTCTGCTCCCTTTCTTTACCACACAGAATTGATTGACTTGGTCGCTCTTGTCTACGTTCGCTTCCCCATTGGTTCCAGAAGCTGTGTGGCAGGGAGAAAGCCTTGCACTTGATAGGCTGGGGGTTTTGCCACTGGACCCACGGCGTCGGCACTTTTGTTTTTGTTATTTTTTAGAACTGTTTTTCATATTTATACCTTGACGGATCTGGACCTGCGATCCTTCTATTTCTTCTTCCTTACACAGATACACATTACCGCCTATCCAGCTTTTTATTGGTTGAAATTAGGTTTGGGATCCGTGCTCTGGGGCTTGCGGGGAACTTCTGCCTGCCTGTGGAGTAGCTGGGCTTACAGGCATGGGCTGGGTAGAGCTCCCCTAGCTTTCACAAAGGTTCTGTCACACTGATTTGATGTCACACATTATGCTAAACCACAAGCTTAAAACAATGAGCGCATGATTGGGAGATCACTGGAGTCCAGGGTTTGATACCAGCCTGAGGAAGGTAGTAAGACCCCATTATCACAGACCAAAAAAAAAAAAAAGCAAACAACAAACAAACATACAAACCAATAGACATAACCAGAGCAACTCAGACTTGATGCATAGAGGAGGTGCAATGCACCCTTGTTTCTAATAATGAGAATCTCACTTTTCTCCTTTGGTCCCTTGGCTATCATTGAACAAGCTCAAGTATGGAAGCATACTATGAGCACAGTCCAGTAATGCACCAATTCTTTTTTTTTTTTTTTTTGAAGTTTTGCCAAGTTTAGAAAGGCTTTTCATTTCAGACCCTAGCATTTGTATCAAAATGTATCACACTGCGTGGTCATCTAAAAATGTCCCTACACTTTTAAGACGTGAGCTTTATCTCATTATTTACTTATTTAGCTGATCAGAATGCATGAACATTTGTTTGCAAGAAGAGAGATATTCTAAAGCTTCATCCAAAAGACCTGACTTAATAAATAGCTGTTTGAGCTATAGATAAATTATTGTTTTTCGGTCAGTGACAATGTAAGCAGATTTTTTTTTGTAAAAACATATAGCTCTTATGATTTTTATCCTATGAAGTATTAGACGTTTTTGCTGCTTTGAGAGAAACTTTTCAGATTAAAATTTAAAACTTCCTATTTTCATTAACTGAATTTCTGTCGAGTGGAAATTATTCTTTGGCGTGATATAGCATGCTGCAGTAAATTCTTTCTTTAATTTTAAATCGAACAGCTTGGTGTGTGTTTCTTAGAATTTGTTTTGAAGCTACTGCTGACCTTGAACTAAGTGGCAGCCAATATATCTTTACACAGGTGTGGGCTTCGACTTATGGCAAATATGTGTGTTTTTACAGTCGTGCATAATTTCCAAATTCTAGAAATTACCTCTGTTTTATAGCTGTACCTTCCAAGCCTTTTAGGAAAGGCTCTGTCAGCATTTCCATCATACCCTTTGCAGAAGTTTATAACACACTCATAAAACGCACTCCGGGATTAGTTTTGGCAGATAGACTCTCATCCAGAAAGAGTTGTTATTTTTCTCACAATTTATATAGAACGCACTGGCTGTGTGTTCTCAAACAACTGAAATTCGGAGGCTTCTGGCCTTTTTCTAAAGGATGGTGTGCCCTCATGAAGATGTGTGTTTGTGCTCTGGGACCTCTCCTTTCCGCTCAAAGGGGAACTTGCGCAGGAATGTAGAGTTTGAGGGGTTCCAGTCCCTGCTCTGGCTTCCATTATAGGTGGAAGATGATGGATGAGCTCTTTAGTAAATAGAGCGCTTGCTGGCTGCCTCTTATGCATCACGCACCATCTTCCTGTCCTTCGTCTTGAGGTGGCTTACAAACTTACCGTTGCATCTCACACGGTTCATTTCCCAGGGTTTGCGATTTCTTGACTGCACCGTGCTGGGCACTACCTCTGAAATATCACTGGTTGGGACTTCTCTCAAAAGACCTGGTGACCTTTGAAGACACACCCTGCTTTGTTCACCTCCATATATTTCCCCCATTGTTCTTTATTAATCCTTCTGGGTCAACACAGAGTCCGGACTTCTCAAAAGAAAGGCAGGCTTACACCACCCAAACCCATGCTGATGACATTCAATAACGAGACATACTACACACCAAGGAAACCAACAGCCCCTAAATTCCTGGGATATTTTTTTCTGCTCTGTACAACATAATTGGTGTTAACTGTGTCCCAACAAGTTTATTCTTCGTGAAGCTTTGCCTGTGTTAGATCTCTAGGCAGGGACTGGCGTAAGGACTTAATTAGGCTACAGTCAAATATGGGCAGAATCCCACCACCTCCACCTTGCCTGGTGTACACTTGAATGCCCATCACTGGAGTTCAAGAGAACTCCAGTGTAAGTGGGAACAGGTGCAACCCATTAAACCAGCCTGAGAGTCTGGGGTTCTCTGAACCCCAAACAGTCAGCCTTGTTTCATACTCCATGGAGGTTTGTTGCAATACCAATTTGCAGAAATGCATACTCTAAATGGAAAGCTGCCTTTCTCTTTTTATTAATGGCTCTTTGGCCAAGGCCCAGATATACTGGCCTGGGTTTTTTGTGGGGTTTTTTTTTTGTCATAAAAAGACTTAAATGCCAAAAGACCAAGTCTATTAAAGACACCGGCCATATCCGTGGAGCGACTTGAAGCCTTTTTAAATTTGCTCATCACGGACTTTAATGCATAATAAGTAGCCGATTAAACTGATTTTTAGAATTGGCATATAAAATATGTGGCCATTACAGAGCCATCTCTTTCAGGAATGGGAGAAACTCCTGCTGCAGCGAAAGTTGAAAAATAATTTGCTGGGGGGAACACAAAACAATGGGAGTGGGAGTTTCCAGCTCATTGAAACTCAATTTATTATTTGCTTAAATGGCTCCTGGAACAGGGGGGAAGTGTCGGCAGGACAAGAAGACAAGGAGGATTCTTTTGCTGATGACAAACATGTAATAAAGAAAGAAATCTCCAGTACCCAATGTGGAGATGATCGGAGCCAGAATCCCAGGCTGAAAGGAGAAAATGGGAAGGTGGCTCTTTGGGAATTCACGGTTTTCATCTTCCGCAGGATTGGTAGGGAGTGTGTGACTCGATTCTTCTCCCCTCGCCACGCCAAGGAGCTGCGATGTGAGAAAATGTATGAGAAAAGCAAAGCACCAAAACTTGGTGGTATGTGTGATAACTTGGGATCTCTAAGCGAGGGGTTTGTTCGACATTCGGGTTGTCACAATGACTACATCACAGCCTAACTCTGTTTATGGCAAGTTAGAAATGCCCACAATGGTAAGGTAAAGCCACCATGGGCCTTCAGATGATCGCTTGGATATTTTCGTCTCGCACAATTCTGTTACCCTAGAAGCCAAGCCGTAGTAGTTTTGAAGCCGATAGGTATTTACTTTTTCCATACCTGTGCTCTGCTCTGTGTGTGCAGATGCCACTTAAAGAGCAATTCTCATCGCTGTAAACCTGTAACGTAGATTTTGACAAAGCCGGTGAGAATAATTAATGGTATTAAGACACCGTGAGCTTCCCTATGCTTTCAACCGAAACCGTTTTGTAGTTGATTAGGCATTCTACTCCATTTATGTCAATGGAATTTAGCTCTTTCTCGATGATGCTTACATTTATGACAACTTACCCGGTCTTTGAGGCCATCGCAGATGGACCGGAGCTTTGCCCCACATCCTCCTCCAGGAAAGCTTTGCCCCACATCCTCCATCCAGGAAAGCCTGCTGATGTGTGTGTGAAGAACAACAGTGCTTCACCTGTCTCCTGCCCTAATTCTGAAGGTGATTCACTATGTCTAGAAGAGTGACCTTGTGGAACCATAGGCCGTCTTTTCCCAAGAGAGTCAGTGTGGGCTAATTTTTAAATGGTCACGTAGTGAATTTTTAAAAATATATCAGTGAAACTTGTTCTTCTTTCCTTTCATCTGTTTATCATGACTAGAAGACCTAGACAGTCAAGCCTTGTTACAGTCTCAGCCATTAACATTCTCCCCCCGCCTCTCCCTTCCCTTTCCTCCTCTTCCTTCCCCTCTTCTCTCCCTTCCCCTTTCCTCCCCTACCCTCTGCTCTTCTCCATTTCCTCCCTTCCCTTCTCTTTCCTTCCCTTCCCTTCCCTTATAATCTTCTCCTACCCTCCACCCCTCCCCTTCTCATCCCTTCTCCCTTCCTTTCCTTGCCTCTCCCTCCTCTCTCCTTCCTCCCTACCGTCTCCCTGAAGCACATGGCCAAGATCATCCTGGTGAGAACTCTCCTCTGTAGCTCCATGTTCAGCCCTATGTTCAGTTCCCTTTATGATGATGATTAACGCGTGGATTGGGGTGAGAGAGAGGCCAGTGCGTTCATTCACCTAATACAGAACACGTCCGTTCTGCTAACAGCAGATGACTAAGACTTCATTCTTGGCTTCAAGTATTTCTGACCTAATGCCTAAAATGAAAAGATTTCCCTCCTTTAAATTCAAATTCCATCTCCTGTAGACATTAAATTCAGTCATGGGCATGGATTATGGAGTTTCTGATTATTGGTTTTATTTTTGTTTTTACGGCTCTGGCACTCACTGCACTAGCATACTATAGTTCTCATTGAATTAGAAATAGACATATTCATGAATCGATGTTTTGATACATGTCTGATGGTATGGAGAGTGGATGGAACAGTAGGTATGGGAAAAAAAAATGATTGAATAGCTAAATCACCTAGCCCAAAGACTGGTGAATGAGTATAATGCTGGGTACAATGGTGGCAAATACTTCGTATTTGGTTTTCAGGAACCTTCTAAGCCAATCCAAGATGTCCTGCCTTGGCATGATAAGCACCCCAGTTTCCTAAGGGTGTCACAATCTAAGGGAACTGGTGAATTTTACTTGGTACATGGCAGGTACCAAGTAGAAAATGGTAGGCCCAATTCCCCACCCCCTCCCACCAATACATAGGAAAATGCTTTTACCCATCCAGCTTTACTTCTGTTATTTTCACTTAGCACCAAGATTAGCCTAGGACTTAGCCTAGGACATGTTTTACTTCCCGTATTATATATTTTATTACTCTACACTGCAAGCTCACTGGATTCTCGAAGGAGATTTATTATGCGGTTCAATTTGATCTACCAAAGCCCGGACCAATATAGAAAAAACCCACATCCTTGCAATGGACTTTTAAGAAACACTTTGTGGAGCATATGTGAGCTGATTTACACAGCTTAAAGAAATGAAGGTTGTCAGGCATTTAGTTGATTTTTAAGAAAATGGTCTGAAGGCCTCATATTTTCAGCTCTTAGAAGCATCGTTCATCTTGATTTGACGGTGGGTCTTGGTCTGTACCGAGTGTGGCTTAGCAGTAAAGGCCCCCCCGTGTCCCCCCCCAGCTGTGCTACTGACCCCTGTTTGCTAAACTTGAGAATACTGAAGCCAAAACTCATTCCCCTAAACTGACCCGTTCCAGTTTAATTATTCATATCCAATCTTGATTACATTTTATCTGTCACTCATCAGTATTAATTCCCTGTAAAATACGGTTCAATGCATGTGAACCTGTCAGCTTGATTTTGTACAATTAATTAATGGCAATTGGACATATGAATTTTAACAATTTGGAGTGTGTTGCTGACTTAAAATAGTTTTCTAACCTCCCATGTTCCTATTTTAAAGAAAAGTATTTTGTGTTTCTCCCAAGAGAAGCTTTTAGATTATGTATATAAGAAGAGAAGGTGTGTGTGTGTGTGTGTGTGTGTGTGTGTGTGTGTGTGTGTGTGTGTGTGTGTATTTTAGGTCACAATGTTTTAAATCCCTAATCCTGAAATTTACTAAAAGAGATTCGCTTCTATTGACCAAATTACTCTAGGACACATTTTATGCTATTTATTTTTAAGGGTAAACCAGGTTCAAATTAAATGTCAAACCTAATTTTGCATTTGAAATTTGAAATGGTGTTTGTCCTTAGAGAATATCTTAGAACACACGTCTTCTTGCCAAATTTGTATTTGCATAACGGTGATGTGTAAGATGTGTATTAGTTTGCAGCCAACTGCCAGCCCATAAACTGGTAAAAAGCTAATAGAAACTTCAATCTGAAATGCACGTATTTTAGTGAAATCTTTGCATTTTTTTGTAAAAAAAAAAGAAAGAAGAAGGAAAAAGAAATGCTGTAGAGTTTCTTACTTCTTAAAAAAAAGGATACTTCTGTGTTTTCCAACATTTCTTCCTTTGACTGCTGCAGACATAAATGTAAAAGGGATGTTGACATATTTGTTTAGCATCCCTGAACACATTACACCGCTTTAGAAGTTCTTCAGTAATCAGGCTTGAAAAATAGAAACCGACACTCACATCCCCAGACAGATTAAATTGTTTCAAAAGTTTCTCATTAATCAGACATGAAAAAGTATTTTTTTTAATGTAGAAGTAGGTTCTGTAAAAAAATACTTAACATTTTCCTGCCAGCAAACTTGTTTGCAGCTCGATGTTCTTCTGAGTATTACGGCTCAGGTTTGCACTGTACAGCATAGCACGGTGACCATTTTTGTCCACCTTTGCCTTCTCTCTGCCCCCCTCTTGCTAGTAACCCTCTCCCCCATTGAGACACATTTCGGCTTCCTGATACTCTTTTGTTTAAACTGCCCATTAGCAATCCACATCATGAGATCTCACTACTGCATAGATCATATTGATTCAATTAGATCACATACCTATGCCTCCACAAATATACAATCCTTTGTGTTGTCATCTACTTCACACTTAAAGTCTAACATCCATCTGTGAGAGGAAAACTTGCATCCTTTGTCTTTCTGAGCCTGGCTTACATAAATTCATATTTTCCAGATCCGTTCCATTTCCCTATGAATGATATGATTTCATTCATTAAGATAGCTGAATAGAATTCCACATAAACACACATGCACAGCAATGTATATGCACACACATATGTATCACCTGCCTGTGTGTAAGTGTACACATGTGTATGTTTTCATAACTATATGTGTGCACATGTATCTACATGAAAGCACACACACGTGTGTACATATGTGTCTACACCAATCATCCACATTTTCTCGATCTGTTCAGCCGTTGCTCGCAGGATCTCTGGGTTGTTTCTGTAGCCTAGTTATCACGGCGCTGCAGTAAGTGTGTTCACTTTTCTCTGATGTCCTGATTCCCAATCCCTTGGATAAATAAATACATGCCCAAATGGTACTGCTGGATCATTGGGTAGCTCTATTTTATTTATTTATTTATTTATTTTTATTTTTATTTTTTTGGGGGTCCGGTCGTGGGGCCTAAACTCTGGGCCTGGGCTCTGTCCCTCAGCTCTTCAGCTCAAGGATAGCGCTCTACCACTTGAGCCTCAGCGCCACTTCCGGCTTTTTTTTCTTTTTGCTTATATGGTGCTGAGGAATCGAACCCAGGGCCTCAGGCATGCAAGGCAAGCGCTCTACCACTGAGCCACCTTCCCAGCCCATATTTATTTTTTTTTTGAGAAACTGCCATACTGATTTCCACAGTGGTTTCTTGGTATGTCTGGTGCTGGAGTGAAATGTGATTTGAATGCTGTCTTGATGAACACTTCTTTAACAGTAGGAGATACTGAGCTGAGCATTTCTTTATGTGTTTATTGAGTTTTTTTTTTCCTAACTTTTTCTTTCGAGAAATATCTATTTTGCTGATTTGCCCGTTATTAATTAGATGATTGATTCTTTGGGAATTGTATTTTTTTAAGATCTCGGTTGTTCTGTAGTTATTAGATACTTATCAGATGTAGAAGTGGCAAAGAGTTTCCCCTGTACTGTACACGTGGTCTCTTTAGCTTAGTGAGACTATATTGCATTCGGTGCTGAAACTTTCCAGCTCCATACCAATGCGCTTGGCCAAGCCTTGCTCCTATTTGCTGAGTTCCAGGAGTTCTGTGAAGGAAAGGACTTCCTAGACCAATAATTTCTAATTCATGTTTCCATGACAGTTCTTCAGAAAGATAATCTGACTCCCTCTGAGTCAGGTGAGAGACAGGATTCCTGTGCCGGCATGCTGTTTGCATTCCCCCTGCAACATTGGTGGAAGAGGCTACCTTTGCTTCTATGTACATCCTTTTTATTTTTTGGACTCCTTTGTTGAAAATCTGTTGGCTGTAGGTGGTTGGATTTATTTCTGGGTCTTAGAGCCTCTTTCATTGTCTCTGAGTCTGTTTTTTATGCCGGTGCCATGCTGCTTTTGTTGCGACTCTCTAATGTAGTGTGTAGTCTGGTGTTGTGATTAATTCTCTCTGCTTAGGCGCGTAGCTAAGAGCGCTCTACCTGGATTAGGCATCTTGGAACCTTGAATGATAGAAGTAAAACACTGGGTGCGGCTCTTCTTTAAGAAAGGGTCTGGTGAAACCCAGTCCCAATGATTTCCACCTCCCCAAATACCAGGATTGCAGCCGTGAGACCCCAGTGCCCGGCTGCCATCATATTCGGATATGATTTCAGGCAATGTTAGACTCATCAATTTACTAGACAATTGTTTGTGTTGGGAGGATATCATAGAAGACAAAACTGAGCTGTGCATCATTCATTTCGAATGAACTCCAGAGGCTTTTCTTTCTTGTCTGGGCCTGACAAAGAAGGATGGAGAGGCCTCTCCTCCTTTCTGTAAATAACTAATTGCCGTGTCTTTCTGTAAATAAATAATTGCCGTGTCTTTCTGTATTCTTCTCACACCTCCTCCAGGATTCCCATGTTTGTCTTTAATTTCGTTACCGAGTTGCTTTGACATGACAATAAAGTGTACTAGATAAGTGACCTGGGATGCAGGAAGAAGTCCTTGATGAAAATGTCCGAAAGGAAGAACAGCTTTGCTTTTCAAAGGGTGCGTTCAGTGCTTTCTCTGCAGACAGCCGTCATGTCCAAGATGCGAGTTTCATACAGCTCACGTCTTGTATCTGCTGCCATGTTGGGGATGGCCATCAGATGATCACTTATTTCTCATCTACACACGATTCTGTGTGGTTTCTATTATTAAGTAGTTGTACAAGGGCATCGTCACCGCCTCCAACATTCCTGCCCATCCCTTCCCTACCCGCCCCCTTCCCTCACTCCTCTTACTTTTGTAGGCTGAGCATTGCGTTCCTGTCTGCATTCCTCCACCTTGTCATCTTCATTCCTCTACCTCCCTCCCCTTGGTCCCACGCCCACCCCTTTTGAGTACTTGCTTCCTGGTGTTTTGCTTTGCTGAGCTTTGATTTTAGGCCTTCTGAAGAATTGCACCATTTGAGACCTTGTATTTGAGATTTTGTAATTGGTATCTTTGTCTAGCTGTCAGCATTGCCTAACTTGGTTAGGACAGACAATATAATTGTTTCTCATTAAAATTAATGGGAAATATATATATAGATATATATATGTTTGTTTGTTTTTGTGTTGCACCTTTTTCTCTTAGCCATGGAGCTTCTAGGAATACGTTGACATGACTTAAGCGACGTTGGCTATACAAACAACATTACCAAGTCACCAGTGTTATAAATGAAAATGTAATCACAGGTCAGTGTGCCTTTGTTTGCCACACTTTTCCACGCAACTCCCCATCCAGTTTCCAGATTGAATGTGTTCACACACCCAAATGCCTTCACAATGTTACCCCTGTTGCTGTTTGCATTTTTTGTGTTGTTTAAAGACTCCGGACTCATGGAACAACCCAAGAACCAGGAGCCATCCTCCCCTCTTCCTGTGCAAAACGCTTTCCTCAGACTAAGTTAAGCAAAGACATTTCCACTACCAGTTTGGACACTGGGGTGAAGGGGCCTTTGCTACACACATGCATTTTCCGTGGCATGCTTCGGCGATCCAGGTTTACTCCTGTGTCTTTTTCTGTTCTCTGGGAAGTTACCATCCAGGGAGATTTTCCTTTGAAAATTCCTTTCTTCCCTCTCTGTATTATATTTTCTTCCATTATCATGAACTAATCACGAGAAAAGTGAGAATTATGGACCTTTCATCTCTGTGAAAGAACTTCCTGGAAATATGCCTAGAAAAAGTCAGGATTCCCATTCATTTAAAAATGTGGAACGATTTTTTTTGTTTGTTTGTTTGTAAAGTCCTATATTACTTGGAGTGGGAAGCGTGATGCATAATGAGTGAAATCAGGAATCAAGATTAGATGATTGTGTGTGTGTGTGTGTGTGTGTGTGTGTGTGTACAAAAATGAAATAAAGTCGGATGGGTCTCAGCCAGCCTTTGGCATGAGAGAAGAGGCGCACTAGAAAAAGGAACATGTATGCTATGAGTGAATAACTAGGAGACTTATTTCCTTCACTTAGAGCTACACCAGTGAAAGGAGGTGGGAGACTTTACCGAGTTATCCTTTGATGGGCTCATTTAATTAAACCAGTTAACATTTCCCTTACCCCTAGCAGATGAGGTCTACGATGCAATCAGAGACGTGTATTTGGGATATCTTTGGATAGGAGGATGGGTGAGTGTGGTAATGGGCAATGCGGTAATGACTTTTACCTTGTTATGAGGAGTCAATCATGGCACAAGACTGGCATCGACAGCAGTGCAGGGAACATAAAAGCCGAAACACGAAACACAAGTTGAAGCGTCTTCATCCAATGAACATTGTAACCAGACTCGCCTGGGGACTCTGAGACAAGTGAGCTGAAATAGTCCCTTTACTTCGTGTTGGCTTCCCTGGGAAGCAAACTAACTCTGAGCTTGAGTCTTATAAGCCTGGGGATATTCACATAACCCAGCCCTGGTGGAAGAGGACTGAGCATCAGACAGCGGCAAAGGATGACACAAGAAGTGAGTGCCCCTTTTCCAGTAGCCTCTCCCAAACCCCAGGAGACTGATATCCAGGGGTGCTGTGCACAGCGATCCTGGCTGGGTACCAGGGAGCTGGCAGGGGTGTTCCTGCAGGGTTGTAGGAGGTGAAGGAACCCATCAGGGCATCTCGGAAGGGCCTGGCAGACGCAGGTGGGGTACTGGAGGCCCCTTCACACATCAGATGCCCAGGCCCCACGGGAACCCATGGGGGACAGTTTGAGTTTGGCGTTGTGTGGCTAGTTGTGCACACACAGATGCCCCTGCTGTCCCAGAAGGGTGTGACCTGGGATTCGGTGCCTGTGCTGCTGCGTCTGTTAGGGTGTGTTATTGTGAGTGTGCCTCCCATGTGCCAATGAGCGGTGGAGAAGACAGAATCAGGCGCCCAGCGCCACACTACCCAAGGCCCAGTCATATTTCCTCCACTTGCTTGTCTTCTCTCAGACTGCGTACGCGTACCTTACTTATAAGACGACTTCTCTTTATTTCTTTTCTTCAAGTAGGAATAGTAGTCCTCCTTCAATGCACACTCACAAACGCATGTGGGACATGGAGGAGTCTGTGTGGAATAATTGTTGATAATTTCACGTTAGCCGTTGAGTAGGATCAATGGCTCATTTCCCCCCCCCCCCCCCCATATATAACCGCAGTGAAATGTTACTAGAACTGGCTGGAAATCCAACGTCCATGCACAAGTTTTATTCCAAAGGTAGATCCAAGAGGTTTCCATTAACCACAAAATATTTTCTAAAAAATAATTATGATTGTAATTCGTATACTCAAGTGTGGTAATTTGGGGGCGGTATCACAAAGTTTAACAGGGAAACGGAATCACCCTTCATGTAAATATGAGAAACGGGGGGTGCTGTCATTGTGACTGCATTTCTAGACTTGTCCAGGGCAAAAATGTGACTTTGATATTCAGTAAGGACGCTTAAACTCTAACTCTCTATGTATATTACAAAGGTATCGACTGCCTAGATAGACGTGAAGATAAATAAGAGAAATTTACTCATGGCTAAATTCTTCAAAAGAAATTCTGCTCATTCCTTAAAACTCTTGACAGTGCTCACTCAAAGTCAGTACTTTAGAAACACTGAACAGGTACTGTGTGTAAATCACTTCGTCAATGTAATCATTGAAGACTGGCATCATACAACTAACGGAAAGTCGGCCATGTCATTAATGATTGAATATATTTTTAATTAATAAAGTTGTTTTTCTGCCATGGGCTTGTCTAAAAGTTTGACATCTAATCCACTGGGGATTTTCTTTTTCTTTTCTTCTTTGGTTCTTCTTTTATAGATTCAAAGTTTCCTTAAAAGGTACCATTATGTTCACTTTCTGGCTCTGTAAGGAATTAAGTTTCCAGTGCTCCTCAATTTTTAAAAACTTTGATTTAAATTTGACTTTGGTAGGAAATGTAATTGTCAGAAGGAGTTGCCGCAGAATGCTCTTTGAACAAGATGAATGCAATTCTGTATTTATTATTCCTGCCTGAAGCACAAAACCCAGAACTCTGTCATGGCCCGTACTCTCTCCGTACACTACTTTTTGATACATCTATTTTGAATTATTTCAAAGTTTGCAAGGTTTGAGTATTAATGTGAGAATCTGATTCAGAGCGTAAGTCTCAGAAGTTAGCAGCTAAGCCATTTTCTGAGAAGGTAAAGATTGCAAATTATATGAATAAACTTGGATTCCACTCAAGAATATCCTTTGTGCTTTCTAGAACACATGGTATTTAATTAAGGAAATACTGGCTTGACGGTCTCACAGGATACTACAATCCATTTTGTTTTCCCATTTCCATGCGTCTTTTGAAACTTACTTGGGGTAATTATTCCGCTTGTTCTCTTTTTTTTCTTGAGGGTAGATTTTAATTTGTTTTCCTCTTGACTGCTGTATTTAATGAGATTCTTTGGGTATAAATAACAGATATCTCAGTCTCTCAGACTGAACTTGTGGTAAATGGGTGAGGAAGCCATAGATGTAGAATTTACTCAATTTATATAGAATATAAGCCATTTAAAATGGCACATGAAAGATCTGGACATGGGTGGCTCAGTGTCCACAAGGCTAGCTACTCAGGAGTCTGAGATCTGAGAATCGAGGCTCAAAGCCAGATGAGATGGACAAATCTCATAGAGTTGTTAAAAATCCATTTTCCTTGAGTCTGTTTTCATTGTCTTTTAATAGTTGTCCAAAGGGATTTCAATTCAGCACGTCCATTTTGTGAGTAGGATGTATCACGATCTGTCATTCTCCCCTGACCCCTGCTCCCAAATAGAATTTTAATCTCCCATTAACTAGCATAAAACTGGGCCAAGAGGCATGGCTTAAATGGTAGAGCACCAGCCAGAGATAAGTGGAGTGAGAGCTGAAGGCCTGAGTGAATAAATAACTTAATAAACAAAAAGAAGTCCATGAAGGTGCAGAGCAGGTAGAGTTCTTCCTTGGCCTGAAGATCCAAAACGCCCCCTTTGCCCCTTTTGCTTATCTAAGTCCTGGTTTTTGCTTTTGTCGTTTAAGAACACAGAGTTCTTACGACGTAGAACCTCTCGTCCCACTGCTAACTTCATATCACATCGACGGAAGATCCACGTGGGAGCCTGTGGCCGGCTGTCACTGCTGATCCAGGGAATTCTGGAAGAACAGCTTCTGCTGTCCATTCCGAGAAACTCCTGGGATCCGAGGCAAAAGCAGGAGACACTGGGGCTGATGTGTGTGTTCAGGTTAAGACCCAAGGACGGGAAATCAGAGATTCGTAGTTGTCAGGACACGAGGAGTAAATCCAGTGACCACACACAAAAAGTATCTCCTACAGCCCCACTGATGGGATTTCGCTATTTGTATGATTCCATTTCCTAGAGAACTCGGAAAAAATCAGTTTGTACTTCTAATAAAAATTAGCCGCCCACTGCACGCTATTGATTGGGGGTCCCCTCTCCTGTCAATAATCCTTAAGGAGTTTAAAGATTATAAATTTTTATCACAACATCGTAATTTGATTTTGTAGAAGTCAAGAGTGTTAAAATCTGTCGTCAGATATTCCATTAGGTATTTTAAATGATGAAGAGAACTCTGATCACATAAGGGAATCATATATTCCTGAAATACATCAGAAAAAAAAATAGAGAAAACCTTCAGTCCACTAACAAACAAAATGAAATTCATAGAATCAAAAGTGCATAAATGACTTACTAAATATTATACAGCTTAGACACGAGGTTTCTTTTATTTGGCATTTACAATTAGTTAAATCCTGCTTTTTTTTTTAAGCTCTGGCATATAGTACCCAGATACTTGGCTTAAAAGAAACTTTCTAATTTTTTTTCCCCTCTACTGGAAGAAGAAGAACAGCTCTCTCCCCGTCATGGAGAAGGCTTGAATCTGATCGGAGTTGTTCGGTGCATGTATGGAAATGTCACTGTGAAACTCCTTGGCACGACTAATCTATGCTAATAAAGTGAATGATGAAGAATATCCAACCTGAGTCTGTTCAGAGTGCCTTCCCACACCTCCGGAGACAATGAGAATGCTTCCAGAGGCTCAGAGACAGGCAGAGGTTGCCAAATGAAAATGTCCACAGGCTGCTACCTTCTCATCTGAGCTGGGAGCTGGGAGGAGGCAGTTCTATGATCAGCCTCCTGCCTGGGCCCTGGAAGCTGCTCAGGATAGGAGAGCTGAGGGTAACCAGTCCTGCTGTTTGGGTGGTTTCCTCATAGGTGATCTTATTTTCCCCCAATGACTCAATTTCAATCTTGAAGCCAGAAAGCAAAAGATAACATGTTCTTTATTTTTCTCTTTGGACTCTTTTTTTTTTTTTAAGTTCCCAGGCCCGAGTCTACCTTAATGACCTTGTCTTCAAATGCCATCACATGAGCCAGAGGCTGCTAGCTCAGGAGTTGTTTGTTGATGGGAAATATATCTTCCCCCCTGTTCCATGCCAACCTGGTGCCCACCTCCCCCCCAAAAATTATATTCTAAGTCCTGGTACAGGAACAATCGAACAAAGAAACAAACTATGACTGTGTCCTTTTATCTTTTCCTGACACCTGAAAATATATTTGTGAATAGCATTTACATCTCATCTGAAGGAGGCGTCTGGTCCTCTTTAAAAACAAACTCATTTAGCACCTGGAAGTATGACCTTGACCTCTGGCTGGCACAATTCTTAGGTCTGTGGGTAATTTAATAGCAGAGTGGTTCTGTGGATGGGACATACATCATACTGACTATAATTATACCTCAGTGACTGAATGATATTTGAGCAGACATTTGGCTCAATCAACAAATTAAATTCTCACACTGAGACAATGCACGCTCCCCTAAATCGAGCGACGCCTTTAAGCTATCAACAATCGGGTGGCGGTGAGGCGAACACAGTCCTGTCTTAAACAAGTTTCTGTCTTCTTAACACCAGCGTCTCGTTGAAGAGAGCTGGGAGACAGGACCAGCTGTGTTTATGTGTTATGAGTAGATCAGAAAAGGTAATCAAATTCAAGACAGTTTTAAGGCATGAGGAATGAACGAATGAATGAATGAATGGACAACCCTTTCTCTCCCGTGGGCCATCTAAAGAACACACAGAAAAAGCTTCTTTATTTCACAAATGGAGGGAATAAATCAGAGTCAGGATATGTGGTCCAACATTCAAATGAGTTTCCTCCCCTACTAATCTCCCCTCTGTTCCACACCTTTTTACCTAGACCTGCTTTGTTTCAATATGCATAAATATTTGGGCAAATTCAAAGTACTAAAGCTTTTGTTGTGTTTCCATTGCTAGGGCCTGGCTGTGATTTTTGGATGTAGTCTCTTTTATTTCCAAGCAGGAATCACTTTCAAAATAGTAA
This sequence comes from Dipodomys spectabilis, assembly GCF_019054845.1. Classification (NCBI taxonomy): domain Eukaryota; kingdom Metazoa; phylum Chordata; class Mammalia; order Rodentia; family Heteromyidae; genus Dipodomys; species Dipodomys spectabilis. Next base: position 4,279,000 of record NW_024870935.1, read on the forward strand.
TTTTTCTCTTTTCACTGATAAAGATGGCCAGTTAGCTTCACAATATAATGCCATTTTGCAATGCCAAGTAGAACTGCTAAAAGGACTGAAAAGGGAAAGGAGGGCTTTATCTGACTGGAATTAACTCTTGTCCTAAACGCCTGTGTAACACTGGGCCCTGACTGTGAATTTTCCTTTTTCTTACTAATACTTCATAACAATATTAAAGCAGAGCTCTGATTAATTGCATTGAGTTATATGAAAAAGAAATTTGAGCCAGGTGCTAGTGATCCAGGCCTGTAAACCTAGCTACTCAAGAGGCTGAGATATGAGTCCTGCAGGTCAAAACCAGCCCGGGCAGGAAAGTCTGTGAGACTCTTATCCCCAATTAAATCCCAAGAAAAGCTGGAAGTGGAGCTGTGGTTCAAATGGTAGAGCACTAGCCTGGAGCAGAGTTTAAGCTTCAGGTCTAGGGAAAGAAAGAAGGAAAGAGAGAAAGAAAGGAAGGAAGGAAGGAAGGAAGGAAGGAAGGAAGGAAGAAAAGGAAAGAAATTTGATAAGCAGAATTATCTTGGTGATATGCTCCCTCTCCCATCTCTCCCTGAAATGAAGTTTTTATTGAAACACCAATTTACCTTCCAGTTTCTGTGGTTTGTATCATAACTCTGTCACCAGGCATTTGTCCAGTTCAAACAAGCTGACATTGTAATGGGATTACTTTTTCTCCTAGACCACTGTCCATGCATTTGCCTTACCTCTTAGGTAAACGCTTTCCAGAGGACTATTTCATATTGCTAAATTGGTATTCATTTCTTTAAAGTACAGAAGCAAATTGAGTTAGTTCATTTTTCAGAATCATAAATCACAAACAGGCCTCTACCTTATTAGACAACTGAATCCCTTACAGAGATTTTTAAACCTCAATAACAGATTGCTCAAAAAATCAATGAGCATTTTAGGAACACCATCAACACTCATCTTATTAGTTAAAATAGTCCTGAAAAAATATGTATGGACTTCTCATTTCTTTCTTTTGCCTACTTCCTGGAACACAGCTAATAATTAATAATAATTATTATTATTATAATAAAGAACTACCAAATCTTTAAATAGCACCTAGTAAGCCAGACAGGTTGTCTAATTGTAATCGTGACTGTTTTCCAATAAAAGCCTTCTCCAGATGTGCTAAAGAAAACAGTAATCAAACCCAAGCCTCACCATCTCTTAATATATGCTACAACACTTGGAGGGTTTTTTTTTTCCTCTTTGAATTCTTAATTTAAAAAAACAAACCCAACTCTTTTAATGAGAGGCAGCCTGAGTATAAAGCTGTCAGATCTAACCCTTGTCCTTGATGCATACCAAAACAAACAAATAAATAAATAAATAAGAGGGAGAGATTTCACTTTTAAAAGAAACTCCAGTTTCTGGAGACATTTGTATTCAAAGATGACTCTCTTTCTCCTCCTTCCTCCCTTCCTCCTCAGGGGAATAGCTCTACTCTTCAAATGAAAAAAGAAATAATAAAACACATCAGGAACAACAGGCCTCAGACCTAACGCTTCTCTCCTTGTCTTGGAATGTTATTTCCATATAGAAAGCTACTCTAATAGGACACACTTGTAAATGGCAGGGAATTTAGACCTGTGGAGTCCTCTCGAAAAATTGGATTTTTGCTTAAGCAAACAGCAAACCAGGCAGTAAGGGAAAAGCTATTTATTTGGCTGCCTGTTGAAGAGCCTTACAAAAATACAATTCCGTCTGTACTGAACACTGAGTCAATCAGCATACACTGGAAAACAAAATCCAGTTCCTTGGGCCAGGCAGGCATTTGGTGGGCTCCTTTGTGTAACGGATAATCTCAAATACACTTCGATGATATTTTTCTTGATTACCCTTTTCTTAGACGGAACAACTTTGGTAGTTTACTTGCAAATTATGGAAAAGGTAAAAAGGCTTCTACCAGCTGCCGGCTCTTCCTACCTCATCGGTGGAAGGATTATTTCGAATCTTTGCTATTCAAACACGGGCAGATTTATCCCAAGGAAAGTTAATCTTCAGTTTACGGTATTTAATAATGTCATTCAAGTAGCCTTATGACAACAAGTTTACCTTCTTAAATCAGATTTACTTTCAAAAAGGTTCTCGGGGTTTAGGTAGGAAATGACTCCTAATCTCATTTGTTCCATGATTTAAGTATCAGACAATCTTCTCACCTGCCTGAGGCCTGGCTTCCTGAAACAAATACCTCCACTTCCTACCAATATTTCCCCAACTCCCACGGTACCAGCTAGGTGGAAATTCTGGAGGATCTTCCCTTAGGGACAAGAGAGGTTAAAGGTCATTCTTCAGAGGTCACAGTGTCCAACTCATTTAAGAGTTAGGAATGTTCACTCAGACTTGCTGGTATTTTTGAATTGTCCTTTGCAGGCCAGAGCTTGCCTTGAAACAGCTTTCTACCCACAAGTGTTGTAATTAATTATTAGGGAAGAAAATACATACTTTCTTTGTCTTTGCCGCACTCACTCACCTTCCAACCTCTGAAATTTGATATTTTTCTGAACCAACAGTTTCATCCTGAAAGATTAAATACCTAGGTAGTCAGACATATCCTGGATTTAGGACCTTCCTTCCTTCCTTCCTTCCTTCCTACCTTCATTCCTTCCTCCCTCCCTCCATCCCTCTCTTCCTTTCTTCCTCGCTCCCTTCTTTCCTCCCTCCTTCTCCCTGGCCTCTTTCTTTCCCTCTCCCTCCATTCCTTCCCTCCCTCCCTCTCAATCACACCCTCCCTCCCTTCCTCCTTCTCACCCTCCTTCTTGCTTCTTTCCTTCTATATCGACTGTATTACGTTTAAAGTATCTACATTTGTTAAGTTTAAAATGCCTTTACTTCCCAGATTTCTGGGGTAATCCAGTCACTTTACAAAACAGATTCAGACCTTACAGAAATATGGCACTCAGACGTGTAATGATTTCCATAATCTCATTCTCAGAGAAAAATATTAATTACCACCAACTCCCATGCACATTTTTTGCTGAATATTGATCTTTGTGTGTGAACTCATAAAAGGGGTTACTGAAATGAGAGCCTGTTCAATTAGGTTGTTCTTGGCTTTCTTTTCATAAGAATCCGGAGTTCTTCCACATCCCGACCTGTTTCTTGGTTTATTCTGCTGAGCGTGATGTGAGGCTGCCGATGACAGGCAGCATCGCTGGGTGGCTGGATTCTTCCTCTTGTGTGGCTCTGATTCAATGCCAGTCTAGGGAAGCGTCCTTTGACGTCCACAAAAGAATCTGACATCTGGTGGTCTGTCTGTTCTTCTGAGTTTTGTCTGGGGGCAGGCAGGGTGTGAAACCACACACAGTTGCCACTAATCAACTGGTTGGTTGGTTGGTTCTGATCCAGTAAATGGAGCTTTCTCCATGTCAAACTTTCCAACACTTTGCCTTGTTAATTCTAGAGGCCATCTTCGGGCAGTCCGACATCGTATCAGACCACTCTCCCATGGTTCCTTGAAGTGGGAGGGTAAGGTGCAAAACAAGAGAATGTATGCCTCCCCCGCTCCTGCCCCCTAAGGGTCTACCTCCTAGAAAACCACTCTTCTCTGATTGTTCTTGTCTTTTTTTGTTTTTTTCCTACCAAATCGAGATATTTGTTTTGTGTTCCATTTCCCGCGCAGCCTTCCTCTCCTGCACTGAGCTGATTTTGTTTTTTGTTTTTTTTTCATCATCCGCAAGTCATGCAACTTCAAAGTGCACAGTCATGGGCCTCAGACTCTGCCCAGCCTCACAGGATAGCGGCTCCCCCCCCCCCCCCCCCCCCTTCAGCCTGTGTGGATGCACTCCTGTGCAGGATCCCACTGCTTTGATCTTTGATGGATTACTGGCTCGATTGGAATTTCTAGGAAGCAGATTTGAGAGCTTTTTATTATTATTTTTTTTTGGCCTTGGGGAGAAATTTTGGCAATTTTTAAAAGAATTGTAGAGGTAGAAGGGCATATCCTCTATTAATAAGGTATTGTTGGGCAGAATGTTGGCTGTGGGTATCTGGTTTGCAACTGATTACAATGGAAGAAGTGGTGGAGATATATCTGCTGACAAGATATGACATAGACTATCGTGCATTGCTGATTGATTTTCCAGAAAGGTAACATTACATAATTTTTCCTGACAGAGTAGGAAAACTTACTTCCATTTCCCCCCTGAAATCACAGCACCTTCAAATGCTCTGTGTACAGAGCTTGCCAATTCCTTTGTACAAAAGAATAGAATTACCTCTTCTTGAATACATTTCTTTAGTCACACAACAAGCTGCTATTTTATTTGACTTTACTTTTTCTTCCTTTATAATTCTAGGGTCACTGTGTTCTATTTTAATTTTATGCCAGACTTTGGATTTGCTTTGAAGACGGCTGGAAATCTTGTCTCTTTGCATGCTTTGCGAGTTTGAAAAATACAATGAAGAAATCCACTTCATGTATTTTTCATTGCTTCCTACCTAGCATCCACTTGTGGGTTTGTGTTTTGCGTTTCAAACCAGAGGAGCCAAAGCGGGTGATGGCCCAGATCTTGTTTTATTTACAGCTATCCTTCACTCATGTGCGTTGGTGCTTTATATGTTTGGATGATGACTCGCTTTGTACCTTCAGACTGTAGTTAAAATAGAAAAGATTTTAAAGGTAGGGGTAGAAAATCTCTCCACAGACTTCTGCCCTCTGGTGGCCTTGAAGTACTGATTCAATTAGAGCTAAGTGAATATTCACCAGAGAGAAAGGAGATTTTTTATATATTTAATTAGGAAGCAAGGAATGATTAATTTCTTGACTTCTTTCTCTCCAGTGTAATATTCAATTGACTCAGGATTTTTTTTAAATAAAAGGCAGTCACTTGGCTGGCTTGTTTTTTCCTTCTTTTATGATAAGAATTTTTTTTTTTTTTAAAAGCTAGTTTTCTTCAACCACCAGAATTAAAATTCTCAACTCTTGATTCTTCAGTATCATCAAAGTATTCTGAATTACATGATGAAGGAAATAAATACTCAAAAGAATACATCAATAGATAATAAGTACTAAAGATGCCTGTTAACTTGAGGACCGTATTTACGAAGAGCTCATCTTTTCTCAGTGACAACACTATGGAAGATGGGAACATACTTTTAGTATAATTTGGTAAGGGTTGATGGGGAAAGCCAGCTTTGAGTGTGAGAGTTCATCAATGGAGCACTTCTAAGAAGGATGGCTGGATTTCATCACCCTCTCTAGTAATTTCCCTAGAACTTCCCCAGGAGGAGAGCATCACGATCCATAGTAGCTTTATGGCTTAATGCCCTTACACGTGAGGAATATTTAATGTGCCTCATGTGTCTCCTGGAAAAGAAAGCCTGAAGTTACTTGATAATAAGTTGCTCTAATTGCTTTACCTCACCATTTCTACACACTTGTCAAAATTCTTAAGGGAAGGAAAGTTGTTGTGTCCTTTGGTATTTTTTTTTTGAGAATTAGACAGCTTTGACTTAATAATAATAATAACACACACACACTGCATATTTATAGAAACCTCACCATAGACCAACCTCTTTTCTTCAAAACACTGGACATATAACGTCTCATCGACTCCTTACAATAATTCTATGTGGTAGACATGACTGGGCGTTCAAAAAGCGAGCAACTCAAATACTGAAAGCTTCCTCAGACTTTCCTAAGTTCCTAAGTTGTTAAGGGGAGGATATGGGATGCGAACCAAATTTCAGGTTGGAGCCCTGCAATTCCCTCTAGCCGTGTTTCTCCTGGTCACTGCAAATCAGATGGCAAGCCCAGCTCTTGTCCCAGGACCGTCAGATTGGCTTGCTACACACTCTTATCCTGTCTCTTTTCTTCATAGCTCTGCCGAGCCTGGCATAAATGATAGATTCCAGAGATTTAGGTGCTACCGATACCCTCGCCCTGGGTTTATAATGCTGTAGGTAGGCAAAATGTTTCTTAAGGCTTCAGGGCTGGGTGAGGTGGGCTCTCGATCAATATTAACCACATCGGGAACCATAGAGGATTCCTGGTCCAGATGATACTGAAATGATTCAAGGGAGTTTGTAAGAGTCCAACGATGGTAGGACTCAGAAAAAGAGGCGACGAGATGGACCGGGGGGAATTCTATATCCTGCATGTGGCCCGCAGGTGGAATCAACCCAAGTAATGCGAGTATCCTGAGCCAGGGGACAGCAGTGTTATGGTACCTGCTGTGCTTGTCCAGAACTCTGCTTCTTTGACAAGCATCTTAGATGTTCCAAGAAACCCTTTCCTCAAACAAGATTGGAAGTTGCTCACCACATGGACCCCAGGCCTTCTCAATCTGCAGGACCAGCTCTCTTCAGTAAGTTCACCTTCTAATAGAAGTAGCTCTCTGGGGTCACAGCCCACACCTTGCCAGTAATACAGACTCCCTGTTGCCTATTTCTTTCCACTGGAGAAGTTATAGATTTGCTTCTGGGGTCCCTCAGCTTCCTCATTGCTGTGTTCTTTGGACAACAGGCTGATGTACCTCCAGAAAGAGACAGGGATCACTCTCTTTGATTGATGAAGAAAAGTATTAGCTCATCTCCACAAAGCAGGGTAAGCACCTTGCTAAAGCAATGCGCTCTTAGGCTAGGACCTTTATCTAACATCCACCTACAGATTTAAAGATCTGCAGACTTGAAGACTGACCACTCGGCAGTCAGGTATTCACAGTGATTAATCAATTGCTAACCATCTGAACAGAGGCATAAGAGAAAATCTTAATCTCTTGCCTCCCGTATGCCAACCATGACATCGTAAAAGACTTAGACAAGGCACCCCTATGATGTAACTGTAATAGGACAGAATTGCGGGAGCAACATTTACTGGACAAAGTCCATTTTGACCCATCTGCCTGGGTAAGTTTTCCGTAAATCCCTTGGTTTTGGAGTTAGGTCTTGAAGCGTGGGTAATAAATCAGTAGATGGTAGAGCACTGTAACTTACATCAAGGCAGGATGCTCTTCTGATTTGCACACCTCTGAGCCTCCAGTGCACACACCCTATGAAGCACTCAATTAACAAGTATTAAGAAAATTAACAAGAATGCAAATGTTTTAAGAAGTGTAATAAAATATTTCGACGTATTTAATAGATCTTGATTATGCCGAGACAGGCATTAATAATGATGTTTATCAGACCCTGATTACGTGTCAAACACAGATCTAAAACACTTTTACCTGTGTGAATTTCGTAATCCCCAGACGACCCCACCCCAGGGGTCAGCAGCTCCATTCCTTCCACTCTTGGACCAGTGGAGCCCAGAAAAGCAAAGTCACTGCACTGTTGGTTCACAGCACTCCCTCCTGCGCAGAGGATGGAAGAAGTTCTGCTTCTTTGTTCTGATGTATTCATTTGTTTTTAACATTTCGATCATCCATTTCCTTACGGATAAAGCTGAAAAGGTGGATGGGAAATCCCTTCCAGGTCATTGGGGTTCTATTTGTTGCTCCTATGTCATTTCCTTTGTTGTTATTTTTTCCATGAAGGGGATTATCAGATGCGCAGGGCAGTCCACACCCATGGAGCCTGACACTCTACAGGAGGGGTCACGTTGGGTGGGAAGGCCCGGCCTGTGATCTCCCACCGTGACAGTATGAGAGGATAACATTTGGGGCGCACGGCTCACAGTTGGCTTCTGCCTCCCCGGGGGGACCGGGGACACCAGGCCCACCCCACACACGCCCGTGGAGACAGCACACATGCTGGCGTTGGATGTAGAAAAGGGCCTGCGGGGGGCGGGTAAGGGCCCCGGGCCTCTGCAGTGGCCTCCCAGGGTTCCCAGACACCAGCGGAGTTCAGAGGCCTCCTGTATCCCAAAGGGAGCGATGCCTGCATCTCCAGACAGCTCCACGCGTTTTTTCAGGACGCCTGGAATCGAACCCCTGACGTAGGGAACACAGATGGGCTGAGATAAATATTCTAGGCAGGGAGAATTTCAGAAATCGGTCCTCGGTCCATTCTGGAAGATTAGAACAACATGGCTTTCATCTTCTAGGCCAGGACAGGCGAGAGAAACAGGGAAACCAAAGATCCCGAGGATGTGGCTTTCCAGGCCACCTTTGTCCCCTTTGCCTCTCTACACTGGGCGATGATGTGATGCCATCCACAGGTGACATCATAGCACATTTGTGCCCCCACCCCTGAGCTGAGGTGACCCCCAAAGAGCTTGCAGATGGATTTTGTTGTCTGGCAGGGAGCTGTTGCTGGCAGGACTCATCTCAACTAAAGGGACCATGTGAGTTCCGGTCCCTTCCATCCACCTTCCATGATAGTCACCGGTCGTTATGTGATTATTTGTGTTCTCTCTCTCTCCCTCTCTCTCTCTCTCTCTCTCTCTCTCTGTTTTGTCTTTCTGTCTCTGTCTGTCTTTCTGTCTCTGTGTGTATATGTGTGTCTTTCTGTCTCTCTATCTCTGTCTGTCTGTCTGTCTGTCTCTGTGTGTATGTGTGTGTCTTTCTGTCTCTCTGTCTCTGTCTGCCTGTCTCTCTCTTTGAGCCTATCTCTCCTTGCCAAGTAGGATAGGATGTTTCTAATTACCTCCCCCCACTCCGCCATATTTCAGAGTCCCTTTTGGGGGCAGGCTGAGCTTGGAATTTACCAGAACTCCTTGGATTGGCATGCGTGGTTGTTTCCCTGTCCCGTTCTGCTCCCCTCACTCCCACAGGTGTGTGTTGTTGAGTCCGGGAGACGGCCGGACCATCATGAATCACTCATCAGCTCTCCCAGTCTGAGATGGGAAGGATCCAGTCCTCCTGTCTGCTGTGTTGTAATGCACAACAAGCGTGGGCCACCCTCATGATTTTGCTGGGGAAGCTGGCTTCCGGGTAGAGATTGCATGGTCTTGAATCTCATTACGGTACCAATCGCCCAACACTCCCATGTGTCTGCAAGACTCTGCCCATCTCCCCAGATCTCTCTGGGAAATAAAGAGGAGAAACATGGCAAAGGTTAGGTCTGGTGACGTGGGGTGCATAGTAATAGAAAAGTAACATTCCTATCCAACTACATTAACAGCAGAACAATGGCTGTATATTTATAGACCATGTAAAAATAATTTGAATGAGCCCAACAACACACCGGTAAGCGCCGTAACAATGACGTTTGTGTGTTTTTAGTCTTATGTGTGAGGTGTGGGCAGGGGAAGTTCACAGTTACAGAAATGCATTTTCTGTATCATTCATCTCTCAAAACATATTTTGCATGCTTTTGATGGGTGGGGAGGTGATTTTTTTTTTCCCATCTAGATAATCTTCAATATACATTCTCCAAAAGCCTCTCAAATGAGAACTCAAGTACTTCCAATTTTAGGGGTCAGGTTTGGTGTTGGTTAGTTAGTGAATTTGGCTCTTGTGATTTATTCGTCCCCATCCATTCAGAAATGTTCCTCCTTTTCAACCTCAAACGATGAACCATGTTTGAATTTGAGACTTAGAGATCAGAGAGGAGGATAAATCACACGAAATCTCTACCTCTCTTACACATTGACTTCTTTAGTTTCAAATAATTTTGTAGCTTCCATATATCCGTTTACTTAAAGAGAAGAAAACGAATCATGGAAAGTCTAAAGAAGGCAAACAGTCACATGAACATTATAGAAGCATTCATCTGTTCACAAGAACACTTCTACTATATTTAGAAAAAATATACCCCATAATAAACTGTTTGGGGTGACTTACTTTTTAGTCATTTTGATGTCCCTGAGACAGCAAACCTGGTACCCATCAGTTATTAGTGAGAAGATGGAATGTTGCGTTTTAGAGCTACCATACCTCCCCCCTTGAAGTAAATCTTATCCCGGGGCTAAAATTTGACGTTGTTCACCAGACGCACGCAACGCACAGTCTCAGGCAACGAGTGGCCTTTCCCAGACACCTTCACAGGTGTTGACATCCTTGGTGTTGGGGCTCCACTTTTTCTCAGTCTCGGATTCTTTGAACACATCAAATGGCCTTCCCTGTTCTTAGGCAGATTGTGAAGCTGATCTCAGAGTACACGATTAACTCTCCCCTGGAGGCCATTTTCATTAGAACTTTGTACGTGGGCAGTTCAAAAGACCCAGCTATCGATTTTGGTTCACACGTCCTGTCTCTGCTTTCATATTATGCAACTCTTTTTTTTTTTATTATCATTATTTTTTTGACAGACTTTCCAAAACCACAGACCGGGCTGCCTGCAGTTCCAGCCAGGGTTTTTTAACGCTGCTCCTGTGTTTACCTCCTGCCGTATCTTTTGTGTGTCCTTGTCAACATTGCAAGGAGAGCAGCCCTCTTAAAAGATTTGCTCAAAAGCAGGAGCCATATCACCGGGATGGGTGGAAAAAGAAAATCTGACCTTTCCCTGCCCAAGACAGAAGAACGGCCACTACCACCAAACTTCATTTATATAAATCACCTTTGCCTTTGGTCCCCAGCCCTTCACTTATCAGGTGTGCAGACAAGCAGAGTGTTTATTCCTTTCCACCATTTAAAATTTCATAGAAGCAGTCAGGAACAAAGGCGGGTACATGGGAGCCACCGGTTTTCTGGTGTATGTGCCCAGCCTATGTTTAGTGGAATTATTTTTTTAAGGAAGGGGTGGCTAGCTGGGCCAAGCAATTAATTATTGGGACAGATCGCTTCTATCTCTTGTCAGTGTAATGTAAAATAAGGCTTGTGTTCACGCTGTCACTCTTCTCAAAGTGTCAGTTTCTAGGAAGATAAGGAATGGAAGCCATTGTTTGGTGCTACAATCCGTAGCAGGTACGTTTCAAGGTCTCCTAGTTTGTGTGGCATAGGTGGATGTGGGAAGGGTGTGTGGGGATTGCTGGTGATGGTGCTGAGCCGTAGCCTGAAATGACATGTTATACAGGTAGCAGCCCCCTTGCCCTCAAACCTGGAGAGAGAAATACCCCGCTGGACTGAATGAAAAGCATATTGCATGAGAAATCCTGTGTAGTTTCCATACAGCAAAGGGTCCTGGGAATATTATTACTTATTATCACAGCTACCATTGCTTTCTGTGGGATAGGCATTGTGCTGTAGTTTTCCCTGGCATTGTCTAATTCAATTCCCCCGAGAACTCTTATGAAGTCGATGGTGCTCATATTTCTCTTTTATTATACGTGAGACTCAATGACAAAGAGTAATTATGAAAATCATTAGTGATCCATGGGTAGCTAGTAGGTTTGGAAAGTGAGCTAGGGTGAAGATTATATTGTTGAAAAGAATCAAGTAAGGGCCTGGGCACTGTTCCTGAGCTCGTCAGCTCAAGGCGAGTGCTCTACTACTTGAGCTACGATGCTACTTGGGGTTTTCTGGTGGTTCCTTGGAGATAAGAATCTCATGGACTTTCCTGACAGGGCTGGCTGTGAGCCATGATCCTCAGATCTCAGCCTCCTGAGTGGCTAGAATTACAGCCTCTACTCGTGGGACTCTGCTTTTACCTGATGCGTTCTGCATAGAACTTCTCTCACCGAAGTCCCTGTGTTTCAAACACCCATCGTCCTCTTTCTACCTATGACCTTCCACCGTACTCAGCCCTGTTTGCCACCACAACAAGTACCTAGAATCATGCCTCTTGCTCCCTTATAGCTTGAAAAGACAAACAAAAAGAGAGAGAAGTCAGGCACCCGTGGCTCACGCCTGTCATCCTAGCTCCTGGTTAGCAGGTTCCAAGGTCCATGCCGGCCCAGTCACCGTGAGCAGGAGATTGTCTCTGAAATACAAGCTAAATGTCTAAGAGGCTGGGGAGCTATCGGGTGTTTCGATAGTTGGGCTTCCAGCCCAAGATCACTTTCACAAGATCCCATTCCTTGGGAAGACACCATTGACGCTTCACCCATTGGTTCTCGAAATATCCTAGCGCCCACAGAAGCAAAGCGAAGACTGGTACAAAGCCCATCTCCAAAATGAGTCAGTAGAGAAAGCAGTACATATCATAGGATAGGGTAGGAGTAACAGAGTTGCTTCTATCAAGTATGAAAACATGGGCTTATTTTGCAAAGGAAAACGAATGGTTGTCTAGTGAAAACGAGTGTGTTAGTGACAACGCTGCTGTTGCTGTGGCTGCTTCCTTCTTCCTTTCTCCTTCCTCCTCGCTCCTTCCTTCTTCTTTCTTCTCCTTATTTTATTATTATTTTTTAAATTCCCGATCCTGTCTTCCCTGGACGCAGCTCCGATGCCCAGGCACGGTGACAATCACATGCTGAAACGCGATCTCCATCGGGCTTACTCGTCAAACCTTTTCACAGAAGTATGTGTAGCACAATAGGTTTCCCCATACAAAAAAGCCATGCCTCCCTGGTCAGTTTCCAAATGTCACACACTGAAGAAGTCCAAAGTCCATAGTGCCTCCAATCCAGGATGGGTGAGGAACTCTGGCGAAACCTCAGATGTGTGTGTCTTTCAGATCCCATGTAGAAAACATACTGTTCCTGTAAATAGAGAGAGAGATCTTCACAAGTTCATGAACCTGGCAGTGCAGGCCAGGGCTTCCCTATTGTAGGAGGAAATGAAAGGCCAATGCAGGAGGCTTCCATATGGCTTCTCCCTTCCTTTGAACCTTTTGAAACTCATTTCCCTCCACTCCCTGCCCGACTTCATCAGGACTAAACAAACCAGTTGTGGTGATTGCAACCTGTTGACCTGCGTGGGAACACAGATCACATCCCAGGACCTAGCCACTCCAGGCCTTTGTGCCTAGTGGAGTTGAAAGCAGCCCAGGAGGCCAATGGCCATCTCACCCTTTTGCTGTCTGTGTGGAAACGGATAAAAGAAGGGCTAAATTCAGCGGCCAGCGAACGGAGCCGTCCCGCTGCTGCTGCTAACATGGCAGAAAGAAAGAAAGTGCTGGTGAAAAAAAATATACATACATACATATATATATATATATATATATATATATATATATATATATATATATATATATATATATATCTCCACAAGTAGTCAGAGTCAGATTCAAGCAATCGGTAAAATAATTGGTTTTGCTTGACTTTGTAAGATGAGCAATTTATGCAGAGTTTATGGAGCTAGGAAATCATACTATAAATCAAAAGAAGTCCTGTGTGTGTGTGTGTGTGTGTGTGTGTGTGTATTTAGGTATGTTAAAATAAATGGTATAGAAAGGTATGTTTCCTGTGTCCAAAGCAAGATGCACAGGAAAATAATCACCTCCTCCTCATTCTTGGCTCCTGATCATTATTAGCTGCTCGTTACACTAATGCTTCCTTGTGAAGCACGCACTTGATAAATATGCAACAGCGAGTCCAATGTGCGTGAAGACGTACCTGTTGCGTAAGTAGAGACTTAGACAAGGTAAATGGTGTCTTGGTTTCAGTGGATGTTCCTCGCTTGGCATCCGGGACCAAAATGTGCATAAGTTATAGAGAAACTTCAAGAGATTGCTTTTGTGTTGTGGGTCGGTCTAGTCCGGCTCTGCTTTCAAGCACTGCATCAGGAACATGAGTTCAGGAAGGGCTGACATTGTCGTTTTCACATCCTATTTGGGGACCTTGCCCTTTGTCTCCTGCCTTGTCCTCATGAATCTCGGGCAGTACTCTTGACATTTAAACAAGCATAAAGTGACTGATTTAGCTCATTTCTTAAGTTTCTAAAACATTTGGGAAAGTTCTTCAGCATCAACGAGTAGGAAAAATAAAAAAAAAAAAAAGATGACTGGATTCCACATATTCTAAATATCAACCAATGAAAAGGATAATATAAGATATTATAAAGCAAGGTCTGTTCAGTGCTTTAAAACAATAGGTACAGAATAATAGGGTGCTCAATTCTTGGAGGAGAAGTTTCCAGAGCAACTTTAAACACGTGCCTCTTGACTTAAATACACTCCCACCTACCTCTCTCCATTCCTCTGAACTCCTTCCTGTCATTTCACAAGCATCCTTTAGGATGCCCTTTCCTCTTCAGAATTTCTCTGTGGCAACTCTGATTGGCCCGTCAAAAGCAGAACCAAAGGCTGGAAGCGTGGCTCAAGGGGTAGAGCACCTAGGTAGCTCTAGTAGTTACTCTCTCCACTGCCTCCCTGCCAAATTCGCCTTCCTGTTTAGATGCGTAGAACCATCCCCAAGTCTTCCCTGCTACTTATACAGCCCAGCCCATCGCCAAGTGATTGATACGCTGCTCTAGAAATGTCTCGACCCTCTGGTCTGTATTGCTTTTGCTCATTGTAGCGCTCTGGCTGTGTAAGTCCTTGTCCATTCCCATTTGTATTACTCTCATGTCTCATCGACATAGAAGTCACGTCTCCCTTTCCTCTCCGTATTGTTTCTAGAACTTTACTTCTTCAGCGTGGGCCCTCCTACTAACTCTCCAAACCTATCTTCCACTACAATTATCCTAGAACAGGGCTCCTGCCAAGGGAGCATTCTGTCATTGGGCCAGTGGCTGGCGCCATGTTGTGCCAAGGGATTGTCTCGGATGCATCTGCCCACATGTCTCGGCTTTGAAGTGCTCTGTTTGCCTGTGAAGATCTGTCCAAATAGGCCGCTCACTCTGTCCCCCCACGGCACAATGACTCCTTCCGTCCCCCGGCACTCGACACACTTGTCGCTCATCCAGTTTCCAAGCCGATCTCCCCCTTTGGCCATCATTGTGTTTTATTTAAATCGTATTATATTAACTAAAACCATCGTGGGCACTTGGTTGACGTCCATGGTGCAGTAGTTAATGAGTGCCGACCCTCTAGAGAGGAAGCAGTGGGTGAGTCACCAGAAATCTTTACCCGTCAAGATTCTGCAATAAAATTTAAATATTAAAAGTAATAACGAAGGAAGTGGAGCTGTGGTTCAACGTGGCAGAGCGCTAGCTGTAAGCAAAGGAGCTCAGGGACTTAGCTTAAGCCTTGAGTTCAAGCCCCATGACTGACCAAAAGAATAATAATAACAATAATAATAATAATAACTAACAATGACTCCCAGGAAGGATTCTCTCAGCTCACTTAGGCCTGCTGGGGCTGGAATTACCTACCAATAACTTTAGGTGATTTTATGTAAAGAGTACAGGCATGAGACCCTAGGAAGTGCCTGTGAGTTCAGAGCCCTCACCAGTATTTTGGCACTTCACATGGGAGCGCCTGTTTAATCGCTGTGTCGTTAGAGTGTGTATTCACCCAACAGTCTTGAACTGAACTTCTCTAAAACCATTTCTTTGGTTTCCGGCTTTATCATCTGCTCCTGTAGCAAGTGTTGGGACCGTGTGCTGTCATGAGATATCTCAGCAACGGGCTTGAAATGAACTTCCCAATGTGCCCTTTGATCCAACAAGAAAAACGAGGGGGAATGTGGACCGAAGACAAACATCCACTCCACACACAGGAAGGACAGGAAATGGAGGCTGCGCTCTAGGTACTTCCTGTTCCAAGGAGAGCCTGTCATCTCTGTGGAAGCCTTAGCTGTTCAGATGCTGATCCCTGTTTCCTTAGATAGCAGTTAGCAGGATGAAACAGAAGGTCAGCTGGAATGTGTACAACTCTTCCTTCACTAGCACATTCTGTGTGCCTTTACCTGCTTCTAGTCCTCTTCCCCAAGGAAGTTGTCACTGATCCTTGCCTTTCTACCACTATTGATAGTGGTTGAGGTATGGTGGGCCGAAAGAAAATGGCTCTCTCCAACTTCATACCAAACCCTGACATTAAGCAAGAAGGGAGCTCATCTGGTAAAAGAGATAGAAAATATTGATAGAAACACACCATGATAGGATGAATCACCTGCGGCTGAAGGGAGGCCGTGGGGTAGATTTTCAACTACAATAACACTGAACCCAAACTGTGAACCCCTGGAAGCTAGCTTAACTACAGAAGAGAGAGGTAGCCGTGCAGTGCGGGGAGAGGGGGGAGAGAGAGAACAATTGGCGAATGGGTGGATTTGTGATGACTTAAAATGTAATCCAGATTTCATTAAGCAGAAGTGCAGAGCAGGGTGGAATCAAGAAAAATTGGCATACACTGGCTCCTCGAATAATCACTGATTTATCCAAGAGAATGAAACAGATTAGATAATTTAGGTGACAGCCTCTCGATTAGACTGTTGCAACCATTAAGCAATTTGCACTGGAAGCTTTGAGGCCGTACCTCAGATGCATATTGCTAAATAAAATGTGGAAGGAGAAGATAAGGCCATAAGTCATTCGTGATGACAAACACACGGCGTGGAGGTGCAAAACTAGAGGAAAAAAGACGATTTACCCTATAAATGTCTTCGTATTAAGCATTGGCATACCTAGGCTAAAAACAAAGTTTCAAGCTTCCTCCAAGGCTCCAGTAGTACCGAGGGATTACAGTTGCACGAATCGGGTAATGAGTATTGAGTGCCATTCTTTTTGAATCATGTCTCCCCTTCTATCTCTCTCTCTCCCGGGTTTTCCCTTCCATCACCACACGCAAGATGTACTGTTCACTTTCCATATAGTGTCTACTGAGTATCACCGTGGTCAATAGAACGTTTTCTAAAGTCGCTGAACAGAAGGGAACATAGGGTTAGGATAGTTTTGCTGGTAAAATGGGCTACCAGATAGGGGCAGAGCTCAGTGGTGGAGCGCTTGCCTTTTAAATGTGAGAACCTGGGTTAACTCTTCAGAATTAGAAAAAGAAAGAGGACCATACTTACCGTGACTTACTTTCCTTTGGTAGATTCCATTTTGAAATAACCCACACAGAGAAATTCTCCAGAAATCTAAGAATCTGCGTTCCAGTGAAAAGAGAAAGGCAGTGGATCACGTACCTTCTAGCCGCCCTCCCAAAGGAACGGGCCGGTACTGATTCTTCTTGTCATTTGATGGAGTGTCTCCCAGTATACAAAGCTGTGTGCCTGTTGAACAAGCACCAGGAATCTGTGTATTGGGGTGTTCATTAGTGAGGCAGACTAAAATAAAAGGGAATAGGCCTAGAATCTCATTTTCCTTTCCAGTTTGAGAAGACACGAATATATTTTGTAGGAAAAGAGAAGAGAGAAGAAAACTTAGCCCCTCATGCTCCTCCAGTAAGCCCTTTTCCCTTTTATTTATTTTTAATAATTCCCTTTTTTATTTAAATTTTTTTGACCAGTCTGGGGCTTGAACTCAGGGCCTGGGTGCTGTCCCTGAGCTTCTTTTGCTCAAGGCTAGCGCTCTACCCCTTGAGCCACAGCACCACTTTGGGTTTTTCTGGTTTATGTGGTACTGAGGAATGGAACCCAGGGCTTCATGCGTGCTAGGTGGGCACTCTACCACTGAGCCAAATCCCCAGCCCCTTAAATGATTTATTTTTCTTTATTATTATTTTTATTTTTAATTTCTATTGAACAGGTGATGTCCGGAGGGTCTAGAGTTACATAAATCAGGTAATGAGGCCGTTTCTTTTTGAGCAGTGTCATTTTCTCCCAGTTTTTGCCCTCCTGAACCCCTTTCCCCCCCAAGTTGTGTAGTTGATTCTCCAACTAACGCCTAGTATCACTGCTGAATTAGTTTCCCCCTTAGTCCAACCATTTCTGTGCTTCCCCTTCTCCGCCCCAAAACAGATAAACCTACCACAAGACAAAAGGTACAGAAATCAAAAACAGAGACAAAAGGGGTTCATGTTGGGGGGGGGGGGTGGGAATCAGAAAGGGGGAGAAAAAAGCACCACAAAAATAAAATTAAAAAAAAAGCCCTCTTGTTTCCCTTGCTTGGAGTCTCTATCATGGTTATAAAAATGCACTCAGGATTGTGGCAAGCAAACCAAAGCGTTTCCTACTTTTCTCTCTGCCATCTCCCCCATCCCAGGACCAACCGACAATCTGTGCGGTGTTAGAGATTCCGGGCTGCCACAATAACAAACGGTTCTGAAAATGTCACATGCTTTCTCTTCCTGCTCCCCTTGTTGGCCACAGAAGGTTTGGGCTGTGAGTCATGATAAACAAACCCAACTAACAGTTGGGAGGAGGATTAGAGAAAAATGTTCTCCGGAGAATTCTATTGTTAGGAAAATGGAGAAGGAGACCTGGTAGCTACAAAGAGAAGTCAGGGCAATTCACACTTCCAAAGGACACATCCTCTCTCTGGCCACAGAGAGAAGGAGAAGAAGAAGAAGAAGAAAAAAAGGGTTCTCTGGGAAAGAATCATTACTTTTCTCCCTTTAGAAAACCCTTGGCTCAACTCAGAGTTTCTTTTCTGTTTATTTCCTCCCTCTTCAATATCACCTGTTAATTTTGTTTGGGGAGCAATTGATGTATTCCTGGCTTTTCTCGGGCAGGACAATTCCCGCCCCCCCCCCCCCATGGGACTTGTGTTGAGGGAGGTCATCCTGTTTTGGTAAGTTTGATAAATTTGAGAAAGGGATTGATGGAGTTTAATGGAGACTTCCAGAAGTTAGAGCAGGCTCCTCCCTTGCCCCCTCCCCCAAATATTAACACCAAAACCAGGTCAATGGAATACTTAGAGGTGAGTAAAAATCTGTGTATAGCATCTCTTATGTTATAGTTGAAAATTTACAGCGATCTTGTCCAGCAACCCTCAGCTAAGCCAATCTTTCTTTACAAACATAATGTTCTGACCCATTGAAATTCTTTGTTTTCTATTCCCTATAAAGTTGCCCTGAGTTGGTTCAAACAGTCTTTCCTACCTTTAAATGGTAAGCCTTTTGATTAAAACTTGTATTACTGACTACTGCTAGGGTAAGAAAATGGTTCCAACAGCTAAACTCACAGCAGGGTCTGACATCTGCCTCTCTGACTGGACCAAATTTATGCTAAATTTATGATCACTGATACTGCATTTCAGACAAAAACACTTACTTGATCTAGTAGTTCACATGCTGTTTTAAATTAACATTTGTATGTAATTATTCCAAAGTTGTCTCCGTCTCCTTTCTCCTCCTCCCAAAAGAGCAATTCAATCAAGTGTGTTAGGATATCACTTAAATCAATCGGGAAATACACACATTCTAATCCTCTAATGATATACACTATAGAAGAAAAAATGAATTTCAAAGTTCTTAGTGTTCGTAAATGTAATTGAGGATTTAGGGCCAAGTTAAAATAGAAAACTAATAATATATATACATATATATAGTCTATCAATAAGGCTGTTATTTAAATTAAGGGGGAAATGCATGGTATTCAACTCAATGTGATTTTAAAGATCAGAGCAACACATTACAATAGTAATTTACAAGAAATCAGAAGTGTTAGGACCTCTAATTTGTATCCTATGTCTATTCTTAAAACTCCGGGGGTGGACTGAAGACCAAATTGTGGACATTTGCTCAGAGTTTTAGCTTTCAAGCCTTCTTAAACTAGAAAAACATTTTTTTTATTACTGCCTTTGTAGCTTCATAGTTTCTAAGAGAATAAAAATGATTTCTACATTCAAGAGGATAAGAGATGGCAGTAAAATGGACATGCTTGGCATGATTTGACCTAAGCCAAAAACCAAATGTTTACCCTTTTAACCGGGACACTTCAGTCCCAGGGCCGAATGGAGAAAATCAGGCACGAGGAATTGCCAAGAGTTTCTTTGTTTGCGTGGAGATAAAGATAGAGAAATATGCCCAGTAACTTGGAACTGATCAGGGTCTGAACTGGAAAGGAATTACTACCCAATGGGGTGCATTCTTTGGGCCCCGGAGAAAAGAGAGGGGCCTTAATGCCTACATGCAATTTGGATAGTTCAGGATTTTGAGGGGTTTATTCACATCCTTCTGCAGCGTAGCTTTTGATGCATGAATACAAGTGACCCTGCTTTTAGAACCAATTCTTACTGTGGCCAAAGTTGTCATACATTGGAAGCTTCGCTTTAGTGTCATTCTAGACTCTTTAGAATTTTCCAAATATGTTGTTTTTTTATTACTATTTTTGTCTTTCTATCAATGGTTAAGTTCAGGAATTTTGGTGGACCTTTTCTTGCTAATGAGGTCATCAGAATTTCTTCACGTGTTTTCTTCAGGAAAACAAAAAAACACATTAAATTTACTTTTTTTTTAAAAAAAATATAGATTTATCACCTTATCTTCATCAAATAAAGATATATTGCTCTCTCTTTCAAACATACTAGTTATTAACCCAAGAACCTTTGACATTTTCAGGAGTCTAGATCTGAGCCACCTGAATTAATTCTAAGGGATTACTATGCAAGTCCTTTTGAAAAATTAGCATCCACTTCAGTGCTACAAGTAACAGCAGAGGGTGGTAATAAACTCTTGAACATCTTTGGAATGGAAAACACACAGCTTGGAATTTTAATAATCTTTTTTTTTCTTTTTGTATGTATGTGTATGAGTCCTGGGGCATGGACTCAGGGCCTTGCCCTGCCCATGAGCTTTTGTTTTTTGTTTGTTTTGTTTTTTTGCTCAAGATCAGTACACCACCAGTCAAGCCACAGCTCCACTTTCCACTTTGTTGTGGTTCATTTGAGATTTTAAAAATCTCACATTGCCCCATCTCGGGCTGGCTTTGAACTGGTTTCCTCAGATCTCAGTCTCCTGCATAGTCAGGATTACAGATGTGAGCCGTGACTCCCGGCTAGAACGTGAATCATCTTCCGTAGTGAAAGTGCTCAGCCGTCCGCCTCACAGTCTAGGCCCACGTTCAAGGAAAAGCTAGGGCCTTGACGGAGGACGGTGCTCTACACCTCACCCCAGATGTGCAGTCCTTCTTGTTACTGATCAGTTCCTCCATCTCATTCATTACCAAGGAACATACCTGACGCACAAGCACTGTCTTCCTCTCTTCTCCCTTCAAAACACCACCGATAGTTGCACTTTTGTGAAGTGGTAAGTCACTGGTAAGGGATTACATTTTCTCTTCCCTTTCTTCTCTTTCCATAGACCCGGTTTTTTTCATGTCTCTCTTCTCTGGGACATGCCATTTTGTAATCAAATGCTTAGAAGTGTATCAGTGATGATCTGACTTGGGACTGCCGGCAGCCAGGCTTGAACTCAGGGCCTTCCTTCTCGCTCAGCCTGTTGGCTCACAACGCATGCAGCAGAGCTTGAGCCACACCTCTAGCCCCGCTTTCTGCTGCTTGTGCAGGAGATGGAGTCGCTCAGACCTTTCTACCCTATCTGGACTCGAACCAGGATGCTCTGGTTCTCAGACTTCTGAGGAGGTAGGGTGATAGGCGTGTCCCACTGGTACCTGACTGATGTTGGGATTCTTTGTCCAGTAGGCTTCAGTGACAAAAGCCTGTTGGCCCCGAAAATGATTGTAGGTCATGTTGTATTCAGGGTTATTAACATTCATCAATACTATGCCTAACTATCTCGTATAACCTAAGAAGAGCCCACACTAACACTCCTTCCCGTCCTCGATTTGTGGTTGCTTACAGCGTCCCTTGTTTTTCTCTTCTATGCTATTCTGGTTTTTGTCTGTCTGACTCTCCTTTGCCATTCAGCTGCCTCCTCTGGGTTGAGCGTCTGCATCTAGCTTTTCACTGCCTTTATAGCACCCAGACCCTCTTCTGCTCAGTAACAAACTAAGACGTTTATACAATTCTGAGTGTTCTTTCTGGAATGTTCTCTTTCTTCATGGGTTCTTGTTTGTGTAAAAAAAAAAATGTTTACTTCACACACCAGGAAATGTTTATTTCACAAATATTTCACAGTTGTTCTTGCCCAATATGGTCTTCTAGGTTCATTTCACCTCCATTTAATAAGAAGAAAAAGTTATTTTCACTGGTGCTGTAGGACGGAAGGGTTGTGTGTTGGAACAGAGATGGCACTCTTATTTTCTCGTGGTTTCCTTTTTGTAAAATAAGTTGAGAAGCCACAGTTAATCCTGTGGCTCACCTTGTGAAAAATTAGGATTCTTCTTATTTCCTGGTTTCGTAGATATTCGATGCCCACTTGTCTCTCCATTTCAACAACGCAACTAGGATGCCATTAGGTGTGGGTTGTCTGGTGCTTTCCTCCTGGGAATGTGCAGCGTGTTTTGAGAGTTTTCATCGCTTTGGGGAAATCATCTGCAGTTATTTCTTTGACTATTGTTGTTTCTGCCCTCTTCTCACTGTCTTTTAATTCCAGAACCTACTTTAGCCAAGCCTAGAAGACCTGAGCCACCTCTGCCTGTCCTTCATACTTGGGGCTTGAATTCAGGGCCTGGGCAATGTGCTCGCCACCAGTGCTGTGCTACGTGAGCCACAGCTCTGCTTCCTGCTTGGGGGGTGATTGATTGGAGATAAGAGTCTCATAGGGGCTGGGAAGGTGGCTCAGTGGTAGAGCGCTTGCCTTGCATGCCTGAGGCCCTGGGTTCAATTCCTCAGCACCACATAAGCAAAAAGCCGGAAGTGGCGCTGTGGCTCAAGTGGTAGAGCATGCTAGCCTTGAGCTGAAGAGCTGAGGGACAGCGCCCAGGCCCACAACCGGACACCCCCCCCCCAAAAAAAAAAAGATTCTCGTGAACTTTTCTGTCCAGTCTGGCTTTAAATTGTGATTCTCAGATCTCAGCCTTCTAAAGTAGCTGGGATTACAGGCTTGTGCCACCTGTGCCCAGCTTTCACCTAATTATAAATGATATCTGCTCCCCTCTCTCTCCCTCCCCTCTCTCTCTCTCTCTCTCTCTCCTTCTCTCTCTCTTTCTCTCATCTCTCAACTTGTTTGTCTTTCCAGTTATGTCTTTTATTAATTCTATTATCTACTGTGCCCAATGTTATGTTGAATCTTTTACTTCTTAGATAAAATTCTATCTTTTAATCTATCTTCTGTTTGCCCAGTCGGCTGCATTCTTAGGTTTAGATACTGTACTTTTCCTCATTTGAATTTAAATCAATTAATTCTTTTCGTAATTTCCCATTTACTGCCCTGTTTCCCCAATCTTACGTTTCCTCTGTTTATTTTGTCGCATGTATTTATGGAAGTAGCTCCGGATGTTCTCACTGCAGTATCTGAGATTTCCTGTGTAAAAATGACAGAAGCCAAAGGGAAGCAGTTGTTCGAGTCAACTTTTTCAGAAATTCTGGAAATTAACCAGAGTCCTAGCACAATTTGAAGCATTCACCAAGAGAACGAAACAAAACAAAATGAAACAAACAAACAAAACACAACCCAAACCACCAGAAGGTCAGTAGCAGCAGTGAACTTGGGGACGCTTGCACCCCCTCTTTGCTCAAGCCCCTCCCTTCCCCGATCTCCTGTTTGGTGGCAGACAGGCCACTTCCAGTTGTCGGGAAACCCACAACTCCAGGGCAGCCCTTGGAGGGATGGGAACGGGCCAGGAGCATCTTTTTAAGGCAATTCCCAGAGCCTTGTGGGTATTCTACCTATCTGATGGCCTCTAGGATCACCTCTCTAAGATATTTATAGTATTTGTCCTGACTTGGATGATTTTGGAGGTTTGGGGGAAGTGTGTATGTGTGTGTGTGTGTGTGTGTGTGTGTGTGTGTGTGTGAGAGAGAGAGAGAGAGAGAGAGACATGATAGACAGACAGACAGACACTGATTTTATTTTATTTTATTTTTTTTTTAATTTAATTTAATTTTATTTGTGAACATACTGTACAGAGGAGTTACAGTTACATGGGCAGGATAATGTGTACATTTCTTACCAAGCATTGCAGCCTCCTCCTTTGTTTATCCTTCACATCCCTTCCCAGCCTCCCCCCTCCCCCCCTAATCCCAATCCTTCTCCTTCCTCCCTCCCCCCAGCCCCCCCCCCCCCCCCACCAACATTGTAAAGTTCGTTTTGGACATGACAACTTGTACTTCTCATTGTTGCAACAGGTCCACCTGTATCCTTAAACAACTGGTTTTTCCCCATCTCCTCCACAAGTTATACTGACATCAAATATAGTGAAAGCAAGGGTTATACTGTGGGGGAGGGACATACAAAGCAACAAAGAGATAATCTTATAAATGTGTTAGAAACACATGCATGAAAGAAAAAAACATTAAAATACACATCTAAGGGTTCATTTTCCTGACATCACATTATCTGACCTTTTCCGCTTGACTCATACATATACTAGATATTACAAATAAGGGAAACCATGGGACCTACGTTTCTTTGGGCCTGGCTTACTTCACTTAATATAATTTTTTCCAAGTTTTTCCATTTCCTAACAAATGGGGCAATGTCATTCTTTCTGATGGAGGCATAGAATTCCATTGTGTATATATACCACATTTTCTTGATCCATTCATCTACTGAGGGGCATCTGGGTTGGTTCCATATCTTAGCTATGGTAAATAATGCTGCAATAAACATAGTTGTGCTGGTAGCTTTAGTGTGGTCTTGTTTGTAAACATTAGGGTAAATGCCCAAAAGTGGGATTGCTGGGTCATAGGGGAGCTCTATGTGGAGTCTTTTGAGGAACCTCCATACTGCTTTCCAAAGTGGTTGAACAAGTTTACATTCCCACCAACAATGAATTAAGGTTCCTTTCTGTCCACATCCCCTCCACCATCTGTTGTTGTTAGAGTTCTTGATTTTTGCCGTTCTCACTGGAGTGAGGTGATATCTCAATGTTGTTTTGATTTGCATTTCTTTTATGGCTAGGGATGTTGAACATTTCTTCATGTGTCTATTGGCCATCCTTCTTTCTTCTTCAGAGAAGTTTCTCTTTAAGTCTTTCGCCCACTTATTTATTGGGCAGTTGTTTCTTTGAGGATTTGTTGTTGGGGGGTTTAATTTTTTGAGTTCCAAGTATATTTTAGATATGAGACCCTTGTCCGTTGTATGGCTAGTAAAGATCTTCTCCCAATCCGTGGGCTTTCTATTGATCTTGCTAGCTATGTCATTTGCCCTGCAGAAGCTCTGCAACTTTATGCAATCCCATTTGTCCAACCTTTCTTTGATTTGTTGTGTTTCCAGGTCTCTATTCAGAAAATTTCGGCCTGAGCCAAGGAGACCTAGGGTTTCTCCTATTCCATCCTGTAATGTTTTCAGAGTGTCTGCTTTGAGTTCAAGGTCTTTGATCCATTTGGAGTTGATTCTGGTGCAGGGTGATATATAAGGATCTAGCTTAAGTTTTCTACATGTAGTTAACCAATTTTGCCAGCACCATTTACTGAAGAGGTTGTCTTTCTTCCATTCTATTGTTTTAGCTCCCTTATCGAAGATTAGATGGCTATAGGTCTGTGGGTTCATTTCTGGGTTTTCAATTCTATTCCATTGGTCCTGAGGTCTGTTCTTATGCCAATACCAAGCTGTTTTGATTACTATGGCTTTATAGTAGAGTTTGAAGTTTGGTATTGATATTCCTCCAGCAGTGTTCTTTCCATTCAGGAGCGTTTTTGCTATTCGGGGTCTTTTATTGTTCCATATGAATTTTTGGATTGCCTCTTCTATTTCCTTGAAGAATGAGGGTGGAATTTTGATAGGTATTGCGTTGAATTTGTAGATAGCCTTGGGAAGTATTGCCATTTTCACGATGTTAATCTTTCCAATCCAGGAGCATGGGAGGTTTTGCCATTTTTTAAGTTCTGTGTTGATTTCCTTTTTCAAGATTTTAAAGTTTTCATCATAGAGGTCCTTCACTTCTTTAGTTAAGTTAATTCCTAGGTATTTTATTTTTTGTGGGGCTATTACAAATGGAGTTGCTTTCCTAATTTCAGCCACACTTTTCTCATTGTTGGCATACAGAAAAGCCATTGATTTTTGGGGGTTAATTTTATAACCTGCTACTTTGCCGAAGTTTTGAATCAGCTTGAGTAATTTGGGAGTGGAGTCTATGGGATTCTTTAAATACAAGATCATGTCATCTGCAAAGAGGGAGAGTTTTATTTCTTCTTTCCCTATTTGGATCCCCTTTATGTCTGCATCTTGTCTTATTGCTGTAGCTAGGCATTCTAATACTAGATTGAAGAGAAGTGGAGAGAGTGGGCATCCTTGTCTTGTTCCTGAGTTAAGAGGAAATGGCTTTAGTTTTTCACCATTGAGTATAATGCTGGCTGTAGGTTTGTCATATACAGCCTTTATCGTATTGAGGAATGTTCCATGGATTCCTAATTTTTCCAAAACCTTCATCATAAAGGGGTGTTGGATCTTGTCGAATGCTTTTTCTGCATCTATTGAGATAACCATGTGGTTCTTATTCTTGCTCCTGTTGATGTGATGAATAATATTAATTGATTTGCGTATATTGAACCAGCTTTGCATCCCTAAAATGAATCCTGTTTGATCGTGGTGTATGATTTTTTGGATGAATTGTTGAAGTCGATTGGCCAAAATTTTGTTGAGAAGTTTTGCATCAATGTTCATCAAAGAAATGGGTCTATAGTTCTCTTTCTTTGATGAGTCCCTGCCTGGTTTTGGGATGAGGGTTATGATGGCTTCATAGAATGTGTTCGGTAGTGAGCTTTCTCTTTCAATTTCATTGAAGAGTTGGAGGAGTATTGGTGTGAGCTCTGCTTTGAAGGCCTTGTAAAATTCCGCTGTAAAACCATCTGGTCCTGGACTTTTCTTAGCTGGGAGGTCTCTTATTGCTGTTTCTATTTCAATGCTTGATATGGGCCTGTTAAGCTGGTTTAACTCATCTTGGTTTAGTTTTGGCATGTCAATATTTGCTAGGAAAAGGTCCATTTCTGTCAAGTTCTCAAACTTATTAGCATAAAGTTTTGAGAAGTATTCCCTTATAATGTTCTGAATCTTGGTTGTTTCCGTGGTGATGTTTCCATTTTCATCTCTGAGTTTATTAATTTGGGTGTGTTCTCTTCTTTTTCTGATAAGATTTGCTAAGGGTCTGTCAATTTTGTTAAGTTTTTCGAAGAACCAACTCTTTGTTTTGTTGATTCTTTCTATAGTTTTTTTGGATTCTAATTCATTTAATTCTGATTTAATTTTGATTATTTCTTTCCGTCTACTGGATTGGGGTTTATCTTGCTGCTCTTTTTCAAGGAGGTTTAGATGTGTCATTAAATTGCTAGTTTCAGATTTCTCCAATTTGTTGATATGGGAGCTCAGAGCTATAAACTTGCCTCTGAGTACTGCCTTTGCTGTGTCCCAGAGGAGCTGGTAATTTGTGTGTTCATTTTTGTTGAATAGCATGAACATTTGAATTTCCTTTCTAATCTCTTCCATGACCCACTCTTGATTCAGCAGTGTGTTGTTCAGCCTCCATGTGATACTGGACTTTCTTTGGTGGCTTTTGGTGTTGAGTTCTAATTTTATTCCCTTGTGGTCAGAGAGAATGCAAGGTATAACTTCAATGTTTCTGAATTTAGACAAGTTTGCTTTGTGGCCTAAAATGTGGTCTATTTTAGAAAACGTTCCATGTGCTGCTGAGAAAAACGTGTATTCTGATGCTGCTGGGTGAAATGTTCGGTAGATGTCTGTTAAGTCTAGTTGATCTATGCAGCTGTTTAGATCTGCGGTTTCTCTGTTGAGTTTTTGCCGAGTTGATCTATCTAGTGGGGAGAGTGGTGTGTTAAAATCCCCAACAATTAATGTCTTTGGATCTATATGGGATTTGAGGGAAAGTAGTGTTTCTTTGATAAATTTGGGTGCTCCATTGTTTGGCGAATAGATATTTAGAATTGTAATATCCTCCTGAAGGAGAGATCCTTTAATTAGTATGTAGCGACCTTCTTTATCTCTTCTCACGAATTTTAATTTGAAGTCTATTTTATCTGATATTAAGATTGCAACTCCCGCCTGTTTATGGGGGCCGTTTGCTTGGTAGATTTTGTTCCAGCCTTTAACATTGAAAATGTGTTTGTTTTTACGGGCAAGATGTGACTCCTGCAGGCAGCAGATAGAAGGGTCTTGTTTTTTAATCCAACTAGACAGTCTATGTCGCTTAATTGGAGAGTTCAGTCCGTTAACATTAAGAGATAGGACTGAGAGGTGTTTGGGAGTTCCTGCCATGTTATCCACCTTCTTGGGGGCTGCGAAAACTAGGTTCTTCCTATGGTTCTTGGATTCTCAGTTTGGGTGCAGTTTCTTGGCCTTTGTTGCGGTCTTGTTGGTTTTCTATGTGTAGGACATCTTTAAGAATCTTTTGTAGGGCTGGTTTGGTGGAGATGTATTGTTTCAATTTTTCTTTGCTATGGAAGGTTTTTATTTGGCCTTCAGTTATGAAGGAGAGTTTAGCTGGGTACAGTATTCTTGGTTGATAGTTGTTTGTTTTTAGGGCATGGCATACATCATTCCAGGCTCTTCTTGCTTTGATTGTCTCTGCTGAGAAATCTGAGGTGATTCTAATTGGTTTCCCTTTATAGGTGATTAACCTTTTCTCCTTGACAGCTTTAAGGATCTTTTCCTTGGTCTGAGTTGATCCTGTGTGGATTATAATGTGACGGTGGGATGTCCTATTCTGGTCTGGTCTATTTGGGGTTCTAAAAGCTTCTTGTATCTGAATAGGCCTATCTTTTTGTATGTTTGGGAAGTTCTCTGCTAGGATCCTGTTAAACAAATTTCCTAGACCATTAACTTCTGTTTCTAGGTGCTCCTCTACACCCATTATCCTTAGATTAGGCCTTCTGATGGTGTCTTCTAGGTGTTGAATAGATCTATCATACTTCTTGGACTTGTCTTGGATGGTTGTATGTTCTTTCTCTATAATATCTAGGCTGTCTTCAATCCCTGAGATTCGATCTTCTGCATGGTCTAACCTGCTGTCAAGACTCTCTACTTTGTTTTTTATCTCTTTTCCTTCTAATTGGTCAGCTTTGATGGCTTCAAGTTCTTTGTTGAAGCTCTGTTTTAGGTCTTGTATGAATTTCTTTACTTCCTTAATTTGGTGTTCAGTGTTTGTTCTCAAATCACTTAGTTGATTGGTTATGATTTCTTTGGACTCCCATTCCTTCTGTTGGGTTCCATTCAGCATTCCCTTTGTGGTCTCCCTGACTTCCTTCAGCTCTTTGTTAATGGATTCCATGAATGCCTTTACTGATCTTTGTGTGTTCTCTACCTGGTCTCTCAATTCCTGAATTACTCTTTGATTAGCTTCCTCCCGTTTGTGGGATTCCTGCAGTTCTCTTTCCTCCCGTTCCTGGGATTCCTGCAGTTCTCTTTGAGTGTTCTCAGCCTGCTCACGCCATTCCTCCCTTTCTCTTTGAGTATTCTCAAGTTGTTCACGCAAATCCTGTATCATTTTTTGAGTAGCTTCCTCACGCTTATGATATTCCTGCATAAACTTTTGGGATGCCTCCTCTCTCTCCCTATCACGCTCATACAGAGTCCTTTGTAAGTTGTCAAACTTCTCATTTATCATATTTGCCACCAGTGTTTGTAGAGCTATTTGGGAACTCTCCTCTGGATTGTTCATTATCTGATCTGACCCCTGATTATCAAGATTGGGAATTGAGATACCTGGATTTGCCATTTTTCTTGTGTTTTTTCGGCTTACTCTGCCCATTTGAGATGAAAATAGCACCAGTTTTGTGCTAGAACACTATCTTAAGGCAACCATCAACCAACGTTTGCATTTATACAGTCAATAGTCTACAGATACAATCTAGTTCAACAGATACATCTATTCAACATCAAACAACTATATGTTAATGGGCTTCGAACCGCAGAGAAGAATTTGGGAAACCAGAAATTTTTAGGGTTAGGGAGAGATGTGGGTAAAAATTAGGAATAGATTGGTGTGGGGAGGCACAGGGAGAGTTAACTATGTCCTAATCTCACTGCAGGAAATAGGTTGGGTAGGATGCAAGTAGAGAGGGAGAGAAAAAGAAGAAAGGTAAAGGGAAATGAAAAGAGACCAGAAAAAAAATTAGAAACGTAAAAATTAATATAGTTATGGAGATTGAAAGACCATCTATTTAGAGAGGAATGTGAATATAATGAGAAAACAGGAGGGAGATAGAGGAGATGTGAAAAACTTAAAAAATGCTTAAAATATTATATAGGTATAAAGAGGTAGTACTGCTATTAAGGAATTTAAGTCTCAGAGGTTTTGGATTGAGTAATAAATTTGTGGATTAAGTGTGTACACAATGGGGGATAGGGTCTACTAGTTAACTATGGGTTTATCAGGATGTGCAGGACAAGAGTTAAGGCACATACAGAAGAACAAAAGAAAGGAAAAGGTGAAAAGGATAAGAAAGGGAGAAAAAAAAAGATCAGAAGTTCAGTAGAGCTAGACAAAAAACAAAAAGATAATTAAGAAAGAAAGAAATAAAAAGAGAGAAGCCAAGAAAAGAAAGGAAAACGTACATTCGCGTATTCCTAAAATAAAAATTATAAGAGGAAAAAAAAGTTACTGGAAAACAATTATTTTTTCAAAAAAGGCAAAAATTAAAGATTAATAAAAGTTTTAGAAAAGGAAAAAAAAATTTTTATATATATAAGGTACCAAAAAAAAAAAAAAAAAAGAAAAAAGAAAAGAAGAAAAAAAAAGTTCTTTGATTTTTTTTTTTGATTTTTTTTTGGGAGGGGTGGGAAGAATCCTGTATCTCCCTTTTGTCTGTTACCAGCCTCTTGTTGGAGTCTCTGGTCAGCTTGAGGTCCTGTGGCTTGATTGGTTTCTTAAGTCAGTTTGTTCGAACAGGCAGAAAAATGCTCTGCTTTACCCAAGATTTTGAGATCCCCCTCCCAGGTTAGTTTAATGGGAGGGTGATCTGCTTTGAGAATCACAAAAGAGGGGTGATGAGGCTAGGTTCTGGTAGAGTCGAGGCCTTTCAACAAACAGTAGCTTTTCCCTGGGGCTATTTTGTGAAAAATTCACAGAGCCCACCCTGGAGCCATTCTCAGGGTTTCTGTTTTTCAATTGATTGTGGAGGCTGCTAGAGGGAGGGGCAGCCTCTGGCTCTGGTTACCCAGTGAGGAAAGCCACTCCAATGGCTGGTGCCTGAGCTGGGTGACTTTTCCCTGGATGGAGCTGAGTCTGGCAGGTCACTTCGCCGTTAAGTTCTTGTGACCTGTTAAATGACTCGTTTTATTCCAAGGCCTGAGTTGGAGCTAGCAGCTCCTCTGAGCTTTGTCGGTATCCAAGATGGAGATCACCGGTGCTGGGGGGGGAGGGGTGGCCTTCCCTCCTCTGCTCCCGGAGAAGGAGTGAGGAAGTGGGGCTACTCACGCCGAGTCTTGGATCCTGGGTCGTCTCTGGTCTGCAAAGTGCAGGATGAAGTTGTCCGCTCCTTGTCGGTTCTTGCTGGTGTTGAGTAGAATCCTCTCGCCCCCTGCGTCTGGCTCCTTCGTCCCGGACTCTCTGTGTGAGCGCTCAGGTATGGCCGCGGCTGCGGTAGCCGCTGCGACCCTGCCGCCGCCGCCGCGGCTGCTGGCAGGCGGTCAGATGTGTCTCCTTGTCTTGGCTTCCCCTCTCTTGTCTAACTCTCTGTCCTGTGATGGCACACTTGGTGTGATTCTCTGGCTTAGGACTGTTCACTGGAACTCTAAAACTGCTTTCTATGCGAGAGCTTGTTCAGATTCCAGCTTCTCCTCCGCCATCTTCCCGGAACTCCCAGACACTGATTTTAAAGATGGTGGGGATAAAGTGTTAAGTAAAGACGAGATAAGAGAAGGGAATGGGTTGAGGGGTGGGGTCTTCATGCAGAAGAGCCAGTATCCATTCCTGATACAGAGTCCACCTATAACTTGAGAGGAAATGTGAGAGAAGGGCCGGACTCCATCCCAGGGAAAGGAGCTCAGAACCGGCAGAGCTAAGTGAGCCCGGAGGTAAGTATCCCGCCCAGGAGGGTCATACTGGAAGTGACAGGGGTGTCCTAGATCTCAGGAGGGCAAAGTCCTACGGGCTTCTGAAGTGAAGTTTAAACAACCACCCACCCACTGGGCACCTGCTAGGTAGAAAGAGGAAGATCTCCATCAGGTTATAAAGAACTGATTGATTCCAATTCGACATGAAACCACAAGTCACTCTGCAACCTGGAATCTCCCCTCCCCTCACCTTTTTGACTATGAAGACATATATGGCTAGGTGGTGTTCTGGCTACAACACGGACCTGCCTTTCGTATCTTAATTTTAACATGGTGACCCTCTCCAGCGAGAACAGAACCACACTCACCGTCGAATGAGCACGGATAAATATTACATCCCTCACCATGGACCAGTGCCGGCCCCCTGCTGCTTCCCTAATAGCTTAAATTAGCAGCCTTGCTTGCTTGAGCGGGCTTGCTGCTCATCAGAGCAGTGGCTGTGATGGTCTTTTTTTTTCCCCCCACACTTCATTCACAGGGACCCTGAGCTGTAAATAAAAACCATTTCCATCATAGATAGACTGGGGACTCTCATGGGGGTGCAGTGGAAGTCTTTCCTGCTAATAGGCCCAGTATTCCAGTACCCGCCAAGTCAGAGGTCATTTTTGAAATCCTATTTGACACCATCACGGTAGGTATGATAACAGCATCGTGCCTGGCAAAACTGAGAAATGGTTGCCATCAAATGAGAGGCGTCCGGTTAGAAGACGCATTTTCTCCATCCTTCCACGATTTCTCCACTTGTACCCAACAAGAAAGTCCTCTAGCCGGAATTCGTGAATCGAAAGCGAGTCTCAGTCTCAAAGCCGGTTTTGTCTGGAGATTTGGTGTAAAAATCTAGAAGGACTGGGGAAGTCTCCATCAAAAGGGAGAGAAAATGAGATGTCCTTGGTGAAAGGGACTTTGGGGATTTTGAGATTTCAACAAAGTTTTAACGTGTGTATGTGTGTGTGTGTGTGTGTGTGTGTGTGTGTGTGTGTGTGTGTGTGTGTGTGTGTAGCTGTGTGGCTGGGCTAGTGTCTGTGTTAAAATACCGCCACACAGAATGTGTGAGCAATTAATACTATAAGAGGCGAGTCTATCCACTGGTGACTTCCCGCTTCAGCCTGCCGGGGAGTGGCCACGTCGGCATGTCCACGCAATGTGATTCCCTAATAACACTCTCCCACGATTGTAATTGTGCTCTAAATTTCCATTTGGTGACAACCTTTGTGAGATAATTACGGATCATCACTGTTCTAATGAACTACGAGACACTTAATTCCCGGACAAGGCGCATGGTAGCTGAGAAACATGTGTCTTAGGAAACTTCCCAGTGAGGAACCCACAAAAATTCAGGCTTCATTAGCAGTGTTCAGAAAGACAGATGAGCTTCCATCTTGCTGAGCACACTGGTTAATTTATTGACTGACTTTAACAGTGACGTCTCTTTGGAGGATTTTTATAGTTTCTAAGTTGCTCGCTGCGATTTTAATAGACATTTGCCTCTCTGAGCTCAATAAATATACAGTGCGGTCTGAAATCTTAGAACCTACAATGTAAGCAACTGACTGAATGGGGTTAGCAAGGATTTATATCTCTTCTAAATATACTTCTGAGCTCAAGTCCAAGTTTAAAGGAGAAAAAAAAAAAGACATCCGAAATACCTACCTACTTTTGGAAAACTTTTTTCCGATGTTAAGA
Source organism: Dipodomys spectabilis (assembly GCF_019054845.1). Taxonomy (NCBI): domain Eukaryota; kingdom Metazoa; phylum Chordata; class Mammalia; order Rodentia; family Heteromyidae; genus Dipodomys; species Dipodomys spectabilis. Next base: position 4,312,255 of record NW_024870935.1, read on the forward strand.
CCTTTGGTGCTATAAAACAGTGAAAAAAAAATATATGTCAGAAAGAATAAAATCAAAAAGGAAAAAAATCCCTGAGCAATTTCAGAGTCGATTTTGGAAATCTGCAGAAGGTTTGAAGACTCTGGTTGTAAATTTTTAGGTGAAGTCAAATAAATGTCATAAATTTCATTTCTCACCCTCCAATTACTTAGGACCAAATACATGTTGTTTTATAAGGATGTAGAGTCATTGGTTCAATGCTACAACTTACGTTAGCATTGGCTATTTTTTTATGGTATTTTCCACAGCTTATGTTTTTGGCTATTTTTTTATGGTATTATGGCAGGGAACAGCTAACAACAGTTAAGCTATATTGAGCGTTTGCCCTGTTAGGTATGAAAGACATTTTTAATGAACCTCTGTGATTCTTCGAACAAATCTTAGGAGACAGGAGTAGAGTCACAGTGTTTATTTTGTGCTAACACATTTCAATCCTTTCTGTGGAGTGACCCTCATTTACTTCTAGGATTGGTGATATAAAACCTCGTATTGCAATCCGGACTCACCTTCTCTCCTTAAAGAAAACAAAAAGGGGTGGTTGGTGGTTGTTGACAGTGCATACTCCTTAAATTTGCAGTAGAAATGAATAACAAGCCAGGCATCATGGCTCACATCTGTAATCCTAGCTACTCAGGAGACTGAGGTCTGTGGACAGGGGTTCAAAGCCAGCCTGAGCAGCAAAATCTGTGAGACTCATCTCCAATGAACCACCAAAAAACCGGAAGTGGTGCTATGGCTCAAGTCTTGAGCTGAAGAGCTGAGGGGCAGCACCCAGGCCCAGAGTTCAAGCCCCACAACCTCCAAAAATAAAAATAAAAAAAAATAAAATGTCTTCCTATATAAAGGTGCCTAAGAGCTGCCAGTCAAAGGTAAAATATTTTTGTCTCATTGGCGTGGTATTAGTATTTCCTCTTTTGATAAGCATGCGTTTCTTTTGATTTTGTTTTTCTTCCGGTAACAGGAGCTTGAACTTGGGGCCTTTCTCTCTGACATTCAAGAGCGGCACCTAGAGCCATAACTCCAGTCTGGTATTTTTGATGGTTCATTGGAGGAGGAGTTTCACAGACTTTTCTGAGAGGCCAGGCTTCATTTGAATGGAGAGCCTCTGGAATCTTCTGCATCTCACCTTTCACATTGTCTTCTTCCATACTCATGCTCAGTGCTATAGAATTTCCCTGATGGGTAGATTAAACCAAGTCTCTTGTTCTCTCTGATAGTGATTTCGGGGTACTCTCTGATATTAGAATCCTACCTCTTGTGTGCCAAGTATCTTGAATACGTGATAGCCACTCAGACATACAGATTTGCAAGCTGTGTGAATTCATTTTCCTCACCAAAAGAGAAAAACAGTTTGGCCTTCGGCCTCAGCCTCCACGCCCGTGTTTCTTAAAAGGTAAAAGCCAGCGACTGCATGGGTAGGGGCGTGGACGTATTACTCTTCCCACCAAATGGGTACAATGGAGTCTGGCCGACAAAGGAAACTCCATGATCTTTCATATTAATTGGCCCCCGGTGTTTAACCTTTAATTAGCTGTGAATTTATAATGGCTCCAAATGGTTCTGTCTTTCCTAGCAGAAGGTCATAGAACAATTCTCTATTCTCTTTCATTGCTCCCAAGTTCTGGTCCCTAAGATACTAAGCTATTACTGTAAACAGAAAAGACAGAAGCTCTCAGGGACTTCCATTGTGCGTCTTAGGCCTGGAAGTCACTGGTGTATGCATGGAAAACTGACTTCATTAGAAAGCCGGAGATGCTGTCCGTGTCTGCTGCAGGAGGAAATTCAAGTCTCGAGTTTCCTTTTCCTGGTTTTATTTTTTGTCTCTGCTTGGTTCTCTTGGCACCGTTGGATACAATCAGTGTTTGCTTCCCTGGAAAGCTGTCTCCTGTTTAGCACAGAGACATGGTCCTCTTTAGGAGATCATCCGCTCTTGGGGTTGGCAGAGCTGACTCTGCTGGAGAGGTGGGCAGCAGCTCCTCCTTCGGTGAGGAGCGCTGCGAACGTGCCGCAGGGTTCTTCTTTCTCTTCAGGGACATAATTCATCTCCGGATGTCCTGGGTCTCATAAAGAAATAAATAAAAGTAGGAAACTTTATGAGGACGGTTGCACGATTCCCCCCGCCCCCAGCAGAACTGCTGATCCTCTGCTTGCCGAAGAGGAGAATGGCAGCCTATATTCGTGTCCTTGTCATCCATTTCCAGTTTGAGCAAATGCTTTTCCACCACTGTGGTCGCTCGCGCACAAGTGAGGAGTAGAGTGAATTTGAATACTTAATTTGGGGACCTGGGCCTTGGCTAGGCTACTTCTCTTCTTGGAGCCTCAGTTTCCCCTCTGTTAGCCGATGATGATCTTAGAAAGGACCCCCTCTTCCCCAGTCCTCAGCCAGGGTTTTGTGAGTACAGTAAACCAGGGGATGGTGTGGTGACCTTGGAGGTCAGCAGAGGGGAAGTTGAGGCCCACAAGAGCAGACACTGCGCTCTCCTCCCCCCCCCCCCCCCCCGGCGCTCCGTGGGCGCCTTTCTGAAGAGTACAAGATGCTCCCTCTCACCTGCTCCTCTATTAAAAAGCACATCAAATGTGTGTGGACCCACAGTTCTGCGTGGGTCCCGTCACCGTAAACCCGGGCAGCTGCAAAGGCTTTGGGGGGCATCCTCTGGCTTGCTCTTGGCCCTGCAGATGGACAGGTAGCTCAGAAATGCAAAGAGAGAGAGAGAGAGGAGAGAGAGAGAGAGAGAGAGAGAGAGAGAGAGAGAGAGAGAGAGAGAGAGAGCGCACACAGTACTATTCTAGAATGGAGTGTGTGTTTTCTGGGTGCCATCCAGTGTTTCAAAGATAAGTTCTTAGTTGAAAAGCTTTGTACCAGTGTAAGAATTACCAGCTGACAAGAACAGAGTTTCAGGTCATTTTTTTTTAACTGTTCTATTTCAGGCTGCGGAGTGTAGAATACAATTATTTAATTGCATCTGCAAAGACAATTTTGACATAATATTTCCTTTGCCTGACCTAGACGGACAGAGTACGTGAAAGGGGTCAGTATGCATCCTACCATGATGGTTTACCATAGTAGCGATTTATTAAGGAGCTGGAAATGTGTTGTGCATGCATATGCACACATATGATATAAGCAAACAGGTGCGTATGTTCAGAGACACAGAATATATTCTAATTTTCATGGTAGGAAGTAAAAAAAAATAAACTAGCACATGTCCACTTTGAAAAAATCCTAACAAGTACGTAAATGTAGGCCTCTGTTATTATCAGTGTGCTCTGCGTATAGTGGTATGAGCGTATTCGTGTGAGAAAGAAGAGAAAAGGAGAGCGGTAAGGGTGAGGGGAAGGGAATTGTGGAACACAGTCACCACTGTGTTAATTTCTGAGTGCTAATTACAAGTGAGGTAAAACACTGTCTCTTTTACCCTGTATCCTAGCACCAGCAATACTATGAAATAGATCTGATTATTCCTATCCACCTGTGCAGTACTGAGGTTAAACACGCACACACAAAAAGGGCTTTGAAAAATATTTTCCAGTTAAGAGTAGAAAGGTTATTTCACTATTATTCAGGAAATATGTGTGTGGGGATTGGGGGGGCATGTTACATAGAAAATAAGTATTCCGGGTGCTTTTTATCCTAAAAATGACCAAAGAAATCATGCACTCAACTTTTGAGAACCTTGTGTGTGTGTGTGTGTGTGTGTGTGTTTTAAACTGCAGTGAAAACTGACTATTTCCATCTAGGGCATTAAAAAAAAAGTCTAATAGAAATCAAAACATATTCAGAAAGTTGGGAATAATATGCATGGAGAGGTTGGTACAAAGGTGGCAATTTAGCCCAGTGTCGGTGGCTCATTCCCATAACCCTGGCTACTCAAGAGGCAGCGTTTTGAGGATGGAGGTTCAAAGCCGCCCTGAGCAGGAAAGTCTGTGAGACTCTTCTCTACAATGAAGCAACCCAGAAGCTCAGAGACTGTGCCACAGCCCTGAGTTTAAGCCTCAGGATTGGCACCAACATAAAACAATTTTTGGCAATATGGATGAGCCATGAGGTTGTGGGCGATCCAGGGAGCACTAGACAGTAATCCTCAAGCCATGCCGCTTGGCTCTTTCCTAATTCACAGTGAGACCTCAGAACCCAGCACTAATATTTGTATTTGCATTTGTATGTATCTGTTAAATTAATATTTAATTACAGGGAGAGTGAGGTGATCCTTGTAATGGATGGGCAGTGTTTTAGTTTCTTTTCCAAAAGGGAGAGAGATAGAGACAAAAGCCCGGATAAATGAATGGTCACATGTCGCCTGGTCTTTTCTTTTTCCTAAGGTAATTGTGAGCTTTTCAAGTCCAGACACCTTTCACGCAAACTTTGTCACAACAGAAAGGTAGCCCTGAATAGCAGGCTGTTGGATCGCACGCATGCGCTTGTCAGGTAGATCGGCGAGTAGATGCAGGTTTTGAATTTTATCTCCTCCTTGAGTTTCCCTCTGTGGTTCTCTTCGTCTTTGTTTCTAACAAAAGCAGTGTCATTTAGGAAACTGGAAGTTTCTTTAATGGGAGGCTTGTATCTGTTCTACGGTCCAACAATTCCATTTGGGAATATACCTCAGGGAAATAAATGCTTCCCCCCTCCAAAGATCGTGTAAGAACACCCAGAAAAATTTCACTGCACGCTTTAAACGATGACTGTACACGATATATTTCATTATTGTATTGTTAGCACAGAATACCCAAGACTCCAGCCAAACACACAAATAGAAATGGAATATATTCTAAAGTGACACAATGATAAAAAGGAAACAAGAGTACAATGCCGTAGAAACCGCCGCCGACCCACAAACAGAGCTGCTGCTGTTCATTATCGCTGTCAACCGCAACGAACGGAAGTCGAGATCTGCAAGTTCCCTCCTATGCTAAGTTACTTAATAACGCATTTAGAAAGAATGTGTTCCGGGGCTGGGAAGGTAGCTCAGTGGTAGAGTGCATTTCTTGCAAGCATGAGGCCCTGGGTTCGATTCCTTAGCACCACATAAATATAAAAAGCCATAAGTGGCGCTGTGGCTCAAGTGGTAGAGCGCTAGCCTTGAGCTGAAGAGCTGAGGGACAGCGCCCAGGCCCAGAGTTCAGGCCCCATGACCGGCCAAAAAAAACAAACAAAAAACAAAAAAACAAAACAAAGAAAGAATGTGTTCCTATTCGGTATGGGCCAGAATCGTACTTGGAAGTGATCTGAGGGTATCTCCAGATGGTGTGTGGCATGTGTGTGTTTACTGTGTGTGTGTGTGTGTGAGAGCATGTATCTGTGTGGCATGTGTGTGTTTACTGTGTGTGTGTGAGAGCATGTATCTGTGTGGCATGTGTGTGTTTACTGTGTGTGGGGGGGTGTATACGTGTGCTACGTGCATGGGTGTGTACATTCATTTTTCATTTCCGCAGGCTGCACACCTATGCCAAGTCCAGCCATATCCCCTGTGCCTCTTGTAGACATGTTTATTGTGCTAAGCAGTGGTGCAAAGGAGGCGCCATTTCTCGAAGCAGTCTCTGAACAGGAGGTCTCTCTCTTGACTGGGGTCAGCCCTCCACACTTCCTCAGCCCTCTCCCACCCACCCCTTCCCCTTCCCTTGCCCAGTCTTGTGGTGTATACCATGAGTTCTTGCACGCATCCGTCCCCTCCTCCCTGCTAGCCAGGCTGGGAGGGTCCCAGGCTGGCCCTCCCTGGAATTGGAGAACCCTGGCTGCAGTGGTTCCCACACCAAGTCCTCCACCCCATGTGAACGTCTCCATCTGGAGGAGCATTGCTGCTGCCCCCTGCTGCCTGACACACCCCCCCCTCCAGCATTCTTCATGTGCATTCTGGTAACCGTGGATTTATCTTTCCGAGGGCTCTTGTTTAGGCATCTTCCTGCCATGGCCACAAGTATGGTGTATTTAAAATTATAATTTTATTCATACGAATGTGTTTAGATTATACAGTCTATTAAAAATTTAAAGTTATTTATAATTCATAAAACAAATACAACAATTTTGCAGGGAAAAAAAATTAGAAAAGAGAGAACCATGTGACCTCTGGAATGCTCCCAGAAAAGTATATTTGAATATTGCCAAATATCAAGACTAACAATGAATCTTAGGGGGTATGAATTAATGTGGCTTACCCCTACATTCAATAACGTTCTTTATATTAATACGTTTAGGGAATTAGCAAAAAAAGACACAACTCTCCCTCAAGATATATCACCAGCCAATTAAGAATACTTTATAAATATACTTCTTCTAATACAAGCGACAGTGAATAGCACATTGATTAATTAATAACTATTTGGAAACAAAGCTTTGAGTAAATAAAAATGACAGAAAAACAGAATAATACATGTTCACAGTCACTAAGCCTTTATTAAATATCTCCACAGTGTGGAAAGTGTTGGTATATTAAGCAGTAGATCTATCAAGAGGAATTCTTCTCTGGAGGAGAAGGAGGAAATATGTGCCTCTCTCTCTCTCCTTCTCTCTCTCTCTTTCTCTCTCTCTCTGTATGTGTCTCTGTCTCTAACACATGTGTATCTCTTTCTTCTCTCTCTCTCTCTCTAACACACACACACACACACACACACACTTCAAAAAAGAAATGTTTAATGAAAGGAAACCAGATAAAGACACCACAGTTATTTTTGTTACCCAAATGTACAAACTTTTCACAGAATATTTTTGTGGAAATTTCCTGTGGATATTTTTATCATAAAGATTACTACTATCACAGACACAGAGAGAGAGACAGACAGACAGACCAACAGAGAGACAGACAGACACAGAGACAAAGAGAAAGATTAAGTTACATTGGTCAAAGCAATGACTTAGCCACTTTTGGCCAAAGATAAATCTTGTTAAGTTTGCTCTCTAAAAACACCTTGTTAGGGTTAAGGAGAGGGGAGAATATCTCCCAATTCTGCTTTAACAACTAAAACACTGTGAAGAAAACCCTCACCAGACTGAAGGATTAAAATGAAATATGATTATTATTATAACTTCTCACCACTCAATCCCAACTTGAAAAGATTACAGTGGTTATTTGACCAACTTAGTGACTGACAGCTGTATTTTAGAATTTCATACTCAGTGCCTTACTAAAAGTAATTTCTAGTTACTTTAGAAGTGATGTGGACATGTGTTTTTGGTATTTGACCAAGAATCACTTTAAATTAGTGTTTTATTATTTACAGTAATCTTGCTATAAATAAAAAGTTGACTTGGATATGAAACTATTTTAATCCAGAAATAAACTATAGATAAATATTAGTTTAGTTTTGAGTTACAAAAACCCTTATATAGGTTCACAATCAGAAAACATAAATAAAAAGATTTAAATACATAAATGTATAGCAAAATGATTTTTCTGGACATGGAAGCAACATTGAATACCACGTGTACTACGAAATAATAAATTGGTGAAAATATTTTCTCTTTTATGGACATTTTCTCTCTTTTTTTGCTTATCAATTTCTCCTGAGCAGACTTGAAAAAGATCTTAATGCACAAGAAGGAAAAATGTGTGCAAAAAACATAAATAGTCAATGTATAAATAAGAAAGAAATAATAACAAGCACACATTGGTAAATTATTTAGTCTCACTAACAAGACAGTGGATGCAATTTGCAACATTGAAGACATATTTCCAGCCACTGGGCAAAGATTTTTATACTGTTAAGATTTTATTAAAGAAACATTTAATAGATACCTCCACAAATGGTTGATGGACTACAAATGCATATAATGTCCCGAGGTCAATTTAACAACAAATTCCAAAAATTTCAGACATTACTTAGCATTTTAATGCTGCAGCGATAGACAAAACAATGTAAACATTACTGTGATCCGTGAAACTTTTGTTCCATTAGGTGCAGACTGATCTGAACATCAATTCTAGTTCTTAGCAATGGAATTTAAATGTTTTAAATCAATTGTAAGCTTTTCCTCTGGGTCTAGGTTCTAAACCATCTTTGGTATATTTTCCAGTAGGAAAATAAGGTTATTCTGAAATGTGGCAATTCAAAGAAGAATTCGATTACTTGACAGGAAGATTTGTAAATCCTTTATGGGAGAGGAGTTCCTGCCTTTGAGTAAGATGACATTTTGGGGGATGTGGCAATGGTTGATCTGAGGTAAAATACACAGAGCCAGGTTCGTGGGGTGTAGTTAATTGTTTGGCTCCTGAACACAGTCTGTGACAGAGACCTGAGGAACGCAATGAGGACAGTCGGATGGATTGAGATGAAAGAGATCAATGAGCATCTAGAACAGACTGAGAGAAGCCAGGCCAGAAGCAGACAATTCCACGCAAAGGCTGCTGCTCTTGCGCTGAGCGGCGGATGGGACCATGGGTGTAGAGGTCAGAGGATGGCTGGGAAAGTCCTGGCTGTACGTGGAATATGTGTCCAAAACAACAAACCAGGTGGAATCACATATCAGAACAATTTCCTAAGACAGAGACAGATTGTAAATGCAAAGGAAAAAAAAAAAACACCAAGTTTTCCATTCATTGATCAGTGATCAGTCACTTCAGGAGTTGTAATTTCTGCTCAAACCCCATCATCCACAAATGATTTGTATTTATTTATCTTTCCTCATCCTGCAGAGGAGAGAGCTTGCTTCTAGAAACTGGAAAAGATTCCAAGCCATTGGGTCTTTCCCTCCATCACCTATGCGCTTTACAATTTAATGTCAGAGTCATTCTGGGATTCGGATCCGAGTGTGTCCTGTGTCTTTCTGCGGGGTCACGCATGTTATTCTGAAGTTCTAATCCGAGGGGCAGAGACTGCCGTTCCCAGGGTGTGGCTGGTGTTCACTGGGCCTTTTGCCTTTTGTCCTGTGGTCCATCTGAGTTGCTTCCCTCTGCTCTCCTCCCCCCCATCGAGGTGTGGTGCAGTGGGCGAGCTCTCGCTTGACACCTGCTTTGTGCAAAATAAAAGAGTTTTTCTTTTCTAATAACACAAGGCTACAGCCCACCACCAAGAATAGCTCTTGATGAGGCTGGAGGGGGAAACTGACAGGAGATGGGATCTACTTAGAGTCTTTGTCACATCAAACAGGACGCTTTACAAAGCTCGCTGGGTTGGTCCTGGTCCCTAAACAAATAAGTATGTACATATAATTACTAGACATGAAAGTATTCTGGTAGTACTTTGTAGTATTATATATCCCTGATACATTCACCTACTGGTATCCAAAAACCCAGTGACTTTTCCAGAAAGGGCCAATTGTCTTCTTTCTTTCTTTCTTTTTTTTAATTGAGAGAGGTAAACAAACTAAAAAAAAAAATTACACCTCTGAGACAGTAAAATTGTCCAGGGAATAAAACTGTCACAAAACAATGACAGGAAGAGGAAAGTAGCTGGAGTGTGGGGTTCAAGGTTGTGTTCTGACTTTTAACTTGGATAGGGTCACATGATTAATAAGAATGAATGTTGTTCTGATGTACATTAATGCCTTCTCTACAGGACAATCTCTTCAAATATAGAATCTTAATATTTGCAAAGGAAAAGGCAATAAGATTCTTAGCGTATAAAGACAACTGTAATAAAACACAAACCGTACTCGTAATTGTATGAACAGTAACAACTTTTACCAAATTGTGTATCGTTACCCTTGCCTACCTGTGATTAGCATGTAGAAACAAACAGACGAATGAGTCTCTATGTACCAGTCAGCAAGCAATTCCACTAATTATGTTTTGGCCTTTGGGAAATTCACACACAGCACATTACAACACAACAAGCAGACAAAAATCTGGTCTTTATTTGCACTCTCTTCTCTGCAAATCGTGGCTTAAATATTCATCGCAGAATTTTTTTTCCTTTGTAGGAATTTAAACATTACATATGAAAATGTATTCAGGTATGAGGCCATGAGTGTTAAAGTCTGGCAGGTTCTTCATTTTCAAGGTATAAACAGATTGAAGTATTAAAAGAAAAGAAAAAACTTGAACTTAAGAGAAGCTATAGCATTTGAATCTCTTCATCTTACTCCCTTTGACAGAGGTTGTAGGGTCTCAGAAATCTGTCTGGATCGGGTAAATTTGGGGTGCTCATCCAGACTATGGCAACTAATTGCTTTTTCAATGAACTTCTTGTTGTTACTTTGGTGATTTATAAAGTGATCTTTGCATGTATATCATAAAGGTTAAATGAGTCAGACTACATACGCATCTAACATTTATACATACTGGTGAATGGATGGTTTTACTGCTTATTTGGTGATGGGGGAGAGAGAAACCTGCACTGTGGAGTAGATTGAATGACTCCTGGGATGTAGGGATCTCCTCTGAGTTCAGGTCTTTGCTTTCTGGAGTTTTCAGATCCATCTGTCCTCATTTCTATGGGCTTACCTTCTTCACTAGCTCTTTCTCTTCATTCATGACCTGAGTCATGGATCTCAGTGTAAGCCACAGCTGGGAAAAGCTTCTTCGGGGGTTTTAATTTTCATCACATAAAAATGTGTTTTTGCCAGTGGCTGATGCCGGTCATCCTAGCTACTCAGGAGGCTGAGATCTGAGGATCTCGGTTCGAAGCCAGCCCTGGCAGCAAAGTCCCCTTGGGATTCTGATCTCTAATGAAACACTCAAAAACTGGAAGTAGTGCAGTGGCTTAAGTGGTAGAGCACTAGGCTTGAGCACAAAGAAGGTCAGGATAATGCCCAGGCCCTGAGTTTCAAGTCCCACAACCCAAAACAACAAGAAGAATGTGTTTCCCCTTCTCTTAGATATTTAGAATTTCAGAAGTACCCACTACTACTGTCATCAATTGATGGATGAGAAAAATTGACCAAAATTATGGGCGACGAGCCTAAGACCTGTTGATTTAACTTGAACTTACAAAAGAAAAAAAGTAACATACGCTTAGGGAAGTTTTCTGATTTTTTTTTTCTTGGCAACAATTGGAAACGAAGGTCCACAACATAAAACCGGTTTCCTACATCAGATCTATGCACCTTAACATAGTATACATACATGGGAGGGGTCTCCTGCTAAGACTAAATGAAAACAAAGCACCATGAGGTACAGAGCCACCTACCACCTTGATAACAAAAGGATCGTATTATGTAAGTGGGTTTGCTTTAAATACGTCTACAATTGCATCTATTTGCATACATAAAAGCAGAGGATTCAAGATTTGGCTGGGTTTTTTTTCTTTCTTTTGCATAATTGAATGCAGGAAATACCCAAAGCAAACTGGTTGGTGGATGGCAAGGCTGGAAGGAAATTGTGACTGCCTTCATTTTTTAGCCCTTTTAAATTTGGAGCCAGGTCAGTAATATCTTCAAAGTGAACCTCAGTAAAAAAAAAAAAAAAGAAAAGAAAATAATAATAAGCACAAACTGTGAATTTACATCCCAGATTTTTTTTCTGGGTGCATTTACATACACAAGAAAAAAAGTGAAAATATGACAGATATTTCTCATTCTTGTTCATGCCTTGTCTCTTACAGGGACACACACAAACACACACACACACACACACACACACACATGCACATACATACGTGTCATAAAATTATATTTCTTAATGCCATTCTTCAAGTGGAAGTGAATTTACATTGGTATAGGTTGAAATCACATTTAGGAGTATTTAATCAAGCTCATGCCTGAGAATCCCTTACTCATTGAGATTGAAAGGTGCTGAGTTCGAATGTCTGCCAGGCCGCTGACAGGTCCTAGGTTATCTCTCAGGACTTCAATGCTCTCCTCTCTAAAATAGAAATGAAAATGCCTCTTTTTTTTTTTTGTAGAATGGCCATGGAAAATATCCAGCCAAGAAGTCTTGGTAGGTTCTTCATGAACCAAACCTCTTGTTTTATTATCCAAAGGCCTTCTCTCCTTTATCAGTACAGACCTGTCTTCACAGAATGGATTGGAAGACCCAGGGAGTAAGAGTCAATGACATAGAGCTTGATTTATTCTCTTTATAAATGCTTCCTTCAAGATTTCCAAACTTTAAGATCATCGCGGGGGGGGGGGGGGGGGGAGGATTGAACACATTGTCTCTGATTTTTCGCCTGTGCAGGATTAACACATGGAACACAATTTTCAATGCAAACTACTTTTATTTTGTCCAGATTGTTCTGAGAAAAATACTCTCTGAGTAATTCCACCTACAAGGCTGGAATTAGGCTGGCTAATTCCATGTCGGAGAGCTTTATCTTTTGGTATTTTTTTTCTCCCCTTCTCTTTTATAGCCTGCAAATCTCTCATCTCTTCAAAGAATTCCCTTCAGAACCATAGGTCAAACATTTACAGGTGGTTGGTTTTGTTTTCTGATTTGCAGTCTGAAGGCTGTGAACTTGGACAGAGCTCATTAAAGCTTCCTTTCTGCCTGCTATCATGAAAAGCTCCAATGACAGTACTTGAAGAACAGCCTCTGGCTAAATATTATTGAAATCCAAAGGCCAGTAAGTGAAGAATCATGTGCTGGTCAAATCTATATTAATCTAACTTGTTATATTGTCTTAACAACATGCTCAAGGGTGTTTTTCGCTGTTCCTGACAAGATTCATTTCAATAACCCAAACGTATTCTCTCTCCTCAAATTAGAGTACTTATGCTAGGCCAATTTCATAATTGTTCTAGAGGAAAATAAGCCCTCTATAGTCCATCTTGGCCAGACTGCTGTTTATCAAACAGAGTAGTAGAGTCTATTTAACTCTAAATATTATGTGATTGGATAATCACAACCCTTCCATTAATTAACACCGACTTAATAACCAAGGTGAGAGTGTTTTGAGTCAAAGATCTCATTTAGATGATACAAATCTGAATGAAATCCTAGATTTTTCAGAAAGCTTTCTGAAGTCCATCCAAATTCTGAGCGTTACTCTTCGGTATAACCTGATCTCAAGACTCAGGAAGGGTTAAGGAGGTTGGTTTAAATCTAGTGACTCCCGCCACAAATCAAGGCTGGCAGTCTTGGGGTCCCATCCTGGGTTCTCTCATTAGTTAACCCCAAGTCCCTCTTCTCCTACACCCTCACAGCAATGTCACTTTAGCGGTTTAGCTTCCCACTTATTTTTATTTCTGTACCTGAAATTCTTTTTTAAAATTGTTTGAAATACTTGTGCAGCGGAATCTCCATTTAGCAACGCAACTTACAGATCAATAGGTCTTGATCTTTGTCACCCCTTCTCATATTCTCACCCATCCCTCCCCTACCCAGCCCTTTCCCTCCCTCTTCTTAATTTTGCAGGGTAGACACTGGATTCTTGTCTGCATGTACCTCCTCTTCTCCTCTCTATTCCTCTACTCCTGTCCCCTCGACCCCACCCCACCCCCTTCCAGTCCCAGCTTCCTGGTGTTTCATTTTACTGAACTTTGATTTTGCCTTTGTAAGGCAAAATCATTACATTACTTGAGATTTCCCCTGTATCTACCGTATTTTCAGTTAATACGTTTGTATACACTTGCATACCCCGTAACCTATTCACGTTCACATTCGTAAGCTAAACCTAGCTTCTACATGCATCCTTTGTGTCTCTGGGCATGATTTACTTTACCTAATATCATTTTTTCCACATCTTTCTATTTCTTTACACATGGAAAGATGAGTAAAATTCCATTTGATATATAAATTACATAAATGTATATATAATATGTAAAATATGTAGTATGTAAAATACATAAGTATACATGTGATATATATATATTATATTATATCATATGTTCTTGGTCTAGTCATCCATTGAAGGGCATCTGGGCTAATTTCATACCTTGCCTATGATCAGTGCTTCAATGAACATGGTTGCGCTGGTGGCTTCACTCTATCCTGGTTCTACAGGTCTCATCTTAACTCACCCCTCCACAAACTTGGGTTTCCTGACAAGAATTCTTCTCCCTTGTTCTTTTACTACTTCTGCAGCTCTGCTCTCCAGCCGTTATACCACAGGATAAAATAGGCATATTGTATGAAGCTATTTAAATCTCTCCCTTCTGTGCTTTAAAAATCTATGAAGCCGTAACTGAGTTAGTACTTGGTGCCGAAATCCCTCACAAAATATGTTCATGGGAACCTGATGAAAATTGGGAATTAGAGCCTTTCAGATTGGTCATCACTTTCTTAGTTATCCGTTGCTCCTAAAGACTGAGTTGTTCTTTGAATCTTTGTTTACCTGGGTTCACATGGTAACTCAGTTTTCCTGGTCAAACCAGGACGTAGGAAACAACTTCCTAACCTCTTTCTTTCCATGGTGACTTACACTTCTGGCAAACAAATATTCTATAGGTATGTGAATCCCTCTGTATATTGGGTCACTGTCCTCCATCCATGATCTAATGTGATCTTCATTTGCAAAGCTGTCCTGCATTAAAATACAATGAAATCTGATTAGTAAAGAATTATTCCATAGAGACATATCTTCATCTGTTTGAGCAACCATCCATCATACATACATATGTATATCCGTCTATCATCCATAATCCTACCCATCTATCCATCTGCCCATCCATCCATCCATCCATCCATCCACCTATTCACCCAGCCATCCATCTATCCATCCATCCATCATCTATCCATCACCATCCATTCTTTCCCCATCCATCTACCCATACATCACACATATATACACACATCATCCATACATCCATACATCTGTCACCCTGGCTCTGCTGATAGATGTCCTCTTATTGCACATCCTTATTGTACAAGCATTTCCCCCAACAACCATGTAAAACGTCATCCTACATTTGAACATGACATGAGAAAAGCAAAGCATTTTTGAACAATTTTCCAAGTGATTTCGCCCAGGCGACTGTAAATGCCTGGAAGAAAGACATGTCATAATGAAAGGGGTGATTTTAGAAAGACATCATTGACAGAGGGGCTGGGACAGATTGAAGCAGAGAGAGGCTCAAATCAGATGTCTATTGAAGTCATTGAGGCATGAAGCTTTGGAGGGCTTGGCGATGGTAAGGATGGAAGAAAAGGACTTAAATCAGAGCACATTGGTAGAATTACACTTGTATTATCAGAAACTGCGTGTTGATTAAAAACAGACCTAAAAAAAAGAAAAAGAATGACATTAAAAATGAATTAACAGAGTAGAATTTTCTGTAGTCTTTATAATTTTTCAAAAATGATGGAATCATATTCTGCATTGCTAAAATTTTTCCTAACCAGACATTTCTCTGTGAGGACTCCTGTTTGCGCATGTGCGCACACATACACGCACACATACACACACGCACACATGGGTATACATACGAGAATGTATGTGCTTGTTTGTGCTATAGCTGTGTGTATGAACTTAATAAGGAAAAACCCTATTGATTAATTTACCTTAAAATCTGGATGTGTGGACTCAGCTTTCATTTTGTTTCTAGTTGTAATCTTTAGGGACCTGATATTGTGATAAAACTTTACAAGGGTCTCAGCATTTTGGATGTTATATTGGGATGAAGGGATCTGCTGGCAGTCGCTCTAAGAAATCGTATTCTCGTTATATTCATCACAGAGATATCAGCTTGGCTTCTGATTGCAACTTGCATCTTTGTTTCCCCAGTGTTCCCTCCCGGCCTTCTGAAGGCTGACCAGTAGAGATTGGAAAGAACTCCCTTCAAAGCCAGGCACCGGTAGCTCACGCCTGTCATCTTAGCTACTCAGGAGGCTGAGATCTGAGGATGGCGGTTCAAAGCCAGCCCAGGCAGAAAACTCTGTGAGACTCTCATCTCCCATAAACCACTAGAAAACCAGAAATGGCGCTGTGGCTCAAGAGGTAGAGCACTTGCCTTGAGCTGAAGAGCTGAGGGACAGTGCCCAAGCCCAGAGTTCAAGCCCCATGACTGACAAAAAAGAAAAAAGAAAAGAAAAGAACCCCCTTTGGCAATACACCTTGTTGTGTTTCATTTATTTCCAGGCTATGCTGAAAACCTTTATAACAAAGCAATGATCCTAACAGGGGCTTTGCTCAGAGTACTGTGCAACTGTGCAAGACATTCTTTTTTGGTCAGTTGCAGGACTTGAACTCAGGGTCTGGGCACTTTTCCTGAGCTTCTTTGTGCTCTAGGCTAGCCCTCTACCACTTGAGCCACATTGTTGCTTCTAGTGTGTGAGTTACTCATTGGAGATGTGAGTCTCAAAGGGACTTTTCTGCCAGAGCTGGCTTTGAACCATGATCCTCAAATCTCAGCCTCCTGAATAGCTTGAGCACCTAGCTTGCAAGACATTCTTGGAAGCCATCTTGAGAGTGAGAAATACAATCATATTTTACTCAGGGCAAGATTTATCATCAAACATACTCATTCACGGACTGGGAAGGTGTTTCAGTGGTAGAGCGCTTGTCTTGCATGCATGAGGCCCTGGATTGGATTCCTCAGCACCACATAAGCAGAAAAAGTCAGAATTGGCGCTGTGGCTCAGGTGGTAGAGCACTAGCCTTGAGCTGAAGAGCTGAGGGACAGTGCCCAGGCCCAGAGTTCAGGCCCCATGACAGACAAAAAAAGTATTCATTCACCCATTACCCATTGGGTCTAGCGATTTTCTCTCTCTCTAGAAAACACTGATTGGAATTTGAGCGGGTAAAAATAGTCCACTTAGTTGTATACTTGTCAAAATGTATTTCCTGGAGTCTTTTCACATACCTAGGGGATAGGGGTTTTATTTTGAACCAAGTGAAATTTTCTGATAATGTGGGAGTCGTGGCTAACATAGATAGCCCATCTAATCAGAGCCAGGAACAGAAATCGGGTGTGTAAGAGAACAAAGTATGTACAAGGCATCGCCTGCTCTCCATTGTATGTCCCCCTCTATCCACCTCCTGTCTCCAGACACGTGGGAGGGGAAGGAAGGAAATAAGCTCTTCCTTAGGCATGCATGCTCGTGATTTCCCTAACACATAACTCTGAAATCTCAGCGTCTCAACCAATACAACTTTGACTTGCCTTCCCCATCTCTTGGTGGCCAGAGTCCGTGGCGAGGAAGGTGAATTGCTGCAGACATCTTTCAGAGACCAAGGCTGGCCAGAGGTATCAGCAGCTGAATCACCCAAGTCCAAGGTCACCTTGAGCCTGCAGATGGAGCTGCTGATATCCTGTGCCTGGCTTGGTTTTTAAGCCCTTATGCTGTAAATGGAGCGCATGAGTTTTACTGCCGAGAAATCTCACTTTTATTTACAATCGCAAAGCAAAGGGGTTATTCCATCATCTACCTAGAACCAGAAGGAAGGGAAAAAAATCACATGAAGAGATAGGCAACCTGTGCTACCATGGCGATTCTTCAGTACTGAAGCGAGGTAGGATAGTGACAGTTACTGAACTTGGAAAAGAAATAGAAGTAAAAAATGGAATTCTATGCCTCCATCAGAAAGAATGACATTGCCCCATTTGTTAGGAAATGGAAAAACTTGGAAAAAATTATATTAAGTGAAGTAAGCCAGGCCCAAAGAAACGTAGGTCCCATGGTTTCCCTTATTTGTAATATCTAGTATATGTATGAGTCCAGCGGAAAAGGTCAGATAATGTGATGTCAGGAAAATGAACCCTTAGATGTGTATTTTAATGTTTTTTTCTTTCATGCATGTGTTTCTAACACATTTATAAGATTATCTCTTTGTTGCTTTGTATGTCCCTCCCCCACAGTATAACCCTTGCTTTCACTATATTTGATGTCAGTATAACTTGTTGAGGAGATGGGGAAAAACCAATTGTTTAAGGATACAGGTGGACCTGTTGCAACAATGAGAAGTACAAGTTGTCATGTCCAAAACGAACTTTACAACGTTGGTGGGGGGGGGGGGCTGGGGGGGGAGGAAGGAGAAGGATTGGGATTAGGGGGGGAAGGGGGAGGCTGGGAAGGGATGTGAAGGGTAAACAAAGGAGGAGGCTGCAATGCTTGGTAAGAAATGTACACATTATCCTGCCCATGTAACTGTAACTCCTCTGTACAGTATGTTCACAAATAAAATAAAATTAAATTAAAAAAAAACAAAAAAAACGGAAACCACAAAACAACGAACAGAATCTACTTCTTCCCAGGAAATAAATGGAATTGAATTAAAGAAATAAGAATGTAATTATTAAAATTAATTCAAACATTACATATATTTACCTCTAAATTGAGACCTTTCTTTTTGTCTCTCTCTCTCTTCCTCTCTCTCTCTTTCTGCCTCTCTCTCTCCCCCTACTTTCCTTTCTTCCTGCCTTCCTTGCTGCCTCCACCCTTTCCTTCCTTCCTTCCTTCCTTCCTTCCTTCCTTCCTTCCTTCCTTCCTTCCTTCCTTCCTTCCTTCCTTCCTTCCTTCCTTCCTTCTTTCCTTCCTTCCTTCCTTTCTCTCTTATACATGCTCTTTTTTTTTGTCAGTCGTGGGGCTTGAACTCTGGGCCTGGGCACTGTCCCTCAGCTCTTCAGCTCAAGTCTAGTGCTCTACCACTTGAGCCACAGCACCACTTCTGGTTTTCTGAGTGGTTTATTGGAGATAAGAGTCTCAAGAACTTTCCTGCTTGGGCTGGCTTTGAACTGACATCCTCAGATCTCAGCTTCCTGAGTAGCTAGGATGACAGGCATGAGCCACCAGTGCCCAGCGCTCTTTCTTTCTTATTCTGAACTACGGTATACTTTTTATATTGGACCCATAAAACTCCTTTAAAAAAATCTTTCTGTAGTCAGTATATTCTCAGCATTGGTATAACTTTCCTTCAGCATTTAGAAGTGTTTTTTGATGAAAAAATTATTAATCAGTTTCTTAATGCATCTAAAATTATCCTGAGATTCCATAAGTTCTGTTGTCTATTTTCAAAACATTTTTAAAGGATTCCTCTTTGTTTCCTCCAGGACATTTATCGTATTTCCTTTACTTTTTGTGGTTATTGTCACAGTTTTACATTTCCCTTGGTGTCTATAATTTCTATTGGCATGCATTTTTTTTCTAAAATTGGTAGCATGTATTTTAATTATTTGAATCATCTCCAATAGCTAACTAGTTAATTATGTCTGCTGTTTATCAGCTTTGTGGCCTCTGCCTCCTTTCCTTTTCCAACCTACCCCTCCATCTCCCCCCTCCTCTCTCCTTTTCCTTACCACTCAATCTCATTTTGCCTCTTATGTCTTCATCAGGGTAAAGTTTTGGAATGATAGTTTTCAGGCTGGATAGATAGATAGATAGATAGATAGATAGATAGATAGATAGATAGATAATAGATACGTGTTAATATTTAAACATTTTCCTCTGATCATTGTTTACTTGCATCCTGGGGGTTGTTCATTGTGTTATAGTTTAGTTATTGTGCCATTAATGGATTTCATTGTGATTCTGAATTTACCTTGTGGTTGATTACAGCTATGTGGTTTATTTTCCATGTGGTTTATTTTCTTATCCTTTTATTTTGGAATTCTAGTATAGTTCTAGTATAGAAGAATGTATATTGCATGATTTCCATTGTTTGAGCTACATTGAGGCTTGTTTTATGGCAAAAGACATGATGTGGTTTTGGAGTTCTAATTGTGACTGAGAAATGTATGTATTTTGTAATTTAACTGTGTATAGTGTGTTAAATATGTCAGTTAGATCACATTGATAAAATGTGATGTTCGATTTATTTTTGTGATCTTAGCAATTTTTATCTGCTTGTTCTATGAGCTGGGGAGATATTTTACTATCTCTTTTAGACTTACGAATTTGTCTCATTCTGTCAAATTCTATCAATTTGCTTTCTTTCCTTTAAAACTGTGTTTTCAGGTACAAACATATTTAGGATTGTTATATCTTCCGTTCCAGCTAATCTTTAATAATAATAAAAATATTTGTCCTTAGGGCAAAACTAAATAGAAACAAACAAATAAATAAGCTTATTCTTCTCACCCTACACTTTTGTCCTTAGGCATCACTAGATAACATTTGGAATATATGCAAACAGAAGTGTAAATCTGTGCTGGTGATCGTCACTGCAGACATTCTGTTAGATCCATCCCCAGATAGCACATTCCATTTTGTGTCAAATAAAATGTCCTGGAAAGACTACCCATTATTTCCCTCTGTCCTTTCTGAGGACCCTATGAAGTATCAGAGGGACAAAAGTCGTCGAGCAGAGCGGGAAAGCACCCAGTGAAAAGGGACCCCGGTGACACTGGCTTTAAATGTGCAATGCTTCTGATGCCAGATTTCCTCTGAGCTGTGCCAATTGGCAGCCGCAGAAATCCACACCTCCTCCCCGTGTTAAACACAACAGTCAGAAACCACGCGCACCGGGAGGGGTCGACGCAGCTCTGTGGCTGCGACGCTAGCTCTAGCAGACATTTCAAGGAAGGTTTGTGAGATGTCAGCTTCAGAGGCAGCCAGGAGGACATGTCAGGGAGAGAGAGCAGAGGTGGCAGAATGCTGGGCGTGAGGAACGGACCTTGGGTGGGCAGGAGGGCCACGGGCAGGAGGGAATGATGGCTTACATGATGGCCATTTCTGGGCCCCTTACCTGGGCTGTGTGTGTCTGTGAGGGCAAAGGGTATTACATATGTCTGTGAGCATTCGCCTCAGGTATTGGGTAAATGTAAATGTTATGACTAGCCGGTAGGAGAGTGTGAGTGTCACACGTTTTGAATCTATCCAGGGAGCTCCAAGCCCCGTGTCTAGAAATCTTCATGTTGCGGTGCTCATTGTCAGAGACACCTAGAAGGCCCTGGGGTAACTTCTTGAAAAAATGCTTTTAAATAGAAATATATGGTGTCAGGCACTTAGGTGAATCTAATCGCTTTGGATTTGGGCTTTGATGATAGCTGTATTAATACGAGGCCCTAGCCCCCTCTCTCCTGGACTAAACGCTGGCTAAGTTATGGGAGAATGGCAGGTTACATATAGGGTAGAAACTACAATAAACAAAAGTACAAGATGGTGGCTTACCTACCTGACCTCTTCCGTGTGTAGGGAGGAGATGGCGTAGGTCCAAGGTCAAAGGTTAATGCCTACACGTCTACTGTAGCTCCATCTTTTTCTCACGAGCACAGTTTTTCTAACAATAACGGGCTGCGTGCACACTTGTCACACAAGCGAGAATTACAACAGAAGTGCTAGGTAAAGGCTGTGCGCGTTGGCTCGTGCGAACCAATTGCTTCATTCTTCCTGCAAGCCAGTCCTTTAGTATTGTTTTGTAGAGAGAAAATATTTAATGTATTTCATGAAAAATCACAAAGCTCTAGAAAAGAGGCATTCGGTTTCCACGTACAGTATAAACACGTTCTTGCTTTCCACGATCATGGTCTATGTTTTCTCTCCTTTGCTTTGGGACTTACATTCCCATGTCCGTGGTCATTACTCGGTAGCCTAATTTGAATTCCCTAGTTTTAGGGAAATTTGGTGTGCTCTGAAAATTTTTGAGGAAGGTTTTAAGAAAATCTCCCTAAATAGATTGATACGTTATAGGCCTCTGCATGGTAAGTTTTTTGTTTTGTTTTGTTGGCAGAAAAGGCATGTATTTCCATTTATCTCATTGAAAATTGTTTTTAAAGCTTTTTTATTTATTGAAGTACCTGGTACTAGTACTAGATTAATAATTCTGTTGGGTTTGCAGTAGTCTAGGAAGTGTCTGGGATCTTCTTTGGGGCTTCAATCATTTTTGATAGGTTCTTACATTTTTTTTTTTTTTTTTTTGCCTAAAGCCCTACCAAGATTGGCATTCTCCTGCTTAAAGCTCCCATACAGTGAGGGTTACACCATGTCCAGCTTACTTGTTCAAGTGGGAAAGCTCAGTGACAACCCCCCCAACACACACACACACACACACACACACACACACACACACACACACACATACATACCCCAGACTGGCTGCTAATTCCTTCCCAGCTCTGCCTCCTGAGTAGCTGCGATTACAGGCAGGAGCTACTACTACTCCTGGCCTTTCATCAGTCCAATGAGCGGGCATTTCACACCACTGTGGAATAAAGGAAAAATCAATGAATAAAGGAAAGAATAAATAAATGCATCACCTTCTCTTTCCATTGACGGGGAGTGTGTGGTGTGCTTAGTGTCCGGCTCAGCTGAGAGACTCACTAGTAGAACAGTCATGAATATCTTGTCTGTTGTCACCAGCAACTATCAGATGCTTTCTTTTGTAGATATAGCTGATGCAGGGTGAGATCATGACGTAGGATCCCATTGGTTTGTACTAATGGGCTTTCCACTTGCTGAACAGGTGCTTGCTTTTTCTCAAGCAGCTCCGAGAGATGGAGGATGTAGTCGATCATGGAGGGAGCCAGCCACCAAACCCCCGGCTCCTACCTTGCATGTCCGCCTGCTTCTTCTTAAGACTGAGCTCTTTAATCCCTGCCACCCCGCTCCACCCCGCCCCCCCCCCCCAAAGCTCACCATCTATTTACTCTCATTTCTCAAGGTAAAAGCAGAGAATGCATCTTCCTGGAGGGAAAAGGCCCAGGTTGTTTTCCATTTTCCATGTGGCAGCCTTTGTTTTGGAATTGCTTTGCTGTTTTAAAAGCATCCGTGAAAGTTTGCCAATTACCCAGAATGTAACAATGTCAACAGCAAAACACATTTTTTAATCCTAAGGAGTGATATAGTTCTCTCTCTCTCTCTCTCTCTCTCTCTCTCTTCACTACAGGCAGGAAGCTGTAAAGATATAAATTTCCATTTAAAGGTTATTGCCTCTAAATTTCATCTCCAGTGCCACCTATATTTCATTATTCCTTTTTTTAAAAAAAAATCAGTTGCAAAGTCAGAGGTTATTTAGGGAGAGGAGATTCTTGTTGAGATAAAAGACTGCAAATAATAGGACAAAGGGCCAGAGCTGGGTTCGCCCAGAGTGACCATCGCCCTCGTTTACTTCTGGCAAAAAAATGTAAGGAAAAAAAAAGGAAAGAAAAGAAAAGAAAGCGAGGTGATTAATGAAGATCTTGCTCTTTTCCTTTTTTTAAATTTTATTTTAAGGAGATCACACTACCTCAAACCTGGCCTTTCCACCACGCACGCTCTCTTGTGTTTTCGCTCTCTGCTCCTTTAGATTGCGGTGTCTTTTCATGGGATGTCTGCGGAGCCATCTCTGAACTCTGATATTTTATTCTCTTTTGAAATCAAAGTTTTAATTCTGGGCAGGTGTCTGTTCTTGGCAAGGAGAAGGAGAGGAGGGGACGGGGAGGGGGAGAGCGCATCTTTTAGCTGGGGAAGCTTTTCTCTGAGAGTTCTAATTGACAAGGGAACTTTCAGGTGATTGAAGGCTCTGGCTTTGTACAGGAAATCTGTAATACCTCTTGTCTCTTTCTGCATGCAGATGACAACCCTCTTCCAGTATCTGTGCTTCATTTTCTCCAGCTTCACAGGGTGTGTGTGTGTGTGTGTGTGTGTGTGTGTGTGTGTGTGTGTGTGTGTGTGTGTGTGTGAGATACTTTCCATTCAAATTGGTCCAAGCCAGTGAACTCTTTCCATTTCTAGAATTTCTCCAGCCAGACCAATCTACCACCACCACCACCCTCCTCACCGCCCCCCCCCCACCCCCCCGCCCCACAGAGATGCCTGGAGCTTTGTGAATTACAAGCTGTTGCTCATGTTTATTGATGGACTGATATTTGGGAAAGCATGAAGATTTTTTTTATTTATTTATTTTAATGTTCAGTTCATTTCTACCGAAACTAAACATCACCCCTCCTGGGGGGGCTGCCTGGCACGGGGAGCCGGGTTTCGGGGAACTGAAGTAATTGAATGGGATTATCGATGCCAGCGGAGCCGGCTCACATTCCACCAGGCGTTTCCAGCATTGCGGAGATGAATTGTAATTATTGAAGGATTAGTGCAGGCTGGGGATGAGGTCCGTTCTGAATACTCTCTGCCGTGTATAAACAAAAGCAAGGAGGAGCCATGGCGGCTTCTTAAGCCTCTTCTTATCTCTAATAGATTTCTGTTAGAGTCGTGTGAACTTGAAAAACGACTACCACGGCCCACAAACTCATTCAATGCTTTTCAATAAACAGTCAGGCCCAGGTAGGCCCTGGAGTCTAAAGGGAGACCTTCATGGAAGCTACTTCCTTTACCGTAATTTACCAACAGTGTTTTGCCAGAGACCAGGGACATTGGAGAATCTAGTCCTTTCTTAGATTTTTTTTTTTTCTTTTTGAAAAGTAACCTTCCCATGTTAGAAGGACTTTTGATCTACCTCAACGTTGCGAAGGTAATGTAGAAAATATGTCATCTTATGTCTTAGCCCCTCCTGCTCAGATATTGATAGAATAATACTCACTAGTTTCCGTGGATACCGTCCCTGTGCTAGCTTACCATGCGATCCAGGAGGATGCATTATACTTGAACCTCACCTGACTCGTTTTGGTTCAGTTCTGCTCTGTTCTGCTTTGTTTCCCGTGTCTTGGAATGACTTTTTTTTTATACCTGCACCGAACCTTCCTCAAGCATTTCGTCAAAATATCTCTCAGGTTGACATGATGGCCTGAGGTTTTCCTTAGGGCTGGGGCAGGGTTTGTGGGTAACTGTGAGCAGTAGTCTTCTGTATCCTACATAATCCACTGGGAATGACCTGTGTCAGCTGATGGTGCTAACTTACCCTCCTGGCTCAAGTAGCCGTTACAAGATTCTACAGGTGTGCACGCATGCACGCACACATGCATGCATGCATGCAGACACACACATTCTTTTAAACACCTTTCCCTTTCCTAAATCATGGTCTCTAAGTAGAGCCAGTCTTTAAGGGATGGTGAGCCATCTCTCCTCTCTCTTGCGTCATAATACTTGCCTGAGTTGTTTGAACGTTTTCTCTCCTTGGGATTTATCTTCTATTTATTATGTGAGTCAGTGGCTTTTTTTTTTTCTTTTTCGGTATCCAGGTAGATTCACAGATATTGACTGTATGTTTGGAGTTGTGACCAAACCCTCTCTTGTGAATTGTTTTGGTGTTTGGTTCCTCCATTCCTGTACCCAAACCCCACCATTGGTTTTTGTTTGCTTGTTGGTTTGCTTACATAATCATGTAATGACTTTCCAGCTCAATTGGATTCACTAGGATTATGTTAAATATTCTTTTCTCAGCCCAGCAGCTAATTATTTTATAAAGGGTCCCAGATTCCAGTTCTTAGAGAATTGTATTCAATCTGGGCACTGTGTCTTTCTCTCCCCCCCATCTCTCTCTTTCCTTTCCTTTTTCTCCCTCCGTCCCTCCCTCCCTCCCTCCCTCCCTTCCTTGCTTGCTTGCTTGCTTTTTGTAGATGTGGGGCTTCAACTCTGGACCTGGGTGCTGTCCCTGAGCTATTCGGCTCAAGGCTAGCTCTCTACCAGTTTGAGCCACAGCTCCACTTCTGGTTTTTGAGTTGTTCATTGGCGATAAGAGTCTCACAGGGACTTTTCTGTCTGGGCTGGCTTCAAACCGCGATCCTCAGATCTCAGCCTCCTGAGTAGCTGGGGTGACAGGCGTGAGCCCCTGGTGCCTGGCTTGTGTATGTTTCTTGCTAGGAGGATTTCATTATGTCTAGGTCTCCTCATTGGGCTGCTAGAAAATACTTGCATATATACAGCAACTCATCTACACTCCAACCTACATTTCCCTCTCTCTAAATATACATATACAGTAACATGGGAGTCAGAATACCTTTCTACCTTTTCGTCTATCCAACTCCTTCCCACCCACTTGACTTTCCACATCAACTCGTAGCTATCCTGAGTCCGTATTGATATTTCTGATACTAGAGCAAGCATTGTGCCAGAAAGAATCTATTTAGTAGGTTGCAATCAATATCTCCACCAAGTGTGTTGACTGGTGTTCACCAACTGTGGAACAGATTTGAAAATATCTGATTGAGTGGCCAGTCCTTTGTGTTTGCCTCAGTGGGTGGGGTGGTTTGGAGGAGGCAGGGGAGATGCTGGCAGGCTGGCAGACCCAGGGATGCATCCCAAGCTCCACAGCTTCCACCACATAAGCTCCTTTCCTGGCTGTTCAGACCCAGGTTGATCAAGAGAGCGGCTTTCAAGAGAAGAAGTCAGGGAAACCCAACGCCAGGAAACTTAAACCAGAATGAAGAATCAGGTGATAGCAGACTGGAAGAGAACATTTAAGTCTCTGATTGAGATGACTGAGGTGCTTCAGACATCACTGGGAGAATTCAATTGTTGAAGCTCAGAGTGCACTGGTAGATTCTAGGATCTGATTTCAAGTTGTCGTCATCGTCATCATCATCATCATCACCATCATCATCATCATATTTTCTCTTCCTCTTCCTCTCCTCCCATTCTTGTTGTTATTATTGTTGCTCTCCTCCTTCTCCTCCTCCTCCTCCTCATCTCCCTGTGTTTAATTCTGGGCATCATGCCTAAGATACCTGAATATTCACAGGAAACGTCTTTTTGTGTGTGCGCGCCCTCATTTCCATTTGTTTTCATCAACTTAAAAGAACACTATTAATTTGAGCAATAACTCAGAACGAAAGGGGAATAAAAGACTCATTTAACAGAGGTGGTGGTGCAGACAATCCCAGGGAAGGTCTGGAGGAACTCAAGAGGAGTCAATTAGTGCTTTTTTTTTCCCCTGCCACTTACTTCCTTTAAGTGCATAGTGATTGTCTCTTCTTGCCAGATAAAGCGTCTTTGTAATAAAAAATAGGAGCGTTTCCAGCCATAAGCAGGAAATGCACACAAGGGGAAGGTGCACGCTGTCCTACCTCAGTATCCTCCCAAGTGGGTCCTCCTCCTCTTCTCGTCTGGCTGGCTGGTTCTTCCAATCACCTGGACTTGGTCCAGTTTACCTAGATTTGCAGTCTGTGTCTCTCCTCAGCAAAAGGCTTTAGATCTCAATCAAGATGGCTGACCCGTAGGAGGGAAGGAAAGAAGGCAAGAGCAGGAGAACAGGAGCAGGCAGGAGAGGGGTAGGTTTTTGGTGTCAGGTGAATGAAATGACTTTCTATGTTCCTGGCTTTCTTCGCCTTTAAAACTCTGCCTAACGTGCAGCAAGTCCAGTATTTAATTTACATTCTTCCTTCATGCAGGAAGTTGTGTGAGACCAATGGTATGGATGCCTTGTTCTGTCCTGGGCATTTGTAGTATTAATGTTCTGTCTGAATCTAGCATTGTTACACAGAACCCCCTAATTAAAGACCTCCATCACCACTGACATCTCAGTTGAGAAGCAAGACATCTCAGTCACCGACTCTGTAGTGTGTGTAGTTTTCATAGAGCAGATAGAATCACATATGATGAACTGAGGGTATTTCCACAACTTCAAGGTAGAGCCCTTGTTTTTATACCTGATGTCAAGACTCAGAAACCTAAGGTACTATGTTCACTGAAACTGCAACCTTATGGAAAACACATCAGAATTTCAACAGAATATGAAAAAAACATAATTTCTTCCCTTTGGATACATCATCAAAATATGATTATGAATGTAATTACATTTTTGTTGTTCTTTCCAAGAATTACATAATGTCCTTTTTTCGGATAGCTCATATTCTTATCATTGCATCATTATTTAGGCAAATGCAAGAAAACCAAATATGAGAAATTAGGCTACAAAGTTTTAAACATCCTTATACTGAATGGTAAAAAACATCATTTCCTCACCTTATGAGGAACTGTTTACTACATTGTATTTGTTTTATTGGTCTGTGGGGCTTGAACTCAAGGCTTAGGCCCTGTCCCTGAGCTTTGTTTGCTCAAGGCTAGCACTCTACCACTTTGAGCCACAGTGTTACTTCCTGGTTATCAATGGTTCGTTGGAGAGAAGAATCTCATGGACTTTCATGCCTGGGCAGGTTTCCAACATCGATCCTCAGATCACAGCCTCCTGAGTAGCTAGGATTATAGCCACAGGTACCTGGCTGAACTGTTTTTAAGCATGGCCAAGATTTAAGGCTAATTCAATATACTAATGCTAGAAATGATTTCCAAGGCACTAAGGTCCTCTTCTGTGTTTCAACCCTCTCCCTGCCTTTCTATATAAATTCACTGATGATTTATGCACCCATGTAGACATAAATTTATTGGCAGAATATTGGCGGCTTGGCCAGTCATCAGAAGACTAGAGGATCTTATACAGAAAGAACAGAAACAGGAATGTCTGCCTTCACAGATCCCAACTGAACACACGTGGTCAGGGTGTCCGAAGGCCAACAAGATGAATGATCTGCTCTTCTGCTTGGGTTCCTTCCTCCTCATCTGGTGGAATTTGAGAGAGAGTGCCTGTGTCATTTAATGGTACCCTCACAACGGGAGAGGATTCAAGAATCTCCTTATTGACAGAACTATTATATTCCTGTCTGTGAAGCTACCACCAGAGATAACCCTGTCACCAAGCCTACACATACAGAGACAGACAGAGAGCGGGCGAGTGGGGGGAGAATTCCCCATCAAAAACTGGATGGGATCAATAGAGAGATTGAAATCATCAAGTGTCTTCAGATGAGAACCACCGCCCCCCTCCACCCCCAAACCTTAACAAATACTTCTCCTAGGCCAGTCACTGATGGCTCACACCTGTAATCCTAGCAACTCGGGAGTCTGAGATCTGAGGACTGTGGTTTGAAGCTAGCTGGGGCAGGAAAGTCCTTGAGACTCTTACCTACAATGAACCACCAGAAAACCCAGAAATGGTGCTGGGGCTCAAAGTGGTAGAGCGCTAGCCTTGGGAGTAAAAGCTAAGGGACAGCACCCAGGCCCTGAGTTCGAGCCCCATGACCAGCAAACAACTACCACCACCACCACCACCACAGCAAAAAGAATAGTTCTCCTTGGTCTTCTTACACATAACACTTGGTTTTCTCCTTCACATTTATACCTGATCAGCATCCCATTTGAAACATGAATCAGGTGTCCCTCAGACTTGGAGGTTAAGGCTGTGTTTGGGTCTCATTGCATTCCGCTCTGTCTTCCTCCCTAGACGCATGCTGGTTGCAGGTGCAGGACTCCTGTTGCTCCTTGATCAAAGCGGGGCAGGCAGGCTGCCACGTCACCAATTAGCGATGGAAGGGGAAAACTTCCAGCGGCCTAAGATGACTTGTTGCCACAGTGATTTGAAATGGCCTAAGCAACATACCTCGTATTCAAACACTCAGAATCCCATTCTCACCGGGCCCCTGGGGAGTCCTGTTGGATCAACAGGGTTGAAATAACCATTTTGTCCTTACCTATAAAGTGGCAAGTTTCCTCAGTGTGAACTGTATATTTGGACACACCAGTGGCCCTGGTTGAACTTCAGCAAAAATGGTTGTGTGTGAAAGAATGTACTCGTTATAATCTTTACAAACAAGTTTTAGGATTCCTTAGTACTGTTTGATATAGATAGACAGACAGATAGACAAACAGACAGACAGACAGACAGACAGACTTAGTAGTATTTGATATAGACATACAGATAGATATATAGACAGTACTGTTTGATATAGACAGACAGACATGGGCAGGCAGGCAGGCAGGCAGACAGACAGACAGACAGACAGACAGACAGATGGATAGAGTAGGCTCTCTTAGCATTTTGACGGTGGGACGGTGGTCCAATGGTGGCTCCTGACAGTATTCTTGTTTCTCCAGAACTCGCGGCATTATCATCCTTGTTAGACTGTTGAAGTTCCTGAATATGTGACCCACTCCTGTGTTTTCGACGCGCACCCATTTCTTGTTTGTCTCATCTATTCTCCCCATTCTTCCTGTTTCTCTCAATCGTTCACTTCCTTTTCCCTTTCCCATTGAATCCCTACCCAGTAGAGTCTTTCTGTTCTACTTCATTTCTGATGAAGTCACAACATGGATATCTGTGTCTTAAAATTCCGACGGGACCTTTTTGCTTTGTTGCGGAACAGCCTTTTAAACGGATATGTCTTTACAAAGGACAAAACTCGACGTGGGAACTCTTCAGTGGGCGCTCTCGGAGTTAGCGTGACTGACACCACAAATTCTGCTGTCCCGAGCTCCCATTTCACTGTAAGAAATCCTCAGCTCTCAGAAGTAACATCATAATTAATAGTGGAGAGAAGTAAGACAATAATGTTTAGTTGGGTTGCCGCAAAAAGAATAAAAGCACATTTGGGAAACATTTACTGGAATTCAAAGAAGATGGATAAAAATCAATTTTACCCCGTTGTCTGCATTGCTTTCTCCCGCTACACTTGCCAACGTGCAATAAATTGGTACTCGAATTAGAATTCTGACATATCATTAATCAGAAAAATAAATACGAAACAGCTTGATGAACTCTGGTATAGGAAACAAAATTTTGAATAAAAAGCCACTCCATATGTGTCCTTCCTCATAGGAGCTTAATACCACTTAGTAAATCATGAAATAAATCCTGTGAGGGCCTGGCCTCTCTCATCTCCATTTTCCGTGGAACTGGTTCCAAGAGAACACACTGGCTAAATGCAAAAGTGTGCATTCATATGTGTTTGGTATCGATGTTTGTGATGCTCGCGTCGAAGTTCTACTTGATTTTAATATTTATTTCTAGCTGGAACATTTTTTTTCCTTTTTTTTCCTCGATGTAAAATATTACTAGAGGGTTCTTGTTTTACAGGGCTTAAAAAGATGAAGACTCCAGTTTGTTCAGAGTGTTTTATGGGAAAGAAACGAGCATTTATGCATTTGTAACGTATTAAGTGCACAAAGGGGTTTCAGTTCAACACGTCAGTTTACGACCTTCATCAATGCCCCTCTTCCATTGTTCTCCCCCTTCCCTCCCAACCCAGCTCTTCACTTCTCCACTGCATTTTGCACTTACATACCTTCAATATTATGCCTGTGTTCTCACGCCCTTCCCCCCTTCATTCATCTACCTCTCTCCCTTTGACCTCACCGCCTCCTGACACCGCAGATTCCAACAGCTCCATCTTCCTTTTGTTAAGCTGTAGGCAAGCTGTTCAAAGGAGAATTCTTCCTTGCATATACCATACTTCAGCCAATAAACTCTATTATATACGTAGATCTTTCAGTATATCATTACTCCAGAAGAGTAACTGTGGCTATCTATAACTAACTGCTCCATGGTGAATATTCTAGCTATGGAGTTAGTCCCGGTTACAGCATAAAAAAAGCCATGGAGCCAATGGAATGATTTGAGAGCTCCAATCTTTTCATGGCTGCAGTCTTCATTCGAATGGGGTAGGCTGAGTGAGGGAAAGCAAGATGCCACATAGAATTCCACGTGGCGTGTTCTGAAAAAGGTTTTAAAAAGTTGATGCTGTGGACCCAGAAACTCTGGGTCAAGTTACCCTAAAATTCCTACCAAGTTTTTCCACTTTGTCCCACCGTTTTTCTCCTACCCTCAGTTTCTAACTTTAATCTAAGCAAAGTTCTAGAAGGCCTTAAAAAAAAAAGAAGTATATTCATGCCATGCTCACACCTGTAATCCTAGCTACTCATGAAGCTGAGATGTTGGGATTACCGTTTGAAGCCAGCCTGGGCACAAACGTCTGTGAGACTCTTATCTCCAGTTACGTACCAGAATATCAGAAGTGGTGCTATGGCTCAAAGTGGCAGAGCACTAAGTCTTGAGTGAGAAAGCTCAGGGACAGCACCCCGGCTCTGAGTTGAAGCCTCATGACTGACAAAACCAAACCAAACCAAGCCACAACGGTGACCCGCCATGTAGTCTCTGAAAGCCAATATGTGTAGGAAAATGTGTGCTAGTTCAGGCTTTGGAGTCCAGCTTCTACACACTATTGTGTGTGACTAGGGAAAGTGGGAAAACTGTACTTTTTTCCTCCTGGTCAATATTTTCTTTTGTAGTATGGGTACAATGATAGCAGTACTCCTTCTCCAGACGTGTCAAGAGCTTGAAGACAGTGATTTATATGAAGTAGCCAGTAAAATCACACACAGATAAGTAACGACGCATTAGTTAGCCATAGATTCTTCTGCACTACCGAGGACTAAGAATTTCCATCTTTGAGAGAGATTAGATTTTCTATTGATTTTATTGTGTTTTATAACTGCATGTTGTCAATGGCTAGTAGAAGATAAACAAAATGATTTTAAAAATTGGACTGTTTGGTCAAAAGACAAAACTTTTTTTTTTTTTTTTTGGCCAAAACACGGCTGGGGAGATAATTAAGAATGTCCAAATTGCAAGGACGCAAACGTCAGTAGCGAAAATCAAAGCAATGGTGACGTTTGAGATTTACTCCTATGGAGGAAATGGAAACAAAATCAATTGCTAAAACATTTATCCATTAATACATATGACAGCCAAATTAGCAGTCACAGGCCTAGAATGTTCAAGAAACCTGGTCTGTTTCCAGGATTTGGTGTGTGTGGGGTGGGGGAGGTGTGGAGGTTGTGTGGGACATTCCAAGGACTTGAACTCGAAGCTTGGGCACTGTCCCTGAGCTCCTCTCCAACACTGTAGCTAGCCTTTTACCACTTGAGTCACAGCTTCACTTCTGGCATTTCTTTTAGAGGGGGTAGGGGATAGTCTAGTGGAGTTCAGAGTAGAGTATGATAGACTTTTCTGTCCCAGGGCTGGCTTTAAATTGTAATCCTCAGATCTCAGCCTCCTCAGTAGCTGGGATGACAGATGTGAGCCACCAGAGCCTGGCTCCAGTTTCTTTATCAACCCAAACATCTCATTTTCCTCACATGGTTTTCAGAGATTCCCTCCCCCTCCATGGAATCACACAGATACACCTTCAGGTTAGCTCCATCACCTGGAAGAGTAGGAGCCTAGTAACCGGCTTGAAAGTATTCCACATTTGTGGTTTTTTTAAAATGTGCATTTCTTACTCAATTGGCAACACCGTGTAATAAATGATTTATTCTCATTTAAAAGAATGCAAGCACCGTCTGGCTTCCTTTTCCTATTCTTATGTGGACCTGGAATTCGGTGGCTGACATATTTTATTCCTACCCAAAGCAAATGAATGAATAAATAAATAAGTAAATAAATCTGATAGCTTAACTCATCTTGAAAGATTTAATTCACCTCTT
This sequence comes from Dipodomys spectabilis, assembly GCF_019054845.1. NCBI lineage: Eukaryota > Metazoa > Chordata > Mammalia > Rodentia > Heteromyidae > Dipodomys > Dipodomys spectabilis. The sequence continues at coordinate 4,345,164 of NW_024870935.1, forward strand.
TCGAGATTTGCTTTATAGCTAACTACAAAACATTGAGAAAAATTATTATTATTATTAAAGCTCTCAGAAGTTCCTTTGAATGTCTTCACTTTCTACTTAATGAGCTACTGGAAGTTTGTGGGGTTTTTTGTTTTAATTGATTGTTGCCAGGTTTGGGGTCTGAGCTCAGGTCTGTGTACTTGGTCAAACGACCTTCTCACATTTGAATCCGACCTCCAGACCAGCATTTCGCTGCTGATTTTGGAGATGGAGTCTCGCCAGTTTTTCTGCCTGGGCTGGTTTCAAATCGCAGATCTCAGCCTCCCAAGCAGCTAGGATTACAGGCCCATGTCTAAAGGAGGATATAGAGGTTTAACAGTTCTGCTACCAACTATCCTCAGGTTGTGTAAGGGATAGTTTTCCAAACATGAAAGGCACATCCTTAGTCATTTGGCCATTCTGAGACATGAAAACTTTAACCTATGTAACATGATTAACATGTTTAAATACTCTTGTAATTATGCTTGGGAGCATAACATGGTAACAACTGCATCTATTAATGATGATATTACTCAGGTTTACTGTCCATCGAACCATGTTGCACATTGCAATCATTGTTCTTTGGTGTTTGATGCAAAACCTATTCCATTAAGAAGTAGGTTTGGTGATTACTTGAAGGTGAAATGTTTGTGTTTGTTTTCTTTAGAATTCCTCACAGGACTTTTTAGCTTTGCATATTTGATTCTCCCCAAACAGGAAGATGCTATTATTTCCTCATCTATTGAAAAAGAAAAACTGTTGTGTTATATTTTCTTGTTAACAACTGGTTGTGTGGTTGAACTGGCTTTCTATAGAAAGTGTTTGATGAATAGTGAATTATATCATATTTATACTCTACTCCAACTGGAATATCCTTAACTTTTCTTTTAAAATGTAAGAGTTCATTGAAAGGAACTAAACATCCTGATAGTCTATCTTCAATATCTTCTTATCAAGTCCAGATATAAGAGATAGTATGTATTATTATTCAGTTTACATCCTCTTCCTCTTTTTCCCTTATAAACTTCCTGCCCTCTCTTCACCATTTAACCCCAACCTGAATTCATTTACTTTAGTAAAACATACAAAGTCCTTCTTTTTTCTTTATTCTGTCTTTCATTTTTCTTTTTATCTTTTACCCTTTGACAAGAATAGTCACCATGCTTAAGGCTACGTCTTACATCAGAAATAAATGTACTCCTGGCCAGAAGGGAAAGAGAGAGGCTGTGCATTATTTCATAACTACAAAGCCAACACAGATTATTTTTGAAATTTTTGGCAAAGTGACTTAAGGAATACTTCTCTTATACCTCTAAGATTATGAGAAATGAACGGGGGTAATTTTTACTTCTGAGTCTCCCAGAATCCCCTGAGGCACGCTCTCTGTGAGGGAGTTGGCAAAAAAAATGTCATTTTTAAGGGCATGAGAATGATAGCTTTTCTTCCATAATTGATCAAACCCAAGGTAGCAATTTTATACATATAAGTATTTTCTTAGTGGTTTTAGGACTACTTGGGCAGGTAGAAATCACCATGTAAAGGCAATTTCTGGTTTCAAAGAAAGAGTAAAAAGGAATATATATATATATATATATATATATATATATATATATATATATAAACTCTAACCCACTCCAACCATAATTTCTTCAAGTTAAGAAAGAGCATTGTTCCATTCCAAAGGCCTCAAAGTTACTTTAGAAAAATAAGGTGGGGAATGAAGCTGCCTCGTGGACCCAGTTCATCCTTCTAGACTCCTCTTCCCTTTTCTGATTTTTGTGAAGAGGGTCTGTTTAACACAAGAGTACAGGGTCACTGAGTTGGGGGTCTTTCTCTCCCCCAGAATGTGAGAGGTAAGCCACGAGCCCTGTCCTGGAGTCCGTGAAGATTTCCACCCGTCCACTGGTGCCCGTGTGAGTTCATAGTATACACACTTGGGGCACGGCCCACACACTGAGCGTTCTGTACAGGTGCAGAGGGCGTCTGAGACGGATGCGGGAGAGGTTTGGAAAGATGAAAGCTTCATCTTTGTTATGCAAGGAGCAGAGCAGGTCTTTCCTCCTCTTCAAAGATCTCTCAGCCTGCTGGATAGCACCTGCTGTGTTCGCTCCCTGCCCACGTTCTACCCACAGCTCCTCACAAGAGGCCTCTCCAGCTCTTTCCCCATCTTATTTAGAGCTCCGACAAAGAAAACACGACAGAAGTTGGAAGGAAATTAGCTATTTTCATTCTTCTTTTTGCCTTTGTTAATTCTGAAGTTCTTTATTACAAAAAAAAAAAAAGATCATTTCTTTTTTTCTTCTTCTCTTCCCTTTGCTCTTAAACCTAGTGAGGTAACAGAGAATTTGGCCAGAAGGAAGTCAGGTGACAATTTCCAATGGGCTTAACAATATGTCATTAAGTTTGGGTGCCAGTGGTTCACACCTGTCCTTCTAGCTACTCAGGAGGCTGAGATCTGAGCACCATGGTTCAAAGCCAGCCCTGGGATGGAAAGGCTGTGAAACTCTTACCTCCAATGAATCAGCAAAAAGCTGGAACTACACCTGTAATCTTAGCTACTCGGGAGGCATGAGATCTGAGGACCACGGTTCCAAAGCCACCACACCAATAAACTAGAAATGGAGCACTGGCTTAAAGTGGTAGAGGGCTGGACTTGAGCAAAAGAGCTCAGCAACAGCTCCCAGGCTCTGAGTTCAAGCCCCATGACTAACAAAAAATATATAAATATATAAAAAATATATAGAATAAAATTCACTATATATTTACCAAAAAAGAAAGGAAATGAGAATATTATATCTTTGCCCTCTTAAAAATTTATCCTGATGTTAAATACCACAGCACTCAATTTTTGCTTAGGTAGGGACCGTTTTATGTGGAATGGCTTACTTTATTGTTGCAGGACTAAATCTCCTCCGATTTAATTTCGTGGAAACTTTGAGCCTATGTCTTCACCTGTTCATGTAACATGACCCTATTTCTAATCAAATTCTATGCTGTATATGCTGTCCTATATAACATTGTTTCATCAGATAAGAAATACAAGCAAATTAGGCATGGTACGTGGCAAAATAATAGGCTGCTGGTTGTATTATCATTAATAATATTGTGTAAAATTGAAATGTTCATAAAATCCAACCATACAAGATGACTATATATAATATTTGATTTGTAAAAAAATCAATAGATATTGATCTAATATAAGATATACTATGTAATTGTATCATAGAGAAGTATATATTATATCATAAATATGACAGTATACTATTTGTACATTTGTACAGATATTATTAACCACACAGATTACAGAAAAACTATTATCAACTTTTAAGGACTATTCAGTTAAATGGGAAAAAACAGAGAAATCTATTTAAGTATTAAGGCATAAAATAGCATTCATAGGTACCTAGTCACAGTAAAAATGACTTCTAGGAAATATTATTTTAAAAAGTATTATTATTTTAAAAAGTATGTTAAAAGTGGAAAACTACACACACCAGCACTTTAAGATGAACCACGAATCCTAACTTCCAGAGAAAGATCTAACCTCCACTCACCATCCATCATATAAGTTTTGTGAACCTGCAGCCAGACCCATCTCTGAAGCTGAAAAACCTCTCTTGGAGTTGATGTTCTAGATTTCTTCTTGTAGCACCTGGCACTGCTTATAATTGCCGTGGGCCATTCTTTGGGGCTTCTTTCTTTAGTGACATGGCAGCCTTTGTAGTCTCCGTTGGCTCCCATAAATGAAGTGATCTAGACCAGTAAATGAAGATGGATTCCTATGGAACACCCTCAGCCACTTTGTTCTTGAGAAACATGGGAGGTTGGAGACTGTACTCCTTAGGATCAGCTCTCTTTTGATGAGCCAACAATACTGACTCGGGTTTGCAGAAGGAACAAAAAACAGAGTATGCGCTCTTTGCTCTTTTTCTCCATTGTCATGTTCAGTGTTTGGCTAATCATTTAATTGCCTAGTATCTTAAGGAAACCAAGGGAACTGAACTCAGCTCTCCCTGGAATATTTCAGTTCAGCCAAGCCTTAGGCAGCAGGCATCTGGTGAGGGACTGTGGTAGAATCCTTCAGGTGTAATGAAGGCAGTTAACATCTACATTACTCTAAAGCATTGTTTTTAACAAAATAGGGTCCCCAGACTCCAGGCAACAGAATAATCTGGGGAGGTGGCTGAAAAGCGTATGTGTTGGCTCTACCCCAAAAACAACTCAATAAAGATAGCTAAGAGTAGAAATTATGCACAGCCATTTTTAGAAACACCTCAAGCTTCTCCTTTACCAAATGGGCTATTTGTAAAGAGATTTGAGGATACTGATCACTTACAGACAGAGGATTCTAGATGGGAAGTGTGCCTTCTTTACTTTCCCAACTACCAAAAATAAATAAATAAATAGTAAAGGGAGACATAGTATGTTTTGTGTGTCCGCTGGGGGACAAAGTATTATAAAAACAAATCAGCTGTGCAGATAGGTATTAGGCCAAACTTGGTAATTAATTAATATTGTATTAAGGGTAGCAGTTATATTGAAATTAAAATCACACAATTCCTTCTCAAGTCCTGACCTAGCATTCTGATGGACCTAGTCTTAGTCTCCTGAGAACCCTTTGGCCTATCAGCTGTTGGCATCTGTGAGGATGATTTTGATTGGCCAGATGAGTTCCCACACCCAGGCTGGGTCTCCATTCATTTGTACATTGTCAGTGCTTCATTGTATAGGCAAGACTGATTGCTCCATATGTAATTGAACAAAGAGGACAGGGAGACTTTCTAAGAAATTGGAAGTAAGGGGAGCCAGGAAGATAATATCACGTGTTGCCGTCAGAAGTTCCCTGGAAAGTGTTCATGTAGACCACAACTATGTCAAAATAATTGGTCATTGTGATTGATTACTGAGTAAATGTAGATAATTTTACCTGGTCCCAAATAAATCTCCAGAACATGGTGAGCTAAGACATATCAATGTTTCACAGTACACTATTTTCCTACTGAATTTATCTGTTCCTTCCTGAACTGTGTGAATAGATTTTTAAATGTAATGCAAACTCTTCTGTCTGGGATGGGAGGCAAAGCCCTCTAGAGTATCATAGGATTAGGAAAAAAAAAAACTCTGGGAAAATCTGCTTCTTGTTTGACATTTAAAACTGGACACAAGAGAGATTCACACTTCCAAATGCACTGTCTTTCAACCAGTCCAAAAAAATCCTCGGCTTTGTTTCAAAAAATAAAACCTGTTAATATGGAAAAATGTGTTAGCTCAAGTAACATGTTTTAATGTATTTTTTCATGTGTTTAGCATTTCCAATTGACGTTTTAATTGACAAATTAGAACTTTGAGGATGATTAAGGTGGCAACCAGGCTGACAGGTAATTTTCATTATTAAAACTATTACATTATTTTAATATGTTCCAAGGAGCCTAATTTAAACATTAAACTGGTTTACATCTTTATTAACCCAAAAAAAGCTTCATTCTAGTATCATTATTCAGATTATTCAGCCATTACATGTTTTCACATGAAGTAGAGTGAGTAATGCCTAAAGTGAAGTAGGGCAGAAATGACCTCATCAGAAATGATGCTGAAGCTGGCGGCCTGTAGTTCACGTTTGTAATCCTAGCTACTCAAGAGGCCGGGAATGTGAGGATTATTGTTTGAAGCCAGTTTGCAAATAAAGTCTGTGAGACTCTTATTTTGCATTAACCAGAAGAAAGCCAAAAGTGGAGTTTTGACTCGAATGGTAGAGCACCAGCCTCTAGAGAAAAAGCTAAGGGTCAGTGCCTAGGCCCTGAATTCAGGCCCCAGTACATCATAGAGAGAGGGGGAGAGAGAGAAAAGGGAGACACTGAGAGGTGTTAATTTGATTTGATCCTATAGGGACCGTCCTGTCCTCTTCTAAAACACTTTTTTTTAAAAATAAAAAGAACTCAACTCTTACTACCTTACTAAATGTTCTCTTCAAAAATGATAGAACCAGGGTAGGGGAGAGAATAACAAGTGTGTGAAGCAAAGACAATTATTAAATATTTAGCAGCAGAAAAATAGAAAGTTTTGACTGAAATTAGAGCATTATTCTGTAACATTCTTTTCCTGTGCTACATCTGTAGGGTTTTTTTTTTTTTTTTTGCATTACTTAGCTGCTTGATGGAAGCACACATTTGCTAAATAGTACCCCTGTAGCTTGAGTGAGTTGACAGAGATTTTGCAACCAAGGAGGAAAGTCTGACATAGTGCATTTCTGAGACAATTATTAATGAACAGAATGTTTTACCTGCATAGCACATTTTAGGAATGGTGTTCTAAATATTTCGTTATGGAGATGGTTGAAAGAGGAAAACAACTTCCATCCTTCCTCTTTGCCCACCCTATCTTCAGCTGGCTGCATAGCTAGTAAAACATATACCATAGTTTAATAGCGCTATGCATAACTGGTTTGGTGCCAGTTATAATGAAAGCAGCTATAGTTCTTAACCTTTCTTGAATCCAAATTTAAGGTGAAAGTTGACAATATGTCAGAAGAATTTGTTGTTATTCTATATCATGGTTGGGGCAGGGGGAGCTGGAAAGTTGATGAAGGAAAAAAAAAGGAAAAGGGGAAGGAAATAAGAGTTTTAACTCACAGTTTACACATGCTAGGGAATCCCTTTGAAAGCTTTTTTTTTAAGCAAAAGAATTCTGCGTTTTTGTTCTGCTTGTTGCATGCAAACTGCTATATAGGAATGCTTAAAGATGAAAGGATGTGTACACTGGAATTCACAGAAGTGAATATGCAGGTGTGTGTGCATGTACGTGTGGAGGGGTGGAGGGGGTGTGATGTTGGGAAAACATCAGCAAGTGGTTCTTGGATTTAGCACCCATATTCTAAAGTGGGGAAAAAAGAGAATGAAAAAGGATCCAAGATTCCTTTCCTTGAACTTGGTACTCTGCTCCCTGGTCATCAAACAAGAACGGGAGACGAATCCATCATTTAGACAGAGGTGTTGGTGTAGGCAGAACACTGCTAATGGATGATCCTTCCAAGGTGAGCCCTTCCCTTGCTTCTTATCATTGTTGGACCAAAAATAGTTCTACATTAAGACACAGGCCCCTTCTTACCCAACGCATTAATTAGTGCAAATCCTGCTTTAAGCATCATTTGGCTTTGTACAGGTGCAAAGGTTCTGGAAATAAAATCTAGAAAACAGAAGACAGGATGCATGGAAGGACTCTTTAAGCCCTATGAAATGATGACCTTTCTGTCAATCCAGAGTAAACTAGGTTTGAAGGAATTTGGTGCTGTTATTTTTTTTAATAGCCTTTTACCATGAGATGCTATATAGAGTTAATAACCACAGTGTAAGTGATACGTTGTATGTTGATTAGAAGTTTTTCTGTAAAAGTTAACTGATTGCTCCTTGGAAGGTTGAGTTTGGGACGAATGTCTACAAATAAATTAACCTATTCATTTTATTCTTGCCAAACAAAAGAAGATAATCACTGAGTTCAGGGTAAACTGTAGCATTACAAACAAAATCTACTTTCCTTCTATAGGATTGCTACCTTCAGGAACATGTTTCAGAAGAGGAAGACATTCCTTATAAGAGCAAAATGGGGGAGGGGGCGAGGGGGGGAAGGAAGATAGGAAGGGATGGGAAGGGGAAACAAAGGAGGAGGCAACAATGCTTGATAAGAAATGTACTCATTACCTTGCCCATGTAATTGTAACCCCTCTGTATGGTATTTTCACAACAAAAAATTTTTTTTAAAAAGAGAGCAAAATGGAGCTACCAATACATTCTGAAAAAAAAATCAGAGACTGCAGTCCATTTCTGTGAGCGTCACTTAATTTTATGATAATCGGCATACATTGTTTGCAGAAAAATATTAATTTAGGTGGGTCTGATGACTTGTCACCCAGGTAATTACTCCCATCTGCCGTGTTTACCGTCAGAGCTATGACAATCTGTTTGCCAAGGACTCAAAACCAGAAGACGAAGAAGAAAAAAATGGCCCCATGAGCTACGCCATCAATCTCTGTCTACAGTAGCCTTCCTTTAACGTGTATGAATTCAGATTTGAAAAGGTGACAAAGAAAAAGAAATTGCTATCAGGATTATCTGCTTTCTTTCATTTGTGTTCATGGAAATTTAGAAAATTAACTTGAAATATCATGACATTCAAGAAAACAACAAGCAACAAGCAAAACTATGAAACCACAGGGAGATATGAGAAGGGACTCCAATGAGAGATTTCCCTTGGTAGTTAAAAAATATACATGGGCTTTATTTCCTATAATTACCTCCCTGATTGATTGATTTTTTTTTTAATGTCAAAAGTTGCTCTTCCTTCTCTTAGCTTCAGAGTTGAACTTGAAAGACCGGGTAGACATGTCGACTTTATTCTTTACATTCTGCTGGCTTTGGGAGACCTGGTGTTGGATTTGTTGTTGTGGAATGATTCGCGAGCGACGGCCCAATGTGAATGATTACCTGGGTTACATATTTTGCAAATAGACGTACGGCGTCTGCTAGTCCCCAGTGACTCTGCCATCTAGGTGCTGAGGGAAAAGCATTAACTCTCGGGGATATTTCTTTCACTAAGCTTTCGGATGAAGGCAGAGCCTCACATACAAGCAAAGGGAGTATTTACTTGTCAGTAAAGAAAATGGAGGAAGTGGGTTTATGTCACCCGTGACCCCACAGATCATCGCTAATGTCAATTTTCTATCCATACTAGTTAAGCTCACGGACAGATTACAACGGAAGTCACTCCTAAGTGCTTAAACACTAACCCAAATGTAATATTTTAAATTTTCTTTTCTTTCTTTCTTTTTAATTTTAATTTTTATTTTTTGTGAACATACTGTAGAATTACATGGGCAAGATAATGAGTACATTTCTTATCAAGCATTGCAGCCTCCTCCTTTGTTTACCCTTCACATCCCTTCCCAGCCTCCCCCCACCCCCTTCTTTTTTTTTTTTTTTGAAAAGAGATTGAGTCTTTCTAGTACTGGGGCTTGAACTCAGAGCCCGGATTTAGCTTATTTCAAGGCTGACGCTCTACCACGTGAAGCCTACCACAACTTCCAGCTTTATTCTGTTGGTTAATTGGAGTTTAAAAACTCTCATGGACTTTCCTGCCCCAGGGCTGGTTTTGAACCCTTATACTAAGATCTCAGCCTCCTAAGTAGCTACGCTCCCAGAGGTAAGCTACTGGTGCCCAGCTAACATGGAATCTTGCTCGGTGGCCTAGACTCCCCTTAAACTGCCCATCCATCCTCCAGCCTCGACCTTACCTCCTAGCTGTGGTTACAGGCTGTAGTACCATAGCCCAGCTAACATGCCATTTTCAGTCTTCATTGTTTCTGAGCTCAGGCTGACTCTGGGAATCATTCTGTCCTTCCCTTTTATATCTGACCATAGTTCTACCATTATGATTAGTTCTCTTCCATCTTTTCTACTGTATATCTTCTCCTCCAGCTAGCACACTGTGGGCAGAAGTATCATTCTTTCACATGTACCTCTATTTTTGTATTTCCACATGCCTGATTTCTCCACCCATATTTATTCAAAATTTAACCTGCCCAAACCAGAGCATCTGCTATCTTCTCTCCAACTTGATCTTCACGTCTGTATTTTTACTGATTAACCAGTGATGTTCCCATTCATTATATCCAGATAATTCAACACCCAGTTACCTCCTTTCTTCTTTATGATACCCACAGCTTATGTAGATTAGACGCTTGTCCTGAAATGTAAGCTTGATTGAAGATAGAAAGCAGTAATGCCCAAGCACTGAACCTGCAACGTCAAATATTAATTCAGTTCTAAATTCACGTTAGGTACAAAGCAAATGTTTACTCACCTACCAGTGTGCGAGCACTACCAAAGAATTAATTGTCACCATCTGCATTAATTGGTTGCAGTGGAGTTTTGCTGTTAGATATTTGTTTGACATGAGTGGGATGTGGCAGGATTAAAAGTTGGTTTTTCATCGAGTCAATTCTATCAGATCAAGATTTTACACCTTTGTCATTTGGGTAAACCATATGTAGGGAAAACCTGTCATCACAAGAAATACCTGGTGTTCACACATCCATTAAAGAATAATAATTTTAAAAAAAGATGTGTGAGAAAACCCTGTGAATCAGGTCCATTGTGAAATATTTGCTGAGCAATCCATTTGTTGTCAGTATTGGATGTGAATCTCCTTCTCTGAGGTTCATATATGAATTGTGTGAGCTTAAAAATTCTCACTTATTCAGTAGATCATCATTGCATCCTAGATATGCTAGCCCATGGACACATCAAGAATCAAAACAATGACCCTGGCCCCCAAGGACTTTCAGGTTCAAATGTGAAATAAAAACTATTTGCCAACAGGCAATAATCATAAGGAATGAATCGTGCATTTCAGAAGGAATTATAAAGGGAGAGGAGAACAAGATTTAAGTGAATTGCCAATCTGTGGAGGGTACGTTCTACATTTAAAGGAGGAGAAAGAGAGCAAATGAAGTAGTTTGACCTTCCCGGAGGAAAATGGGCCTGAGGAAGACAGACTTAACGATCCTCTTTCTCCTCTTCTCTCACAACGGGGCGTTGTATTCCTTTTTGCTTTTTCTATTATTTTTCTTTGTTTCCCAATCAAGCCCTCACCTAAGTAGTGTGATACGAAACTTAATACACTGCAGAATTGGCTCTGAAATAGCCAATGAAATGAAGGCATTCCTAAGGAGTGAAGACTTAATGAAGAATTTTTAACAGCCTATCGACTCCACATCACCCTGTTACCACCTAAATGGCCTGAATGGGGTGTGAAGCTGAACATATCACGAAATAGCATGTTGTTTCTGGCAGCTGCAAACTTATCTCATTAATTCTCCTTGCCCAATGAACACGGGCTGTAGCACTAACTCAAGAGAGAGCTTACAGGCTGGCCTCTAAGTTCTTCCTTTGTTTATAAGTTGGGAAGAAGAGAACTTCACAAAAGAGTAGAAATTAGGAGCGTGGCCCTGATTTTTCCACAGGAAAGATGATTTTAATTTTTAAATAAAGGAAAGGAACTAATTAATACCCTGCTGATATGGATAGCAGCGCTGGCATTGTGTTTCCAGCTAAGAATAAAACAATACGTGTTTCTGGAGCTCACCGGCCTAATCCTGCCTTATTACCTATTCATTATGTTTCTCAAATGTTTGTGTAGCCTTGGTTTCACCTTTTTTTTTTTAATCTTAAGGCATTGCATTTCCTGGTTTCAATTAATGTGAAGTTGGCAGCTATCATGTTTTTAAATTAGTGAGTTACATTTTAGAGTGTCTTATTTTGTCCATAGTCTATCATTTGGCGTGATGCCGACAGGACACTGTGGTTGCTTTGTGTTGTTGTTTTTTTTCTGTTGACACATGGATATTTTGGAAATAAAGCACGTTATTGTTATTTTGCAAATGATAACATTTGCTGACATCTTATATCATCAATTAAAAAATTGACCACAGGTGATCATGGCTCCTCATTCCTACTACATCTAGTGAGCGGGTCCTTTAGGCTGTGGTTCAGGCAGAAAATGCCTCCCCGTGCTCCTTAGAGCTCCAGCATTGGCCTGTTGTCTCTGTACAAAACCAGTCATTCCTCTTCACTCAGCATCTAGTCCTGTGATTAGTGAAACTGGCCACCCACACCCTTGACTGAGACTAAAAATCAAACCTGAGCCAACACTGGTGGTTCACGCCTGTAATCCTGGCTACTCAGGAGGCTGAGATCTGAGGATGGTGGTACCAAGCCAGCCTGGGCAAGAAAGTCTGTGAGACTCCTATCTCCAATTCACCACTAGAAAACCAGAGGTGGTGTGGTGGCTCAAAGTTCTAGAGCTCTCGCCTTGGAGCAGAAGAGCTCAGGGACAGCGCCCAGGCCCTGAGTTCAAGCCCCATGACCATCACCACCACCACCAACAAATAAAACCCAAACCAAAAACACATCCTACTTGTCATTAATTGTTGTTCTTTAACAACAACTTCATGCATTTTTTTTCCATCTAAATCCTTTAAGTATTGGGAATATTCCCGGCTACTCTGAGAATTGATGTCATCATCTTCTCTCTCTTCAACCACGTGATAGACATTCATCCTTGGTAGTTGAAGGCTTTTACAGTGAGTCTTTCTCTCTGTCTTCAACCCGGCCCTGAGCCTTCTAGTACTGCTTGTTTTTTATTATTATTATTATTGTTGTTATTAAAGTTGTTACACAATGTGGCTTCACTTCATCAGGTCAGTTTATTAATATGAAGCATTTCGATCAATGTCACCCCTATCTTCTGGAACAATCAAGCACCAGGGTGCCTCATTCAACCCCATCCTGGTCTCTCACAGTACTCCTGAGTTTGAGCCCTAGTAGCAACCTAGATTAATTAGTTAATCAACTGTTCCTCTGCATGGTTAGCTAGCGTGCCCCTATTCCTTCCGCTGTGCATCACCAGGAGTGTCTCCTGTGACTGAATTCTGGCTCCTTTATCTAGGATCCTTCCAGTCTCTAGAACTGTAAGAAACTGGTTTTTGCTCTCAATATTCTGCAGGATTCTGTCATAGCAGCCCAGAGCATCTCAGTCAGGCAAGAGCCCACTAAGAGTCCTTGCCGGCAGTGCCTCATCCACCCTGCACCTTCCACGCTGCCCTGTTCATGGGCTGACATCTGTGATACCGGTGGTAGCAGTGTCTGGTTGATGGAGCTGCTGACAGGTGGTGTAACAAGCATGCACGGGGCCTGGAGCGGTGTCTAGTACAACCCATCATCCCATCCCGACACAGGTGTAAGTCATGGCAGGTGGTGGTAAGACACGTCACTCGAATACAAGCTACCGTTAAGTCTACTCACTGCTGCTTTAACTGCCCCACTGTTGTGGTCACACTCCTTCACAAGACAGAGAGGGACCTTTATCACCTGACCTTCTCCTGCCCCTCCTCCTCCTGCCCTGTCCTGTCCCACCCACCTCCATTGGCACGTTCCTACAATGTGACCCACACCTTCCCTTCCTCTTGCTCCCAGCAACCAACACGCTCTTCCCAGCTCACCCTTGCCCAGGCTCGAGACCTCAGCTGGACTTGGTTTCCCTTCTGAAGCTTTCTGTCACACAATTCAGCACGTGAGGTATTGAGGTGGTGATTGTGTTCTTACAACTCTCTCCTCTTTAGATCCTTGGCCCTTGATGAAGTGGCTGGCAGATGATGGGTGAGGCATATATCCTGGCTTCCACGGTTCACCTGTGGCTTCCACGGTTCACCTGTGGTCATACCTCTACCATCGAAGATACACACGTGCACCTCTACCATCCACAAAACATGCATGTGTATCTACCATCAGTCAAACAGATAGCTACCTCTACCATCAATGAAGCCGACTTATGTTCATCTCTACCATCAATGAAGCATACATATGTGTACATCTACCCTCAGTTAAACATACATCCGTTCACCTCCTCCATCACTGCAACCAACATACATGCACCTCCACCACCAATCAAACATACATGCACCAGCATCTCTATCATCATTGAGACATACATGTTCATATCAGATCCCCGCCCCCTACTTGGAGAGTAGACTCCGCCATTAGATGCCTACTCAGTGGTGTAACTCTACTGACTTCCTTTTTCTTTCTTATATCTCTTCGGTCCATTCTCTACTGGAGTGTATTATTTGTGGACAATAATAAGCGTCACTATGACACTTTCATATGTGTAAGCAATGTGTTTTGATCATATTTACTCTCCCGCTGGTCCCTTCACCTGCCCAACTTGTCACCCTCCCGTTTCCATGTTTTGTTTACAATCTGCACTCTATACAGGGGAGAAGATAGGTCATGTCTGCCTTTTTCATTGTGAGTTAGGTCACTTAACATGCGGATCTCCAGTTCCATCCTGTTTTCCCCTGGAAATGCCACACTTCCTTTCTTTTCTTATGGTAGGATGAGACTATATTGTGTGTATATCATGTTTTATTTATCTGTACATCTCTTGATGTACAGATCTAGTTTAAGTCTATAAGTTGACTATTATAAATAGTGCCAGCCACAATAATCGTAGCTATGCAGGTAAGTCTATTATGCTGATTCTGTGTGTGTGTGTGTGTGTGTGTGTGTGTGTGTGTGTGTGTGTGTGTGTGTGTGTGTGTGTGTGCTGGTCCTAGGGCTTAAACTCAGGGCCTGGATTCTATCCCTGACTATTTTTTTGTTTTTATTAAAGGTTAATTTCTACTGCTTGACCCAAGCTCTACTTCTAGCTTTTTGCTGCCTAATTTAGTGATAAGTATCTTAAGAACTTTCCTACACTGGCTGGCTTTGAACCCTGAGTCTCAGACCTCAGCCTCCTGAGTAGCTAGGATCATAGACCTGATCCTCCAATGCCTGGTTGGACGCTTTCTTAGAAGTCATCTCCTCTGTTTGATTATTCCGTTATAGGTATTCTAGTACTCTGAAAGGTCAACAAATGAACTAGGTATTTTCCTATGGTTATAAATTTGCATGAGTTACTCTCCCTGACTAGAACTTTCTTGAAACATCTTCATAACTAACTCTCCCCCTTCTTAAATGAATATGTTCAAATGGTGTCTTCTTAATCAGAGAACACCCTGACCTCCCAATAATATAATTTATAATAAGTAGCCTTAGGGACTGTAATCCAATTCATATTGGCTTATATTTTCATTTTTAATAAGATTATCATTAGACAACATAAACCTTCACTCCACAGAGACTTGACTTTTTGTTGCATATTGTTCCAACAGTAGGTGCCCATGAAGTTCTGATGAATTCCGACTGCACAAATCTTGCTCCGTGCCAATTCTTAGCATTTAGACAGAAGTCTCAGCTATATCTCCCTTTGCTGTCATTTAATAGCAAATATCTACAGTCATGTGTCAGATTAGGAATCCATGGTTTCTAATAATTTCCTCTCAAAACTTTATATTTAATAAACCAACTTCAAAACTGAAGAATGTAGACTATTAAAGGTAGTTCCGATCTTGATCCCTCAAGAATATATTCCAACTTTACAAATAATAATAATAATAATAATACCATATCAAATGTCAAATTTCACCTGTCAAGTGTATGGAAAGTGCCATTTGTGAAGTTCCCACTCTAATGTACACCTTGTACTCCTCCATTATTTGCAGCCATTAAGAGATCTGAAATCACCAAAATTGAAACTGAATATGGGCTTCAGATTTCTCCCACGTTCACTTAAAATATTTTCTTCACAGTAGTATTCCTATGCCCGTCTATTTTTTTCCCCTCTCCTAAATCCATTAGAGAAAGCACAGAAGAACCATACTATTAGCATATTTCAATCAGCGTTGGGTCAGGGTAATTAAAAGAGAATCAAAACCATATTCTCTTAGAATAGAAAAGTACTTAGAGAATAGAGAGTTCAAGCCCCTTAAATTGACTGAAATGTTAAGTAAGGCAGAAAAAAAATAATTGTGTGGCGTTTAACAAAGCTCACATTGTCGGTGTCATAGAAAAGACTAGACTTCAGGTCACCTGGTTTCATATTGAAGTCTTTTGTAATGATCCCATAGGACAGACTTTTCACCACCGTTTGTTAGCAAGTACAAAGGCACATGACTTTACATTTTTCCCATCTGTTTCCATTGTAACATCCCTATGTAATAATAGACTTATTTATTTTGGACCAAACAAAAATGGACATCATCAGATCTTTCCATTTCTTTATCTCAAATCATGGCAGTTGTTGGCATATTGTTATATAAATGTATGTATATTGTTGGCATATTGTTATACAAATGTATGTAGGATCAATTCTGCTCCAACTGATAGTGATTTTTTTTTTTTTAAAGTAGGTAAACTATAGGCTATTTATATTTCAAATCTGAAAAGTTCAGTCTCAAAGTTCCGGGATTGGTTAATTGGCAAGCTCAAAAAGAAAACAGAAAAGTTATTGGATTTCCTTCCGTCTTTCCATTCTGTCACTTTCCACAAGCCAATGAAGGCTGACAATGGTGAAGCATATCTTGTGGATGTCAAAGTCTTCGTGAAATAAAACAGAGCTAGTCTTGGGTTCCATTTTTAAGAGGTGGGGGGTGGGTAGGAGTGGGAGGGGGGAGGGGGGGAGAAGGTCCTTTCTCTAAAGTTTTTTGCAGCAGTGACACACACTCGTATCTTTTCTCTGGCAAAGCTGTGTCATGTGTATGATGAAAGCCATCGTTTGGAAGTGTGGTGAGGCCTGTGTGCATCGGACACATTGGGTCCAATATCTTTGGCAAGCATGGACTTCCTTCAGCAAAAACAAAGGTCAATAGAGAAGCTCAAGAGTATCAAACAAAAGCACTAGCCCCGAGTACTTTGAACAGTAGTCAGGAGATTGTTTATATAGAGATTAAGAGGATACACCGTTCATTATACCTTTCTATTTATGTTATTATTATTATTAGCAGTAGTGATAACTTGATTATAGCAAGACCAGCTGAACTTCATTCATAATTGTAATTTTTTTTTTGTTGTTCAGACATGGGGCTTGAACTCAGGGCTGGGCATTGCCACTGAGCTCTTTGGCTCAAGTTGAGCACTCTATCACTTTGAGCCACAGCTCTACTTCCAGTTTTCTGGTGGCTCATTGGACATAAGAGTCTCAAGGACTTTCCTGCCCTGGCTGGCTTCAAACTGTGACCCTCAGATCTCAGCCTTCTGAGTAGCTAGGAAAACAGGCGTGAGCCACCAGTGCCTGGCTGCAATTGAAATCTTTTATTTAGTTTATATATTCTTTATTTGACTACTGTGGATTTGTTTTTCTGTTAAAGCATGACATATTAGTTCTAATAGAGCCCTGAAAGTCAACAGTCCATAATTTGACCACAGATTGATTCCTTTGCCTATTAGTTGGAAAGAATTTCATAGAACTGGTGATGTTTTAAGTCTTTAAATATGTAGGAATCCTCTAGGTCTGGAGATTTCAATAACTGCAGATTCAGATTCCTTAATAAGTGTTGGACTATTTCTGTCTTCTATTTTATCTTGAATAAGTATTGGTAGCTTCCTGTTTGGGAGAACTCAGATCGTATCTGAATTTTAAATTTCTCTTACAACGTTATTTCTATTACCATTTTTTATCCTTTCAATTTCTCTAGGTCTCTCACAATGGGCCTTGTTTCATTTCTTCTACCAGCAGCTTCTTTCATTTTGTGTTTTACAAGTACATTTCTTAATTTCCTTTTATGTATTTTATATTATTCCATGTTACTAGTTTGGTGATGGAAAAGCCAGCATCATTTCAGCTGTCAGTTTTGTCAGGAATAGATTCTATTACTCTTTTCAGAGAAAAATGTTTTGTTTTTATAAACATTCTTCTATCTTTTTCCGTATCACAGCTTTATGCTCTGATCTTTATTATTTCCATCGTTTACTATTGATAGTCTCATCTTTACTCTTGAGAGTCACCAGGTAGAAAGTGAAGTTGGTTTGGGGGTACCAGTGGCTAAGACCCCAGAGGAATGCAGCCCAAAGCCAGCCCAGATGGTTAATGTTATACATTTCACCCTGAAGCCCTGTTTTCATTTTTAAAACTGCCAGATAATCCCATCTAGAAAGCTCAGGAGAACCCAGCCATTTTGAAGTCATCTGATTAATGACTTTGATTTCACCTGACGGTTACTTCCTCTTTGCCAAGAAGTAGCTGGTAGCGAATGAATAGAACTGGAGACTAGGTTCTGTGTCCCATCAGTAAACTGAAGGTCGCTATCCTAAAATGTACTTAATCAGTTACGTCTTGAAAACTATTAAGTGAGAAAAACCTGCGTGATTTGCTCCCGACTTGTGTTGTGATGAGTGGGTCATCCTCACAGTTTGCAATATTAGTAAAAGGAGGGAAAGATGGCTAATCCTCTCCTCCACCTTCTGAGGTCCCCAGCTCTCTGTAAAACGACTGTCCTTGAGAGACGGATGATTCTTGGAATCACCGCCGCTGTGTGAGGAGACTGGGAACGCGTTCGGGGCAGACAGATGGATGGTGTCTCTCCCTGCCCGCGGGCACACCTCCCTTTTCCAGAGGCCTGTTGGGGTTCGGTGGGCAAAGATAAATGGGCATTCTCAGGCTGACCACAGGCCCAGCGTGGAGGCCACTCTCTTGCCACGTCGCTGTGTCACAGACACGCAGCGGGGCTGTGTGGGCCATGGGAGTGCGGTGGCCAGCAGAGTGTCCAAGCACAGCTGGACACTCAGGAGCCCACAGTCAGACTTCATCAGGCTCCCCCCACGCTGCCCAGGAGTTCTGAGAAACCTTAGTGTTCAGTGTAGCTCTCCCCCCAACACTGAGATCCACCAGTGATCCCAGAAGACACCAGGGCAAGGCTTTATTTTATTTTTAAGAATGCTATGGAGTCTACCCTCCTGCCTTCCTTCACCTTTACCAGTTGCTTGGCTTTCTGTTTTCTGATCTGTAACATGGTGGGCCTGTGGTGTGCACCTCCACTCTCTATCCTTCCAATGCATGTCCTCTACCATCTATCCTTCCAAAAAATATCTCTTCTCACTCTCGTGGCTCCAACTAGAAGAAGATTGCTGAAAGGTTGCCAGATTCTCCTTTCTCTGCAAAGATGCCAGGGACCATAGCCATATTTGAGTACCAATGGTTACTTACTCAAATAAGCATGAGTAAAAATTTAAAGAAAAAAAAAAAAGGATGAGAAGGATATGGGAGTGTTTGATTCACCTGAAAGTCTGCAAAAAAAAAAAAAAAAAAGGAGCCAGATTAAGAGAGTAGTTACTCGAACTGAGGAACTCATTTTATACTCAAGTTACTCGCTACTAGAAAGCCTTTGATCTTCTCTTTGCTACTCCGGACATGTCTCCTTTGTTCTTTTTTTTCTCTTCAGACTGCTCTCCCTGTATCTTAAGTAAAAAGGAGAAAGGACAGCCACCCCCTCAGTGATAACCTTGGTATATCCTCCAGAATCACTGGCCAACTTCAGTCCATCTTGCAAAGATCAAGTGGGTTTCTTGAGACATCATGCTTGTGGCCTGACATGAGAGGGAGAATCCAATTGGCTGCCTGGGGTCAGATGACTCTTGTGCCTGAATTGCACATGGTCAGATGCGTGGGGGATGGAGAAGGACGCATTGCCGTGGAGATAAGATTGCAGGGAGGCCCCGAATGGTACTGGATGAGAGGAAGAGGGAGAAACATCTCCAACCAGGTTGAGGAATGGGAGGCAATTGAATTCCCAACACTTCAAATGGATATTTTTTTTTTTTACTCTAGTACATTCTGCATTAACAGCTCCAGGTCTGGTGGTTTTGTACTGTTCATCGGGGCCAAAAGGCTCCCCACACATCAAAGTCTTTGGAGGGGAAAAAGAAGCGCCAAAGTCCATACTAACCTGGGATCCCACCAGGCCCAACCTACTTTGTCATAGCCCTAGAAACTCTGGGGACCAGGTTGGTGTGTTTTACACTCAGAGCCACTCCTCGGGGCTACTGTGTATTTATTAAACACCACCCGTGCTCATTATGGATGTGTTAAAAATTCAGATCCTTAGAGAACGCAGTAGATCGAAGTATTGATGCTCGCTTCCCTTTCCCCATCTGTGCCAGCGTCAATAACCACAGTGTACGGGGTGCGCGGGCGCTGGGCTAATGCGCCGTCCTTCGATCATAATTCCAGAGTTGGCCTTAATTAAGATTGATTTTTTTTTTTTTTTTTGCCCTATGTTGTACATCTCTTAACTAACAGAAAAGTCGCCAGGGCACAGTTTGAGCATTAAGAATGTGCGGGCCGATGAGGAGGAAATGGAATCAGAACTCTTGCTTATGGAGTCACGCACTGGCCTACCTGGGGACTTCGAAATTCACCCTCAAAGCAGATCCCCAAGGCAGGGCCACAGGCTTGCAGAAGGGAGCCTGGGAAAGGAGTCGACGCTGGCTCCTCTGTTCTGTTTCTTACTGACACAGTGCCCCAGCGCATTGCTGGGTGTATGGTCCTATTGTGTGTATTTCAGAACAAGCAGCTAACGAAAAGCCAGAGCCAGCCAGCCAGCGGTATCTGCTAGTTTTTCCTTTCCTTTCCTTTTCTTTCTTACAGGTATGTCAGAAGCATCATTATCATCAAAACCAAAAATTCTATGGCGTGTTCACCTACCTGCAGGCTCTTTCTGAATACGGGGTGGGGCACCACAAAGATATGGGGCCACCGTGCCCCCACAAGCCAATTAGCGTCTAGGGTAGAAAGGTCACGTGATTGTGGAGGAGCGGGAAGAGGGAAAGAGTGGCCTGATCAGAGCGTCCTCACACAAAAAGATCCGAGTGCCTCCTCCTGACTCCGTGCCCCCATCCAGCTGAGCACAAAGAGGCGCCTTTGGGGAAATACCTTGAAAATCCGTTGTCTGTTTGGGTTGTTTGTTTGTTTGTTGTTGTTGTCGTGTCGAAAAGTGTCTGCACAGGTGTCCCGTGGAGAGGGCAAATAGAGCCATGCTACAGAGTGTGCAAAAATGTGTGGTACGGAGTTTATCTCTGCATGTATCCCAGCCTAAGAACCGATGGCCAGAGGACACACGTGCAGGCCTGCATGTGTGCGCGTGCGCATGCACGTCAGTTGCAGCGTTGGCTTAAGAAGTTTGCACATTCTCCTTGTTTTCTCTTGCTTCACCCAGGCCGCTCTCCCACAGACGAACACCACACACCTCACTCCGATGCTTGTTTTTAATGAACGTTGAGTTTCACCCCATGTGTCCCTCTCTTCTATCTCCTGCTCAGGAGAATAGGTTTTATAGGTGGGTTGAGGTCTGAGGAATATCTACCTGGGAAACTCTGAGAGGAAGCATTTGGTGGTAGGGATTAGGAATTCTTCATTTTCATGATCAGAGAAAAGGGTTAAAGAAAATCCTCCCCTACCCACTTCCTGCGTTGAACCACCCCTCTCACCCACACTTGCCGGGGAGTTATTCAGAGTGTAGACAAATTATTTATGAACATACAGCAAATAAAGGGCTAGAAGGAGTTCGACCTCATCTCCCGATGGAAGCCCCACAATCTTGATCACGAAGTTACAAGACGTGCCCGCATCCTCCAGGGTCTCGAAATACTCACCCAGCTGTCTCAGAAACTGAGGGATCCCATCAGTGACCTAACACATCGCTTTTCCAATGCAAGTCAGGAGCCGTTCACTGGAAATATGTCACCTTCCAGGTGCCTCCTACCTGCAAATCTATCCTGTTGAAGCCAGCTCAACCTTAGAGTGTCAGCAATTACTTTCTCCAGAAGAGACCCCATCTCACCCAGAGACACCGTTAATACCAAGGGCATTCTTAGAGTTGCTCCTTACACAGAAGCTTTCTGAATACCCTGTATAGATGTTGATAAAGACAGAAAAAGAAGCTTGATCTGAATACAAGAAAATCAGCTGTAGCTGCTTGATTTGCTTTGGAAAGCAGTTGTAGGGAGTGTGGAGTGATAGATATACCCTTAACATGTCTGCAGAGAGGAAATTAATCCAGTAGAAGATACCTGGTAATGAAAAGCTAAAAGATAAGAAAGCTAGGATGGGGGAAAGGGAAGGGACCGATGTTGACAATCTCTAGAGAGACTAATTTTTTTTCCATGTATCTCCCACATATATACACACAGGTAGCCCTTAGGTCCTGGCTTTGCCATTTGTTTCTGTTCTGTTTCTTTTTAGCAATACTAGGTTTCACACTCGACCTCGGACTCATGGATTCCTCTGCCTTCTTGACTTCTTGTTTTCTGTTTTCCAGGTAGGGTCTCTTGCTTTTGCTCACGGCCAACCAGGGGCAAGGGCTCCTCATTCCTATGCTTCCTGGAAGCTGGGATTAGAAGCATGCCCTACTCTGTCCGGTCTTATGGTTCATTTTTCTCAGAGGCATTGTGGCTTCTGCTTTTTTAAAGGAGCATATAATATTAACTCGATCTTTTGGCTTCTAGTCATGCCTCTGAGAAAGACAGCCCAAGACAGATGGTGAATACAAACTAACCCGCACTGAGCCCCGGAGTTCCTGTTTTCAAGCCTGGTGGTGTGATGCCCTTGGAATAACTTTAGCCAGGGATTGAAGGGCTCTGTGGAAATTCGCCCTTTTTCCTCAGGCCTTCAAGAGTCTCGGAGTCTGAGTCCGATGCAGCGGCCGTGTGATCCGTGTTGTTTCCGGACCACCCCCCCCCCCCCCACACACACACCTGACACTTCGTAACAAATACTCATTTACCCTCATTAGCCCTCTTAATCCCATCCCCTGCCTTGTCTCCCACGTCCTCCAGAAGCTATACAAAAGAAAAAAAAAATAGAAACCTCTCTGGAGATCCCTGAAGTAAATGAGAAAGAGGATGGCTCTCTCTGCCCTCCGGCTTCTCCCTAATAATTACAGCGTTGATTTCTCCCTAACAGTCTCTGGTCTGCAGTCAGTGGTCAGGACAAGGCTTGCAGCTTTCTTTCCTTCTCTGTGAAGTTCCTCCCAGCACCGAGTCCCCCTCTGGGTGATGTGCCCACTAGATGGAGCTGTAACAATTTAGCTCACGGATCACAGAGTCACCAATGGAACCCGCTGACCACTGGGTGCTCTGGGGCAGCAGGCTCCTACCTGAGGGCCTTCAGCATTGTGAATCAAGGAGGGGCACAGAACACCAGGCCACAGATCCCACCACGGGGGGGGGGGGGGGGAGGGGGAGGAACACCAAGTGATCCATGGGACACACACACACACACACACACACACACACACACACACACACACACACGGATTCCTTCTGAGAAAGGCGTGTGGAATTCCTGTCTGGTTTTGTGGTGTACTCAGAATCTGGAAGCCTGGCTTATGGGATGGGGACTCTGCCCTTCTCCAACGGTCGGACCTCATCTTGCTGAGATGCTGTGGGCTCCTATAAAGGAGGGGTTTGGGTTTTGGAGGTCCCTTCCAACTGTCGCTCTGAGTTTGACTCTAAGTAACTCTCTTTGTCCAAAAAAACCCCTAAACAAATAAGAGGCAAAAACCAGGGGAAGTGATGAATTTAACTTACCCATCCTTAGCTCCTTCTTTCCAATTCCAGTGCACCCATGGCCGTCTGTCCGTGGCTACAGCGATACCAGGGTGTTCAGGCAATGGATGAATGATTCTCCACAAACACACTTTCATCCCATTTTAAGAAGTAAGGCCAAGGAAGGAGTTTCTCACTGATG
Organism: Dipodomys spectabilis; assembly: GCF_019054845.1. Lineage (NCBI taxonomy): Eukaryota > Metazoa > Chordata > Mammalia > Rodentia > Heteromyidae > Dipodomys > Dipodomys spectabilis. Next base: position 4,368,351 of record NW_024870935.1, read on the forward strand.
AATGTGAAATGTTGATTTTTTTGGAAGTTTTTAAAACAAAAGCATGACCTTACCGGGGCGGGAGGGGGCTTCACTCACCACCTTCTCTCTTTATATGTTGGACTTTGCAGGCGAATAGCTTTTCCTATTGCTGATCTGGCCAATAAAGTTGCTTCTCGTTGACAAATGGGACCATTCCCTGGGCATAGTTGATTGAGACACATACTCCAATCACACTCTTTTATGCTAAAATAAGTTGCTCTTTTTATTACAACACCCTACATTCCTTAAAAAGGTTTTGCTAAACCACACACACACACACACACACACACACACACACACACACACACACACACAGAGTGGGGGAGAGGGGGTCAGGAAAAGCTATAAATTGACACCCACCTTTCTCCAGTCTAGAATCTTCTATTCCTATCCCCCAGCCCATGCTGGTGAAAGCTGACTCTCTAAAATCTCTTTGTAAACCATTAAAGGGATAAACAGACACACACACACAGAAATTCCGGGAGGTATTAATTATGATGGGCGGGACATAGAAGGTTCCCCCCCCCCCCAGTTAAATCTCTTTATTACATCCGTGAGAAATAGAAGACCCAAAGATTAAGTGGCTTACGCAAAGGTAATTCAGTGAATAAGTGAAGATAAAAATTGTTCGGGAAGGAGGCTCTGATGGAACAAAAGGACGGCTAAATCCATTCTTTATTTTCTCTACCTGTATAATCCTCGCAGTCTGACCCAAGAATGACCTCACGTCTGTCCCATGGCTGGAAAGTCCAATACACACAGCGTGATCCCTGTGGCATGTTGCTAGTATGATAAATGGATTACGGTCCAAAGTGGACAGGGGAAGTCTTCCAAAAGACCTGTAGTTCCACCCAGGAAAGAGGATGTCCCGCAACGAAACTGACGAGCTTGATCGTACATTAGCCAGGCTTCTGTGAGCTCCCTTCTTCCCTGAGCCTCAACCCTGGCTCCTTTCCTGTCTTCTGCCTCTGTTGTCCAGCTTTAACAACAGACTCAGTTCAGGATCCTCCTTTGATGTCTCCTCTTGGTAATTTCTTATCCGCTCATCGTGCTCTGTGTGTTTGTGTGTGTGTGTGTGTGTGTGTGTGTGTATGTGCTTGTGTGTTTATTGGCCATAAATCCCAATCCACTCTTGCTATTTTAGGTGTCTATCTTCTTCTTTTCCCCACTTCAGTATTATCTACCATGTGAGTAGTTAATCTTGGGTCAGGTCTTCCTTCACCACTTTACTAAACCAAAGAACTGATTTTCCTTTGACAAAGCACGGTGCAGTACCTACACCTATGCCCTTACTCCCTTATACACACACCTAGTGGAGGTTTTTCTCTATTTCCTCCTACACGTCTCTTAAGTCGCTGTTTCAGGGAATGTCTCTTACCAGCCTTTTTCTGGTCCTCCAAACCAGGGCAGTGATCTTGCCCTGCTTTGAAGAATTCCCGTGCTTTCAGGGAAGCTGGGGGTGGAACAAGTCCCCGAGCTATCCCCGGGCTGCTTGGATCTCTTAACAAAGAGATCCTCGGGTCCCTCCGGCCACGGGGTTGTTTCCTACGATGTTTGTTGCTCTGATTGTAGCTGTCAGCCTCCTTGAGTAGAAAAACAAGTCAGAAGGACTTTAACCATGTCTGAGTGTCCTGAAGTGGTAGGGAGATTACACCCAGGGCCCTGAGTTCAATGCCCAGGGTCACCAAAAATAATAACAATAATGATAATAATAATAATAATACAACGAAGCACTGGGAAGAATACGTATCAATAGCTTGAGACACAAGGGTCACCAGCACTTTAAAAAGTAGCAGCATGATGAAACATGTCCTCCTCAGTAGGAAAATGGCTCCACACACTAGGAGACCATCTAGAGTACGGCCATCACTGCAGCTCTTCACTCGTGCTTGACTCATTTGTCATCCAAAGCTATCCTTGCTCGAACCAGAGGCCTGGCCATGTGATTCTCCCTTTCCCATGAGCCATGAGCAGAGACGGTGGACACACCAGCCCTCCCAGTGTGTGACTCTCTTTTCTGGCCATTGCAACTTCTGTCCGCTATAGCAGAGGCTCTTGGGTAAGGTTCCTCGGCAGAGGCCACAACTCCAGTGTGAAGAAATGTTGCCCAAGAGAAAAACAAATACTTGGGGCCAGGCTGGGACAAGAGGAGACACTCGTGGACCTGCTCCGTGGAAGACCTCCTGTGAGGATAACGCACTATCCTGGCAGTCAAAGTTTGGGGGGATGGGGCACTTTGATTCACCTGTTCTATTTTTACTGAGTATTTTTCATGCTACTAAGGCCAGATTAGCCATAGAGAACACAGATGCCCTGGGCACTTGCTTCCGGAAGCTTCCATCCACTAGTGGCCATGGAGAAGTCATGAGAACCGAGATGAGCTCAATCCAAACCTGAGAAGGTACAATCGATGGTGGTTGGTGAAGAGGTCGAAGAAGGCTTTGAATCTGCTTAATGCTCAGTGCTGGAGCTCAGCATTCAGTCTTCCCAGGAAGTTCCCTATGGCTGAGAAGAATTCCAGGACATCACCGGTCAGTAGCAGCTTGCTACTTGAAGAAGCTGTGACTTTGGACAAGCTTCAGGGAAGATGGAACATTCCGGGACTCCCGTGTGGGACTTGTGTTCCAGAGTCCCACAGGTCTTGTGTCCGTGTGTTGTGTTCGGACATGACATTCAAATTCAATGCTCACGTCTTTTGTTTTGAGAGCTCATTGTGATAACCACTATTGGTTGGTTGATGGAACCAGAGATATAGTGGGTCACAACCCCTGCAGATGTGTCTATGGAAAAGAGTTACTGTCATCATCGTTATTTATTATATTTATTATTATTACCGTTATCATTTTTTATTAATAGTAATCATACGAGTAGTTACATAATCCTTCTTCTACCCCACATAAATGCTCTCTCCTCATCCTGATGCTGGTTTCAAATTATGCACAGAGTTTAGGACAAGGTGAAAGAAAGCCTGTGTGTACAATAGTAGGCCCTCCATACTGAATTTCCACAACAGCAGCTGAATTTTGTTGTTGTTGCCTGGTTGTGTTTCTTTGTCCACACAAAGGGTCGAGGAGAACAGGTCCATTGCACTTTGTCTTCAGCTTACAGGATAAATGAGCTATGCAATGCTGGCTTCTAGCAGTGGTTGTGCCGTTTTAAACTCAGTGCTCCAAGCACCTGTAATCCAGGCTGAGGCAGGGAGGTTCAGGGTTTGATCTATGACTCTAGAGAAGTGCAAGTTTTCCATGCAGGGAGAGCCCACTCTTGTGGATTGGGAGGGAGGTTTGGGGGCTAGCTGTCATGCATTGTATCGACAACTCCGGAAGGGAAGGCAAGCACCAGCTCGAGATACATAATGATCGCTAGGCCCTCCGCAAGCCAAGTCATCTTTAATCCGCAGATCTCCAAGCATCTTAAACACATTGATTTATTAAACGTGGTCTCTGTAATAGTAATGTCTCCAAAATTAAATCACTTAACCTCCCAGTTCAATAATGTTTCTGTTATCTGCTGCTATATCTACATGACACTGAAACAAGAAGGAAAGGCAGTCAATTCATTAAAAAAAAAATAAGTCAAACTTGTTAATTGCATTGCGTCAACTTAGTTAATTGGCATTGTGTCCCTCCAACAATGAACTTCCTTGCTGGATTATTCCTTAGTCAGCTGATTGATTGGGCATGACACAGAATGTGTGTGTGAGGGTCTAATTGTAATTTTTTTTTATTTTGTAAGTTTTCTGGAACTGGGACAGAACTCTTTTCTTTTTATTATCTACGTTTTACAATAATTAATAAAAACGGCCCTTTATGCATGTGAACGTGATGATAATGAGTACCGAAAGTGTTGGGTATTATAATGCGTTACTTAAAATTCCAGACCTAATTTAAGGTCTCAGAAGTCTAAATGATAAAAGAGGTACTGCTCCTTAACCCAGCATTTTATTTTCTAATTTAATTGAATTTTACATTTGAACGAAGCAAGAAGAAACTGTCAAACGAATGCTCACATTGAATTTTCCAGAGGTGATGGGATTTCCCAACAGATCTGGGGGGAAGAGAAAAAAAAAACTTTGCTTATTAGGTTGCAGTTGAAATCACTGCATAAAAATTAAGGCCATAGCCCATTTCTTATGTTCCAGTCAGCAGTATTCTTTGTACGTCTCTATGCATGTAATTTCAGCGAACCTATGAAATCTTAATAGAAACAAAAAGTTATCTGTGGCAATTGATCTTCAGGCTGAAGGAACCCCCTCCAGGAAGAATTTATTTTTAATCAAGTATAAGTATAAATAACATGCCCAGGACTTCTGATGAGGGTTTTAGGAGCCCCGGGATGAGCTGCTCAGCATTAGCTTCACATTAATATAACTAATATTGAGTGAGGAGGGGCTTTGATATCACTGCCATTAATGATTCTCCTCACCAAGGCTGTGAGCAAATGCCCATGCATAATGAGCAGGCAGCCTGCGAAGCCGGATCTCTGATGAGAAGAGTGAGATTTCCCAAGATGCAATTGTGCGGCTTCCATTTTGAGTCAGAAACCTGCGCTCCATGGAACTGGAGACACAGGCCTCTTGCTGTCCCCTGCTTAGCCATTGTTCATTTCTTACTTAACATGTTCACCTGCCCATCCGTGACCCACTGTGGTCGAGGAGGACGAGAAAGTAGGAATAACTGGGTTTGTAATGATGGCAGGCCGTTGATCATGGGGGATACTCAGCATTTTCTGCAGACCTCCCGCTGTGTGGGATAGTCCAGTGGTTACACCTTCCTTACCCCTTGAACAGACTTCCTTAGTTAAAATTCTGGCTCAACCCTGGCTTAGATGAGTATCAACTTGTTTGTCTACAAAAGAGAGCCAGACTAAGGGCATCTTCCCTAATTGGAGTGTTGAGAAGAAGAAATAAAACTGTGCATCATTCCAGCCTAGTGTCTTCTACAAAGGAGACTCAGTATGAGATTAAAATGAGCTGTGACTTGGTCAGTACTGGCTATGAGCATTCTAACAGTTACGGAAAACGAGTCAAAAAGTTTAAGTCGTTTGATCCAAGGGAAAAGCCAGGAAAGAGCAGTGTCCTTTTTTAATCCCACACAGTAGAGTAGAGCTGTGACAGAGATTCTTATAAGTTCATTGAGTTGGCAGCCTTAAAGTAAATATCAGTATTTCACTGAAGAGACTTCTTGGGGCTGAATGCTCATAGATCAATCTGGCGTCTCTAATCACCTACACCATTGGATGATTCCATGTACGTTACAAGCTGGGCTAATCCTGAGTCTGTGTTCTAGTCTATCCAGTAGAAAACCAGGCCAATGTCTCAGAATGACTGACACCTTAAATTCAGAGTCACTGCTGCAGGGTGCCTGCCGATACAAAGGAATTCAGACAAATTCTCACAGAATTCTCCTAGAATCTATATCTACACGCTAGATACATGTGATATGTTTTAAAACACCGAACTCTATTTCGTGTGGACTTTAGCACTTTCTGGGACAATCTATGGAACCATATTCTTCAGTTCTTTTGGAATCTGTTGCTAATCAAAGTTTGGAGAGAGAACAAAATCGGGTTCTGGGTCAAACACCTAAAATATCTTGAAAAAGGAGTTCTGCCTCAAATTGGGTCATGGTGAGTGTTCAAGTGAGAAGGTTGTCTTATCAAGAAGGGAGGTGGAGAAATTGCCTCTGCCACTAGAGTAAATTCGGGGAGATTTATAAGAGCAAGGGTCTAGCATTCACTCATACCTGCCCAATTTATTGCCATTCATATCCTCAGATTACAGTATTTTTACGTAGTGAAACCTGGTATGTTGTGTCTCTAAATTTCAATCGTCTCCAACCTTAAGAATTCAGCATTGGATCTGTTTTCTAGATAAATTAATCCTGCAGTGACAAGATGGAAGACATTTTCACTGATGCCTGGTTTTGAAAGTTATATTCTTCCTTCCTTCCTTCCTTCCTTCCTTTCCTTCCTTCCTTTCTTCTTTCTTTCTTTTGTATTATCTTTAAATAGTGGAAAGCCATATTCTTAATGTTTTCTTCCTGAAAGGATCTGTCCGTATAATCAGAATTAGCCATCCTGTTTCTGAGATTGCATGCTCAGACCCTGCCAGGAAAAATGACTTGATGTCTTTCATTTAGAACATCTTTGGTCACAATTGAATAGTCATGTGATACTGAGTACTTTGGAACACCAAAATCCTGGTTTCTGTTTCACAGTGTTGTGGCTACTTCCTTCCTCCCTAAGTATTAAAGATAAACTATTCATTACTTGTTACTTTTTTAGTGGTACTGGGGTTTGAACTCAGGGCCTTATGCTTGCTTAGGAAGGCAATCAGAAAGCCACCTGTCTAAACTCGATCATCACCCTCTTGGAAGGTTGTTTTTCCGAGGTTAACATCTAATAACAACCATGATATTTGTGTGTGATCATCACAGAGGTATAAACCTGTTTAGATTTTCCAAGCAGAATGGATATACCAAGGAAGGTATATACCATTGCTAATATTGGAATCTCACCTTGAGATCAATATGTGACATTCTCTACTAAATTGCACCAGTTAACAAGTGTGAGCGCTAAGGGCCTTGTCATTATAGAAATGTGTATCCGCTGATTGGCCAGAAACTTCTACGAAGCTCTTGTACATTTTTGCCATATTTGAAACTATACAACATTTTATTGTCCAAGTAGAGATACCGTAAATTATCCTAGCAACTACAGTGTCCAGATTTTATTGTCAACCTGATTACGTTTTTGGAATTGTTAAGAGTCTCACATGAAGATTTTTTTTTCCATAGTAGGTCAACTTAATTTAAAGGGGGAAAACCATCAAAAGAACAAAAATTTTAAACCCCTTCATAAGAAAAAAAATTTACAAGCAGAATTACAGTTGTCACTAATTCTGGATTTCATCTCAGGGCTGTTGTAATGGGGTAGGAGCATCCTTCCAGTCTGCCTTGTGATTGGCTGTCTATAGCCTGAAACTGTTCGATGCTGGCTTACCACAACTCCCGTCCAATCGATGAAAAATACAACACACTCTATTAGAACATTCCTGGCTACAGTGAGAGTCAACTTCAGTGGTTTGTTTCTTTTCTTTTAAATTGGGTTGAAAGCTTCTTCCTGCCCTGTGACACGATGAACTTCTCAAGCCTGAATTGTTCAGGCTTACCTCATGTTTTTCTTTCCTTTCAGGCTTTCCCCCACATTTCTCCTCTCTTCAATTCCATCTGAAGATTGAGGTGACCAAGAAGGATGTGGGAAACAGAATTCCTACAGCCTTCCATGTCTGAGACAGGGCTGGCACAGGATGCATAAGAATTCTTAATAGGAGCTGAGAAATAGCCATCATGGACTGCAGAGAAAAGTCTTTTTCATTTCCTAACTTCTCCTTTGTTCTTTAACTCCCCCCATGCCTCTTAGATCCTCCTAGAAATCCCATCCATCTTATGCTGGAAATGAAATGATTGGTATCTCCTTACAGCAGGAAAGACCTCACCCCACTGGAGAGAAAAATTCATGTCAGGAAAAGATCCTCCGTAAGTCCCTAGCACCAAACAAACAATGGGTGCACATTGTCCAAAGAGTATGACTGCCTTCTTCAAAGATATCATTCTTTTCCTCTTGGATTTCTCCTGAGGTGAATAGAAGCAGCACAAGGTAATGGTTCAGTACAACTGTGTACTTGGTATGTGACTGACCCCTGGCATTTGTTAATGGACTGGGTCTGGAAACGAACAAACTAACTCCATTTCTGTCCAATGAGAAGAAAAGTGATAACAACTCACCTGAATTTTAACTGGTGTTATTTAAAAAAAAAATACACATTATCTTGAACTCTTATTACCCTGCCTGGCAATTGACAAATGCTCGGTAATTATTAGCTGTTGCTATTGTAAATCTTTATCAGCCACATCACATACAGTGTACTATCTGTCTCCGAGTGTTGTTGTAAGTACATTTAGCTACAGTAGTGTAAAGATTCTCCAGTTACTCAGTAAACAGATTGGTTAATTAAAGCCTCTGCTTTTGTTGTAATAGAGTCCTAACTCCCCTCAGGCTAAGAAATTTCCTTGTCTGATTTATCATTCTAATTTAATGCAATATCCTTTTCTTCTTCCCTTTAAAGACATAGGCATGAGCATCCTTTGTAACTGGTTTTCTAAAGCTATAATTACGGAATAATGCTACATACACACATAATCACATTTAAATCCTTACAACACGGAGAGAGCCAGATACAACAAAGTGTCTGCAGTTTACACGTTGATCCATTTCGGGTAACGTGAATTGCAAGTCAGGTCCAAACTCGATGAGTTTATTTGCAATGCCTGAGCTCCCAGCGTGGTAACAGGATACTGTCCTGCAGAGAGCAAGTAGGATGACATGCACGGACTCCTCTCAGTGAACCCTGTATTCTCCCAGAGGCTAGTAGACCTAGAACGAACGAATTCCTTTTCTCTCTGTTTCTTCTCAATCTATCTTCCCCAAATTTCTTTCCTAAGGTGTTAGTCTGTTGTGCATGACTACAGTGGAATAATTGAGGTTAGCTAACCTTAAAGAGAAGTTGTACTTGGCTAGCAGCTCTGAAGGCTGGGTCTGAATGGCTTTGTGTTGGCTCTGGGGAGGGAGGGCTTTCCAGGCAAAGGGAACGGGAAAGACGGGGGGGGGGGGGGGGCATCTCATTATTCAAGGTAAGCTCTCCAAAGGAGAGCCACGGTTGGGTTCTGGTCTTTCCATACCCTTGGAAGGCCACGCCCCAATGACATAGGGACCTCCCATGAAACCACGCCCACTTGGCATCTCCAGTGTACTACCTGACATGTCAGCCTGGGGGCGAACTTTCTAGAACAAACACAACCCCTGCTGGTGCCTAGTCTCATCCTCTGCTGGAAGCTCTCTCTCTCTCCTTGTTTCCGGATGCATGTCTTTTCCCCTTTCTTTCAATTATTCAGTCCATCCTCCCCGTTTTTTCCCCCCAGGTTTTATTAGATTTCCCTTCTAAGAAATGTAATCACAACCCTGATGCTTCTGTGTGTCTACGGCTTTCAGCTCTTCAGGCCAGTTAGGGTAAGAAGGATGAACACAACGAGGAACCATTCCTCGCTTAGGAGGAGTACTGGTGTGCGTATTTTCTGTACGTGATAAAGAAGTAGTTAAGTACTCCAGGTCAGTCTTATCTGTGTAAGAAAGGATGTGAACTTAAAAGTAATAACATGGCGCCAGTGGCTCACATCTGTCACCCTAGCCGCTCCAGTGTCTCAGATCTGAGGCTCCAGGTGCAAAACCAACCTAGGCAGGAATACTTGTGAGATTCTTATCCAATTAACCACGAAAGAGCTAAAAGTCAAGCTGTGGCTCAAATGGAAGAGTGCTAGACTCGAGCAAAAAAGAGCTCAGAGACAGCACCCAAGCTCTGAGCTCAAGCCCCAAGATAGGCACACGCGCACATGCGTGCGCGCGCACACACACACACACACACACACACACAGAGTAATGGAATTTTGAGCTGCCTTTCATAATTCAGTCATGCCCATTTACTTTAGACTTTTTCCCCAATTGATTTAATTATATAATCATGCCTAACCCTTCCAATAGGCATCTATATACGCACATAAATAGGAACTCAGGCGCTAGTACACAGAAGCAATTTCAGGCAGATGTAAGCACCCTTGTCACATACTCTGTCCTGTCTATGTGTACCCCTTCTTTCCTGCTTCAAAATGGCAACCATCAGACCCTCCTTCTCTGTGAAATGTTGGTAGCCCTCAACGAAGGAATTGCCGAAAATCTCCAATACTGACAGAAACGATGTCCAGTCCACCAGTGAGGAGGGTCAACTGGGAGCCCGATCGTTTCTTCCTTCCCAGGAGGTAGCTCCCAGGAGACTCACTTCCAAAGGGTTAACGCGGGTGTCACCAGGCCACGCCCTTACCTGGCAAATTGTATCCCTCCTCACCATATGTTACCCACACCGACTTTTCAACTCTTCCCTTCCTGAGGTAAGAGGCCCAGAAGCTGGATGGTGCCGCTTCTCAGCACCTGTCATTCTGACATTTCATGCTTTCTTTAGAAAAGAGAAGTTGGGAGAATGTGAGGAAAGTGGAAGTTTGACAGGTTGTCAGAATATCTCACAGCATCAACCAACTTGCCAGCCAGCCTGTTTCCTGGTATATTTCAAAGTCTCTGAGCAAACGAACTACAGCTGCTGACTGAAGTAAGCCTACCTTAAGTAGGAAAATTCCTCTCTCTCTCTCGTTCTCTCTCTTGTTCTCTCTCTCTCTCTTTTTCTCTCTCTCTCTGTCTCTCCTGGTCAAAATTAAATAAATGTCCCCTGAAATTGCTTTAAATTTTAGGCTGCTTACTTACAGTTGATTATCAAATAAAATCTCACTTGCTAAGCAAAAATATCATGGAAGTCTCCTAACCTACTGGGGTTTTCCAATTAATTTGAAGCTAATGCTTTTTGATGGAGGATGGGCATCTGAGAATCGGCGGAATGACCTTGAGTTTTACTTAGTGACTGGATCAAAAAGGAAAGGTTCTAGTAAAAACTAAAAGGAGATGGAAAAAATAGGCCAGAAACCGTGGCTCCGAGAGTACATCCCAAGAATGGAAGAGAATGTAGGTTAGCTACCGTAGGATCTGCTCCGAGGAGCGGACAGAGCCTGCTTGCTAGGGCTCTCACCACATTTACTCAGCCGGAAGGAAGAAGGAAGACTGCAACACACTGGGTTCAAGTGACAGATCGGAACAGATACTTGATTGCATCTCAACTTGATACCACAAGGAAAGATGGAAAAGATTCCATGGCTCTCCGTGGAAGCCATTTCTATAGAAGTAGATCTTGCTCACTTTCCTTCTTTCCATCCCTTTTTTCTTCCCGTATTTCATGTCCTGTATAGTTTCCTGTGGCTTTCCACCTGTACTCAAAAAAAAAAAAGCAATTGCTTTTCTGTTTTGTTGAGATTTTATTGTATCAAAAATCATTGGCAACGGTGGATGTTCATTTACTTTCTACACTAGGCCTTTTCTGGGTGTGTACGTTGTGGCTGGCACACAACACTACAAGTATTGCATCCCTTCTGATATGGTCTCTGTGTGTATGGTACATTGTAATTCCTTGTTAGCTTCTGTTTTCCACACAGAGCAGAGGAAATCCTCTAAGAGATAGAATAACCTGGCCCACATTTATGGTCTGCTCTATGAATCTCTGGGTTATATAAATGTAGCTGTCTAAATGGTCATGTCCTATATTATATGTCTTCCCCAGGGGGAAAAAAAATTGAATTATCTGGGGAAAAAAGGACCAGGGAAGGCTGCTCAACTCAGAGGCTACCTGCAGACCTCTTTGATACACATACACACACACACAAATATACACATATAAATGTACCTATTATAAACATACATATGTAGAGGTGCATAGATAATACACACATATATGTAAATGTTATATATGCATATGGATATTTATGTACACACACACAGAATCAGCACCACTCAAAACAAATCTGAATCCTAACAACAGAAAACGGGAAAGGATTTGCCCGTCAGCTAGCAAGGAGAAGCGAGAAGCAGCGCAGACCTAGCTGGGCCTGAGAGTCTGTTCTCCAGGATCATGATGAGCTGTGTGGTGTGTCCACTCTTCTGGTAATCTCATTTTCCCTGGTCCTTCACACACTCACCCCCGGATTATTGTAGGCCTTTCCAGCAACCATGACCTTCCTGGTAAATACCGCTCCCTTCTCCTTCTGAAGATGGTGCTCTTCTATGCCAGCCCCACCCCGTCAGGCTAAACCCTTCCTGCCCTGCGTGTTAGCCGTTTGCCCCCTCAGAGTTCTTGGTATTTCTTTCATAATTCTGCCCCGATGATCTCTTTTGCTTTTGATGTTGACAACCATGGACTGTAATTTGCTCTGTAGATCATCTCTTCCATTTCTTCTCTTGCCATTTTCTTAATGAGCAGTCTGCATGTGCAAAACCAGCCCAAACAGAGAAGGTGGATTGTAATCCCTCTTAAACATAAGGGAAAACCACATCCCCATCCAGAGTGCTGATGTTTACTTCTGCTAAAAACACGATCACATCATTGGCTCACAACAATGCTTGGTGTGAAACTTAAATAGAACTGCAGGCAGGTGATGACTTAGCACCATACCTGAATACTGGCAAATGTCTAGCCAAATGAAACGGGGGAGAGGTTACTCACGCTTCCAGATATCTCCTGAGAGATTCTTCTACTGCGTAGCCTTCCAAGTTCCAAGTGGTATGCCATTCCCACGTATTTGATCGAGCACTGATCACGAATTATTGTACTCTTTTTTTTTTTTTTTTTGCTCGTAAGTTCTCTGTTTCTCTGTCTTTTGAAAGCTGCCTCATTTAAGAGGTGATGACAGATCACATACATTCAGCACTTCCTATGAGCTAGAAACTTCGCTCGTTAGTTCTCACAGGACTGCGGACTGGGGTTTTGCTTTACGATCTTATTGATCGTGAGGCGGGGTGTGTGTCGAAGGACAAGGCTGAGTGGTGAGTTAATGCAAGGATCAGGATTCGCACCAGGTGTCTGTGATCTCCCCCACGAAGCTGCCTGCCTCCCCGTCCTCTTTGCCAAAGGTTTTTTTTGTTTCTTTTTCAGTTCCAACAATCACACTTGTCTCTTTTATGTGGTTGATGGTTTTGCCCTCAACTCTTCACATGTATGGCGTAAACTTGAGAGCAAGGGGCCCGGGGTGTGTTCGGGTGTGACCGGACATTGAGAAGTAGATCTGGGATTTTGCCTCTGTGGATACCTCACTCTGAGCACACATCACTCTGAGAGGGCTTCAATGCACAAAGGAGCCAGCCATGAAAAATACTGCCATCCACCAGGAAGCTCACTGGAGGAGAGCTCTTGATACGCCTTGGATGCCTGTGTGCTGTCTTGTGGGGATGATGATGCTGGACCAGAGTCCCTTTTCTTCATTCTCCGGGAAATCTTCCTCCCTGTGTTCTCTTCCTCCCCCTTGATCACAGACGGACAGTAGACGTTGTTGTAAGAAGGGAGTCATGGAACCGAACGGGAAGCAGAATTTCATTTAAATGTCTTCGTATCTCGTGTGCATGTGTTGTAAAAGTGCATCTGTTAAAAAGAGATGCAAAAACATTTCTTTAAGAAAAAAAAATCAAGGACTTTCTAAGTTCTGTGTCTTGCTGCAAGCATACGCCTTCTGAGCAAGAGCTCTTCCAAGTTCTCTTACTCCACTCCGCTTGCTGGTGCTGCGGTCTCTGTTTCCCTGGGGGAAGAAGGCACCCAGGGGAATGGGGCCCCTGGGCAGGGGGTGAGTCTTATATCTACAGAGAGACTTGTCATTCTTCCCATCATTTAGAACTTTCTAAGAATTCCCAGATGATTGTTTCCCCCTGCACCGTCATTATCATATTTGCTCAGCGCACACGGTGTCCAGCCTCTTCAGACATAGCTATTACCCCCACAGTGCAGGCGAGCATGAGCTATCCACAAATTAAACAAATAGATCCATGCAACAGAAGGAATGACTGCTGTGCTGGCCAGAAGGGCTGATCAAGTTTCCTGCGTAGATCTTTGTTCTGGAGCTAAGAGGTTTTGCTGAGATGCTTCTGCCTCTCCTGTTACAGTTTGTGTGTGGAATCTTCCACTTCTCCACTTCATGCCCATCCTACCGCCTCATTCCTTCTCCTCTCCCTCTCACCCTCAGGTCTCCATTTTGTGGAGATTCCCTGGCCACCAGGGTGTTTCTCTGTCTCTCGGCCTTCCTGCTCTTCACAAGTGAAACTTTGACTCCCCATTTCCTGTGACTCCGTAGGCTATAAAATGGGTCTGACTTGACTAGAGCCCTAGCAAGGAGCAAGAAAGGATGAGGAGGAAGAGGTTGAGGAGGAAGAGGAGTGCGTTATATGTTGTTAGAGGATTTACTTATACATGGCGTTATAAACCCTTCATCTAGTGTGGCCAAAGAAACGATTTGAGACTTCTGTGTGGCGTCTCCACGCAAATCCGGGTTCAGGGCTGAGTTTACCGAGCTACAGAAAGTAAAGAAGCGAAAACTGAAGGGACAGCAGTGAGTGAACTCAAGCGACCGCTCACCTACAAAACGTCAAGGGTTCCAGTCCCAAAGAGACGGGAGTCCCTGCGATGAAGACCTCACCAAAAGGCACTGGGAGCCGGGCACCGGTGGCTCACGCCTGACATCCCAGCTACTCAGGAGGCTGCAATCTGAGGATCACGGTTCAAAGTCAGCTAGGGCCGCAAATCTGTGAGACTCTTTATCTCCAGTTAACCACCCAAAAGCCGGAAGTGAAGCTGTGGCTCAAGTGGTAGAGCTCTAGCCTTGTGCAAAAAGAACCTCGTGGACAGGACCCAGGCCCTGAGTTCAAGTCATAGGATTTGGCATGTACACACACACACACACACACACACACACACACACACTCACAGGGAAGCTTGAGTCAGCTCTGGAAATCAACCCAATATTCTTTCGTTAACAAAGCTCATCTCATTCAGAGTGAACGAGTAGTCACTGAGCGAGGCTACCCTTCTACTCAAAGCAAGGAGGAAATTTAGGCCAAGGACACAGGGTGGCCCTGATTCCTCCACAATGCCAGGCAGCCTTTCATGTTCACACAGAATTTGCTTTGTAAGGCGTTATCTGAAAGACACCACACTTTCTAAATGGTGCAACCTTCCATTCCTCTACCTTGACAGAATGAATGGCTGCCTGAACCCCGTGGAGATCTGAGTCTCCATCACAGGGCGGGGGGAGGAGGGGGGATTCTGAATGTAATGTTTGAACCAGCTCCTGCATCCACCCACGACACCAGCTCTCCACCCCTCAGCCCTGCTGCCCCATCCACCATCCCTTCCTACCCCCCCCTCCACCTCCTCCGCAGAATCGTCTTCAGAGCAGAGCGCCATCCGAAGGACGTGCTCTTTGTGGACACAGAACTAAGACAACAGAGAGGAGCTCAGCACCTGTTTACTGTCTGTGGCGCCATTGTCAGATGAAAGAGAGGAAGGAACACGGGCCTGGTCATCTCTCAGGGCTCTCTTGCCATCCTAGTGATGCCTCTTCATTGTTATCTACCTTTCTCTCTCTCTCTCTCTCTCCAGATAGTAGCATAAATGCAAGCCACAGGTGCCAGGCGGTGAATTAAATGTCCTCGGCAGACTGTGTCACTCTGCTTTATAAAACCTGGGGTTGTTTCCGTGTGGCCAGTGCACATAGAATAAAATCAGCCTTCTTCCCACGGCTCCATGTCTCTTCATGAGCCGGCTACAGCCTGTTTTGGTTTTTCACTGAACACTTCTTCCATTGCTCTCTCTCTCTCTCTCCACCACCGTGGAACCATTTCCTGCTTCTGGTCATCCTCAGGCCCAACTGAACCCAGGCCTTAAGGAATGCATCCCTCTGCCAGAAATGCGTCCTCCTCCCTCCCCTCCCCTCCCCCTAGCCTGGTCCTTTCTTCTCCCTCCCCTCCCCCTAGCCTGGTCCTTTCTTCTCAGCAAAGTCAAGTTCAAGTCTCAGCTTCTCAAAGAGTCCTCCCCTGTCCCTCCTGCCTTCCCCCTCTCACAATCTTGTTTGGATGCGTAGCTTTGTTTCTCTGGCGCGTTCTGCGGCTTTGTCTTTGCTTTGTTTTGTGACACAGGGTCTCCTGTGTTAAGCCCAGATTGGCTTCAAACACAGGATCCTCCTGCAAGATTAAGTGGGCCCAATGGCATGTGAAGGACGCATAGACGGGAGAATCACAGCCCACGCTGTTCCCGGGGGCAGAAAGAGACAGTAACTGAGGCCAAAAGTAGCTGTTGCATCACTATGGTGGAAGAGCACCTCTCTATCAAATAAGGGGCCCGAGTTCAATCCCCAAGACTACCGCAAAGAAAAAAAGTCATTGGTTTTGTGTATGAGGGGCAGGAAGGGAGAAGGGCGTGGCAGAAATAAAGTCTTAAAGTTTTTCTGTACTGCCACTTTCCAAATAGGACTAGAAGGCTAGGCTGGAGGTGTTTACTTTTGATGCTGTTAATTTTGTCTCCCAGGCTAGATTCCCCATGATTGCTGTATTTCTGATCACTTCGCCTTGATCCTGTTTTGATGTATAATTTCTCTCGCATACCAGAGCCCTTCAAGAGCCTGTGCTGAATTTTGAATCAGAAAGGAAAACTGAATCTGTTTGAAATCTTCAAAGCCATCTCCGACGGCACGCTTGCAGCTCCGTAGAATAAATTGAACACAGAAGCAATAGCCCTATTAAGCTGATGAAATCATTGATTTCTGCTATGCGTCATGGTCACATTAAAAACAAAAAAAAGCAGAGATTTCCAACAGGTACCATACAAAGACATTCATTGCCTTATCAACTTAACAAAGAGCCTTTTTAACCTCATGGCCCTGGGTGGGGGATGGAGATGTGTTGGGAAACAAGTAGGAATATAAATATTTGGAAAATAGGGTGGTACAGGTCTTTGTTGTGAGTGAAAATAACATCAAGCACTGGGCTGCATTGTTGTTGTTGTTGTTTTGGTTTTTCTAGCAGGGATAAAAAGAAGGGATGCGGGAGACTTAAGTGCAAGACTTGCTTTGTTCTACTTCCCTCACACGAATTGGGAAGTTTGTTTAGAACATCTGGCTTTGGCCAGGGGTTCCCCAAGGCAGCCCAGATGTGCTCAAACTTCTTAGAGGGTCCCAAGTGCCAGCACGTTTTGTGCATCATCAGGTGTGGTGGCCCGAGCAGGCAGAAGCTTGTTCAGGGCTGTCTTCTTTTCCTTTTTATTTGATCATGTCTCTTGGAGAGGAATGCTTTCCCTCCCAGTTCCTCCTGTCCTCTCCTCCTCTGACCCTCACACGTGATCCCCGGTGAATCCACAGCGGTCAATGTCTTTGGTTCCCAGATAATAACTTTAGGCCGGTGTTCATGACTCCGTCCTCATCATCAACACCTGGAGATGGGGCCATCCGTTTGTGAAGGATTTAGGTGTGAAGGGAAAGAGGAGAAGGAGGAAGGAGACGGGTTTATTGTGGAATTAAGTGTTAAAATTGGAATTTCACATGGCACGGGATCTTTAGTTCTTTAGACCCAGCGTTGTCGGGAAACATGTTGAGCTGAGAATTTTAAATACAGACTGAATGCCTCTCCTGCCACGCTTGCTCCATTTGTATGTTCTTTCACTGCAAACACAAAAAGCTCTTGTTGTTTTGTGTTTCTGGTTTGTGTGGTCCGTAAATATGTCAGGTGCACACTTCCTGTCTTCTGTCATATACATTTAGATCATTGTGTAATATTCTATTACATAAAAGTTGCCATACCCTAACAACCTAGTCCCCTCCTACTGACATTTAGTGTTCAATACGCTACAGAATAAACAATGTTACCATAACCTTCGTTTTTGCCAACATCATATCACGTGTGATAAAAATTCGTTGGTTTTTCTTTTAGGATATTTGGGAAAAAGAATTATGAGAGATATACCTGTGCTCTGAATACAGAAAGGATTAGGTAATCATAAATTATTAAGATGTTTAAGGAAGAACAGAAGTCACAGACACTTTGGTTATTATGGAAGGGAAGACATATTGCAGGTATACATAGGGTATTTATGTGTGCAGGATATTTTCAGAACAAAAACAAAGGCGTCGACTCTTGACAAATAACTAATAGTTTAAAATCAAAGAGCTAGGGGCTGGGAAGGTGGCTCAGTGGTAGAGCGCTTGCCTTGCATGCCTGAGGCCCTGGGTTCGATTCCTCAGCACCACATGAGCAAAAAAGATAAAAAGCCAGAAGTGGCGCTGTGGCTCAAGTGGTAGAGCGCTAGCCTTGAGCTGAAGAGCTGAGGGACAGCGCCCAGGCCCAGAGTTCAGGCCCCACGACCGGACCCCCAAAAATGATAAAAAAATAAATAAAAGAACTAAGGGAGGCCCCACTTGGTGGCACTTTCCTGTGAGCTACTCAGAAGAGACAGTCGAGAGGATTGTAATTCTAGGCCAGACTGTGCAGATTGTTGGTGAGACTTCATCTCAATAAACAAGTTGTATGTGGTGGTTAGAACTATAATCCCAGTTTGGGCTAATATACATATACACACACACACACACACACACACACACACACACACACACACACACACATATACATATATACATATTTATTTTGGGTAATATACATACATACACATATATATATACATATATATATTTGGGGAAATATATATATACATACACATATATATACATATATATACATATATACATATATATATTTTGGGCAATATATATATACATACACATATGTATGTATATATGTATATATACATATATATGTATATATGTGTATGTATATATATATTGCCCAAAATAAATTTCAGAAGTAGCATGTTATATACAAGAAACAGATAGTCTATGTGTATTTAGTCTGTGTGTCTATGTGTTTATTTACCTATTTGTAAGAACATTATAATCTTCTGAAAATAAGCAGCGATTTAAGGACAGGAGAGGATGTGAACTCTTACTAGGTAGACAGAATAATCCCTTTTTATGGAAGAATAAATGAAGCCCACACTGGACTCCGACCAATCAGGGTAAAGCTGCTTCACCAAACGGCTCCTTCAGAATATATTACATGAAGTGTTGAAATGTGGAAACAAAACCACCCCACCTCCCATACTACTGAAGAGACAGTAACCGCAGAGTCGAGAAGAAAAAGAAGATGCTTGAGATATTTTAGTGGAAGTCCTAAAAGAATTATTCACCATCCACAAGTAGGCCGGTATGCCTCGATGAGCTTTCATGTCAGTAATGCAAGAGATTCAGTGCAAATGTTGGCTGCAAAGGCCGCATTGAACAGAACAAAATCAAGTCAGGCATTGGTGGCTCACGCCTCTAATCTTGCCTACCAGGAGGCTGAGATCTGAGAATCATGAGTCAAAGCCAGCCTGGGCAAGAACATCTGTGAGATTCTTATGTCTTATTAACTATCAAAAGAAGCCAGAAGTGGACCTGTGGCTCAAGTGGTAGAGCACCACCCTTGAGTTTAAAAAAATAAAAGTTCAGGGACAGCCACCAGTTCCTGAGTTCAAGTCCCAACATTGGTATTACCCCCCCCCCCATAATATTCCTTCCCCTCCACCACATATACACATCAGGAAATTGAAGAACACTGGATAAGATTTTTAAACACCCCAGATTATCTAATAATACAATTAAGATTGAGCTGCACCCCCTTGAGTACTGCTAGGATATTTTGTCATGATCAAAGACCATCCTTACACTCTCCAAAGCCTTTGAGAACACACACTGGGGATAATGTGGGCGATTTGGGGAAAACGCAGTGGAATGGAGGGCAGATTGCAGTCCCAGCATAGACCTTGCAACACTACTGAGTGATCTTGGGAGAAAATTCCCTAATTCCTTAGGGCGTAGAATACAGAGAATCAGTTACTTTTTAGTTTCTAAGTTATGAACATCAGTTGTCAGTGCATCTGTCTGCATGGGGCATACAGTTGGTGCCACATAAGTTTTTTTTTCTGTTCTGGAATGAAATGATATTATTGTTCTGATTGTTCATGCTGTGTTTCCTTAATTCCTTAATAACCGATCCATTTGGGCTAGGTAACATGCAAAGAGGCAAAGACAGAACGTTGTCCCAGAGGGGAAACCTGTTGGCTTTGAGACTCTCACAGCTGGGGCTCACGCTTGGCCCGTGAGCTGGGCACGCGCACCATGGCAGTCTGTGCGGAATATCAAGGACGGAGCTGGGAACCAGACAATCTACACCGAGTTTGTTTGAATGCTAATAAATCACCAAAAATCACTTCTCGCTGGCCACTGGGATCCGCTGCGTAAGAAGGCTGCAGTTGAACAACGAGCCAAGGCTTCCCGTAGGCACCCTTCCCGTGGCTCTCGCCAATAAATCCAAGCCAAAAAGAAAAAAAGAGAGAGAAAAGAAGGCAGAGTAGATGTTTGGAAAGAAAGAAAAACCAAAGAGATCTCAGGAAGGATAAAAAAGAAAACGAGGGGGGGGTTGGTCCCATGTTCCAGGATCTTACATATGTATCCTGGTTATTTTAATACCAATCAAGACTCTTCGTAGCAGCATGGCGGACCACCTGGGCAAACACAACTTCTCACTGCACAGCTGGTGGTTGAGTTAATTCACTTCCTTCCAGGGTCCCCCCGGTGCTGGCTTGATATTGTTTTCCGTGTGCAGCTTCCCTTCCCTGTCTGGAGTTCATTCAATCCACCTCTCAGAATGTAATGCGCTCTGACAGGGCAGGCGCGGGCCGAGAGGCAGCAGACAGACAGAAGCACGCCAGCTCCACGTGAGATGAGAGCGGCCTCTCCGCTTTCCCTGCCAGGAAGCGGTGGGGGGAACACACAAAAAAATACCATGAACTACAATAAAACCTCCCCAGAAATTGCTGATGGAGTGGCTGAGCGCACAGACCACCTAGGCTGAACGGAAGGAGAAGTCGAACTCGGAAACAGCTCTCTGCCTCCACCTCCTCTCTCCACATCCTCGCTGTGGATCGAAACTCATTGAACGAGAGGCTCCCCCCCTCCCCATTTCCCCTGAACAGTGGTGAACCGATTCCTCTAGGACGTGATTAAGGCAGCCCCCCGCCCTCTCCACAAAGCACACATCTCAGGCCGGTGAAAGTTAAAACCCTTGCTGTGTTCTTTCTACCTAGAACAACATTGCAATTTAAAAAACAGGAGGAGGAGGAGGAGGAGGAGGAGGAGGAGGAGGAGGAGGAGGAGGAGGAGGAGGAGGAGGAGGAGGAGGAGGAGGAGGAGGAGGAGGAGGAGGAGGAGGAGGAGGAGGAGGAGGAGGAGGAGGAGGAGGAGGAGGAGGAGGAGGAGGAGGAGGAGGAGGAGGAGGAGGAGGAGGAGGAGGAGGAGGAGGAGGAGGAGGAGGAGGAGGAGGAGGAGGAGGAGGAGGAGGAGGAGGAGGAGGAGGAGGAGGAGGAGGAGGAGGAGGAGGAGGAGGAGGAGGAGGAGGAGGAGGAGGAGGAGGAGGAGGAGGAGGAGGAGGAGGAGGAGGAGGAGGAGGAGGAGGAGGAGGAGGAGGAGGAGGAGGAGGAGGAGGAGGAGGAGGAGGAGGAGGAGGAGGAGGAGGAGGAGGAGGAGGAGGAGGAGGAGGAGGAGGAGGAGGAGGAGGAGGAGGAGGAGGAGGAGGAGGAGGAGGAGGAGGAGGAGGAGGAGGAGGAGGAGGAGGAGGAGGAGGAGGAGGAGGAGGAGGAGGAGGAGGAGGAGGAGGAGGAGGAGGAGGAGGAGGAGGAGGAGGAGCTGCCAATATTTAAGCAGACAGATAACTTGAGACACAAACATCGGGCATGTGTCCAGGCCCAAGGCCACCTGTCTAAAGGGAAGACCCATTATAATTAATTAATTAGCTTTCCCCAGTGATTCAGAAGTTGGAGGACATGCAGGTTCACTTGCCAAGGGCTTCCAAACGCCATCTCCAGGCTGCCACCAAAGTTATGAATTCAATACTGCATTGGACTCCGACAGGTCCGTGCAGATGTGTGCAAAGAGGGAGTGTGGGCAGCTCCCCAGCTTGGTGCCCCAACAGGAAGTTGGTCATTCCCAACGTGGGTTTGGAAGGATGTGTTCTGTGCTGACACACACCGAGGGGTTCGGCCCTGGCTGGCCCAGACGCAAGTGTGAACCAGGTTGTGCTTAGGGAACGCAAAATATGGATTTCTTTGCCCTTTCTGTTTATATAATACAATCTATATCTACTATAGATCTATGTCTGTGTATCTACGTATCTATATGTCGATGTACCTGTATCTATGTATCTATCATCTGTCTATCTACCACCTATCTGTATGAAATTGTGACCAAGGTTTGAGATCTAGATGAAAGCAACTTCTGGCAAAATACTCTTGTGGCATTCTTACAGGATGGCAAGGAAATTTCAGAGTTCACCGCTGGACTCTCTCTGTCTCCTCTCTCCTTTTTACATCGTTCTGTGGAAACCCTTCTTTTCTGTATTATTTCTTTATTATTACTATCTTAGGCCGTCGTACATCAGGCTACCAATTCAACAAGTCCGCTTGTGAGGCCCACGCCTCTGGACCAATGTCATTCATTTTATCATTCCCTCCAGCTCTTACCCAACCCCACCCAGCCGCTCAGGTGGTCTGTTTCCCTTTACTTGTACCTTGAGTAGAAATCATTCATGCTAATGAAGGTTAGTTTTCCCGCTGAGGATTTCCAGAAGAGGGCAGATTCCTACAGTGGTTTCCACTTCCTGCTTTGGTCCAGGCTATCCCAGTGTGTTAGTCCAGGTTATCCCAGTGTACTGGGGATCCAATTTCGAGCGTGTATTTTTTTTTGTTATCTTTGTTTTTCTGCCCCCCCCCCCAGCATTGTTCTTTTGTTCACCTTGCAAGACTGCTGGCAAAATGTCAAATGGTGGCGAATTTGCTCAATTAGCTTTGGGAATGCGTGTTTCGCTTCTCTTGGCATCTTCTGCCCGCCTCTCTTTGTTGTGTATTTCTTCCATTTCAAAGGGGGAACATCAAATAAAGTCTCCTTTTGAAAGAAATTAGCATTTTAATGCATAGGTGAGTCTCTGCAGTTGTGTTTCTGATTATGTTTTTAATTAAAGGACAAAAACACATCCATTCTCACACCCCCCCCCATTCGATTCTGTTATTTCGAGGTGAGAAAAGTACTTAAATCCTAGCGGCAGGGAGGGTAATATTTTGATACAAATAACTTTTTCACGTAGAGTAGTTTAGTTGGTGAATTCTGTGGGGTCAGGAAGTATAAAACATGGTTTTGTTTTTTCCTATTTTGTCACAAAAACTATAATTTTAGTTACAAGTTCTGAAAATACATAAAAATACAAATTTAAAAACTATATACATATATATAGGGAGAGAGAGGGGGGAGAGGGAGAAAAAGAGGCAGAGAGAGAGAGAGAGAGAGAGAGAAAGAGAGAGAGCTTCAGTAGCATAGGGGCCTGGGAAGGTACGCTTATTTTCTTAAGGAGTTAAAACCCAACAAAGCTATTATTGAAATGGTTGGTGCAATTCAGGAGTGTTGCAGGTTAAAAGAAGAGATAGGCTGAGATCAGCATGAAGATAAAATTATGAACAGTCAGCTGGGTTCCAGTGGTTCACACCTACCTTGCTAACTCCCCAGGAGGCTGTGATCTGAGGATCACAGTTCAAAGCCAGCCTGGGTCAGAAAGTCCTTGAATCTCTGATCTCCAGTTAAAAAGCCACCTGGGGAGCTGTGGCTCAAGTGGTAGAGTACCATCCTTGAGCATAAAAGCTCAGGGACAGCGCCTAGGCCCTGAGTTCAAGCCCCAGGACCCACGCGCGCGCGCACACACACACACACACACACACACACACACACACACACACACACACACACACACAAGGAAATAATCGACAGTCTGATTAAATCTACGTGACTATCTCCAGGTCCTTTTCTCCCATGGGGTCTGCTCCTCTTTAAGTTCTGCCAGCCACAAACAATAGCTCATCCTGACGAATGACTTAGCCCTTCTAAGATGTTCATGAGATACAGCCGTTCTTGTTTCTGGGGCAGGAGCCAAACACTCCTTTTGGTGGCCTCTCAGCCTCCCCAGGCAGGATTGCGGCGGCCCCCCCGTATAGAAATCGCAATTCGAGGTCTTCAAAGGGCTATGGGACTGGTGAAGCTGAGAGCTTCTTATCTGCATTGGAGGGCCGTTTCTTTGAAGTTAACTCACAGATTATACTTCCTGTCTCTACGCGTGCTTTCAATAAGGATCTGTATTATGTCTCTTTGTACAATCTTCTGCACCATCCTGAGGTTGGAAAGAAGCAGAGGCCCCCAGAGCGGCTTTCCATCCACGGGGCGGTCTGCGCCCTCCGTGTCTTCCAGACAAGGAGAGTGGAGCCATTAAAACGGAACAGAACAAAAACAAACGAGAGCCTCCACAATTCTGTTTATGTTCTTCCTTTGTGTTTTGCCTTGGCCCTGTTTCACTCTCCTCAGCTGGGGGAAAGTAAAACAACAACAACAACAAAGTTATAAAGTACACCTGTTGGGAGCTCCGTTATGTATGTAGCTAATTGACCATTGATTGGCCGGCACCTCCACGTGCCATAAATAAGCTTGTGTTGGAAGAGCTGGAGGTGTTTTTGCCAGTTTTCCAAGGAGTACACAGGTCACAAACAGAGAGGGAGAGAGAGGGAGAGAGAGAAAGCGCGTGAGGGAGAGCAAGAAATCTGCCTGCTAAGGTAAGTTTGCACAAACCTAAAGGGTGTCTACAACTTTGTTTTTGTTGAACATACTTTTATCTGTGTGAAGCAGACTTCTCTGAAGGAAGGAGCTGGGCTCGTGAGCTGTTTATTCATCAAAAGTGCGTGTAAATTATGCTAAAGTTTGCCTCAGAGAAGAATGGCAGCCAGACTCCATTTTGCCATCGAATAATGTTCTAGGAACGGCGACCCATTTTTTATCTGGAAGGGCAATCAGAGACTAAATTAATGAAAGATTATAGACGGTGAAAAGACACACCCCGAAAAAGCTGCATTAATTTGTCAGCTTAAGCCATCTGTGGATTGAGGCAGAAAGTTGTGGTTTCTTTTATGCTTTTTAAACTGATCAGTGCATCCTATCATAAAAAGTCTGAGGAAACCTGTTGGTATAAAACATACAGCTGTCCTGTCCCCAGTGAGCATTGACTTAGAAATCTATAGTTTGTTGTTTTTAGGGTAGTGGTTCTTTCTGCCTCCTAGAATCTGAGAATTTCTTCTAATAGTTACCTCCAGTAACTATTAGATCTCAGTTATTCAAAAGAACACTGAGGCGCAGAGCAAGTGGGCGTGCGTTGTTTTCAATTGGTCTCAGCTGTGTGCTCTGAACTCCGTGTCAGCTCCCGTCCTGATGAGATACTGGCCGTGGACCGGGCTAGGCCGGAGAGTCAACAAAAATCTGCTCTCCTCGTGTCTGTATTGTGGGGCGGTCAGGAGACAATACACGTGGCCAGGAGCAAAGCAGCTGTTGACTTCAGGCGCTGGTGAGTTCCATGAACATAGAGGGCAGAGAAGGCCATGAGGGATCTGGAGGGGTGGCGGGGTATGGTACTAAGTAGGCCTTGTGGGAAACCTGAGCTCCGGGCAAAGGCCAGGCAGCCTGAGCGTCTGAGGCCGACAGGCAAGAGACGGAGCTCGAAGTCTGAGCCCGAAATGAAGGCGCTGAGAGGAAACAAGGAAATCGGTGTGCCTCGGTGCCCTGCTGGGTGGCCAGCTGCGAGGCTGGTAGAGGGACGGGCTTGGGTCCTCTCCTATGGGTCGTGGAAGAATGTTGGCGTTGTTTCCCGGGAGACGGGGAGGATTGATGACTTGGAATCAAAGAGTGAGATTTTAAGTGTGTTTATTTTTTTCTCTCTCTCTTTGTTAAATTTCTTCTGGTTATTTCGGGCAGGCGAGGGGTGAAATGTGGAGAGAGAAAATGTATAGACCATGTAATCATCGTTGGGTGGGAATAAAATGGACCTTACGACCTGGTTAAGGCCAGCTTCGACTACGTTAGCAGGTTTGATCTTGTGATAAATTGAGTGCCGCGGGGTAAACGGGTCAGGAGAGAGCGCGGGCAGGTGGAAGGATGGGATCTGTCTATCTCGCAATACACAAATGGCTGCAAGCCCGAGCAGGTGTCAGTGTGTTAGAGGAACTGGACTGGAGCTCCAGGGACGGGTCTACGGTCTGTCTGTGCAACAGAAATGTCCAGCTTGACGATGATCTCAGGAGAATGGACGCGTCTAAGACAGCAAATCATTTTATTTTCGTATTCTTTTTTTTTCTCTTCTCCCTCTTTGGTTTCATACCTTTGTTGTTATCCTCTTTCTCTCAAAAAAGGAAATACAGACAGAGCATGGCAAGGCCTGCATGCTGGAGTTGCCCTGTGTTAAGAGGTGGTAAGGAGAAGGGGCGTTGAACCAAGGAAACCACACAGGAGGAAAGGGGAAGTCTCAGGTGGATGTGGCGTGGGAGGGGCCGATTGAATCCAAGGGCTTGCCTTGAGCTGAAGAGCTGAGGGACAGCACCCAGACCCAGAGTTCAAGCTCCACAACTGACAATAAATAAAATAAAATCAAAAGCTAGGAAGTGTGAGGGAGTGTGTTGGGTACAGTGAAGTGGAAGCTAATGAGGAAGAGGGTGATGTTGATCAAGATGCGTTATACTCACCTAGTGACACACCGAACTGGATTGCTTTACACAGCCATTTAATGATAATAAAAAATAAAAGTCAAGGAAACCAGAAGCAGTGGAAAAGATATGAAAATTCCTACTATTCTCGCTCTCTCCCTGTCCGTCTCTCTTTCTCTCTCTCTCTCTCTCACACACACACACACACACACACACACACACACTCACACCAGGTCCTATATACACCAGAAATTCTTCCAATTAGTTTTGCCTACAGACGTGATAGGTATCTCACTGTGGTAACGAAAGCTCTTGCTTTCTGTGGTTAGGATGCACTCATCATTGTTGCGCGTAGTCGGAAGTTGGAAACAGCAGTTCGCCACCCACCTCTTTAGGTTAGTACACTGTCCACAGCCAGGCCTTGGTTTAACCAGGTGGCAGGTCTCTTGAGAAGATGCTGCTGATCGATCAATCAGAAATGGGTTTGCATGGAGCTAAACCCCTGGACCACGTCCAGCTGACGGCAAATGCATAATCCTCTGGTGCATATAAAATCACAATCGCAGGTTGCAAATTCCAAGGTACTGGGCCTTCCTTGCTCACATCCCATATATGTGTTGTATTTGGAGAACCATCTCGGGGTTTTCCCAGTCTATTGCTGATTTCTTTCTGACCTCTGTGTAAGTTTTCCAAATCCATCACTTTCACAGAAGTAGAAGGAAGGTACCCGAAGACAGATGCCGTCATTTGGACGGTGATTGATTTTTTAAAATAACAGTCATCATTTTTCGGCGTCCCTTTAATTTGATGGTAGATTAATACTGCTGGGCTGGTTGATACCCGCCATCAATCTGCTTTGCTGTAGAAGGCAAAGTATGGTGGGGGTCAATATTTGACCTACATGATCAAGGATAGGTTGTGAGACAGAAGAATATTTTGAGTTAAAAGAAAATCATTGAATTCGAGAGAAGGAAAAGGAGAACCTTCTCAAAGCCCGTTGGGTCAGTCTTGCATGTGTTCAAAAGTAGGAATTCCAGGGGTGGGTGGTGAACTGATGTTTCCAACTTCCGACTACGCACAACAACGATGAGCCCTTGTACTTAAAAGCCCCATGAAGCAGCTTATCGATCTGAAAATTAAGCAGCCGCCGATCACTTGAGTGTCCTTGATGTAACAATGAGATGGAAACACGCTTTGGTCATTTAATTTGAAGCTGCCTATCACATCTATAGTCCTCACTGTGTAAATTTTCAGTCCACTGAGTCAAAAGTACAATATATGTTAAATAGGGCGGAGAGGGCCTGTGCTAGTTGCCTCTCTTCTCTGTTGAGCGTGATAGTGAAGGTATGGGAATATGACCTACCTAAGGTATATTTAAAGAGCACGGAGAATTTTCCATCTATACAATAGCCTCATGTGAACTCAACTAGTGTCTCTAAAGTGTGGTCCGATTAACCTGTCACCCCTCCAACGATTTGAATATAGTACTCCTCTTTCAACATAAGCATAGGTGACACATGATTCCTATGGCCAAAGAGGTATTTGGGCTAAAAGTCAAATAGTAGCCACTAGCTAGAAATGGCAGAAAGGAAGGCATTTTTTTTTTTTGGTCGGTTATGGGGCCTGAACTCTGGGCCTAGGTGCCGTCCCTCAGCTCTTCAGCTCAAGGCCAATGCTCTACCACTTGAGCCACAGCACCACTTGCAGTTTTCTAGTGGTTTATTAGAGGTAAGAGTCTCATAGACTTTCCTGCCCAGGCTGGCTGGCTTTGAACGGTGATCTTCAGATCTCAGCCTCCTGAGTAGCTAGGATTACAGGCTTGAGCCACTGGCGCCCGGCTTAGGAAGGGAACTTTGAACTTAGCATTGCAGAGTTCAATGGGAATCCCAGTGAGTTCTGATTTGCACAGCCTCAAGCACCTAGAAGGCAGTAGTCAACGAGGGAAATAATTGTTGGTCGCATCGAGTTACTTTTCTTTTTCCCTCTCCCATCGCTCCACTATTTCTGTAATTGGAAACTATCTCTGCATAATTACATCTTCAGTGAAAAGCAATTCTTTTCGTTGGCTTTGTAAATGAGCTCTTATTTTCCCTAATAAGTAGTATATTTTTATATCTCACCTAGTTGCTCTGTGTATATCAAAAGGGAATGCCAGAGAGTATCCCAAACATTAAAAGTGGATCAGGGGAAAAAGAACTTATGTGTGTAAGTTTTCATAAAAGAAGTACAGAAATAGTATCTCAAAAAAAAAAAAAACCACAACAATAATTCTGGAACTGCCCTGGAAAAAGCAAACAACCCATCCGTTATTTTCTACCTTTCTTATTTTAAAAAAAAGCCCTTAATACTCTTTATTGGAGGAACACACATGGTCTCTAGCCATGTAAAACGCTGCTTATTGAAACAAACTCCAGGAAATGGAAACAAGGGGCTGTTGCTTTGTTGTTGTTTTTGTTTTCTTTTTGTCTTGTTTATCTGTCTTTGGGAGGAGAAGCAGGGTCACAGAAATGGAGGGACAAAGGGTACACAGATCCAGCAGTGGTCCTCACTGGACACTATGTGGAAAATGAGCTCTCCAACTTGTGGATGGAGATGGGAAGGGAAAAACTGGGAGAGAGCCAGGGAAGGGGCCACGCCGTCTCTGCTTCCAAACACAGGTCACAGGGGTGACATCTTTCATGATCTGTGGCATTCCTAGACTACTTCTGCGTGGCATGGTAACTCCTTTGCACAACCACCGAAAGATCGAAATGCAATTAAAACAACGAATATTGTGGCAATAAGGTGAACGATTGTAATAACTTCATTACACTCTCGGGAGGACTCCCAGACAGGTTCTGCATAGCGTAGCTTCTGACACGTGGAATTAGCATTCTTCGCTCCAGGGTGGCATAGTTTCCTGTCTTATGGTGTCCCTGTTAATTCTTTTTTATCCCACGGAAAGCCTGGGGTCCGCACTTCTCTTGGCCTTGTGGAAGTCTGGCCTCCTGTTGAGTGTTTCCTGAGCCCCAGTGGGCCTTCCTGTATGCCAGGAAGGTGTCTCAAGTTCACTTGAGGGGATCTGCTGCTGGGCATCTCGCCCCCAGCCCAGGCCACCTGCTCATCACAGCCATCGATGTTATCATCTGCCTTCAGCCACTGCCATTCCATCTACCCCTACCTTGGGGGTAAATGAAGGCCTGGACACAGAGTTCCTCACTCTGAGGTCTTTGTCACTATTACCACCATTCCTATTAAGGAGCTAGCACCCAGTGACTTTCTTCACTATTCCTAAAGGCAGTAGACAATATTTGTGCAAAGGAATGGCTCGCAGGGCTGAGCTTCCCACAGGACAGTTCTCTATCCACAGTGACTTGTGCTAGGAAATTCCTTTCCTCCTCCAACCATGAACCTCTTCCTCACCCAGTGACCTCCTAGAGTTACCCTCTACAGAAGGACAATTTTTTTGTGTCAATGGGACTAACTTTTTGAACAGGGGCGTGTGTCCACTATTTATTTACCTAAGAGGGAAAAAGATAAAGGACAAAATCAGCCAGCATGTGGTCCTTGTCCTGGAGATTTGGGGAGCCTCCAGCTGGACCAGCTCCCATCCAAGCTAGCTGGGGAGAAATAAATCCCGTTTGAGAGCTGGAAGGGATAGAGTTTTGGGGAGCCAGTGAGTGTGGGCCACACAGTGCTGGAAGCAGAAAGGGGAGCTCCGCGGAGTTCACGTGTGCCACATCCTGGGAGAGGTGATCCTACCCCATAGCAGACCTGCGCTCATCTCCACCACTGGGGAGATGTAATACGGATGGTCTATTCACCATCCCAACCGGGGGTAAAGGATGGGGAGAACAGGTTTTTCTCTCTAGCAGGCGCTGGGCCAGCCTGTCCATCATGAGCAGAACTCTGCAGCAGACGCACAGGCCTGCGAAGTGGAGAGGGGGAAGGAGACGCGTTCTCTTTCTTTTCTTAATGGGCTTATTGGTTCCTGGCAAAATAGAGAAGTGGGTGGGGTGTGGATTACAGTGTGTCCACCCTCTGCTTGGTCAGTGTTCAACTTCCAGTGCCCTGGGCTGTCATCGCCATTTCCCTTTCTCTTCCTATTGTCTCTTCTTCCTTCCATCCTTTTTCCTTCCTTCCTTCCTTCCTTTCTTTTCCTTTCCTCATTTACTCCCTCCCTCCCCCTTCCTCCCTCCCTCCCCCTTCCTTCCTTCCTTCCTTCCTTCCTTCCTTCCTTCCTTCCTTCCTTCCTTCCTTCCTTCCTTCCTTCCTCTTATTGTAAAGGTGATATACAGAGGGCTTGCACTTACACAGGTCAGGTAATGAGTACCTTTCTCTCAACAGCATCATCTCTTCCCTTGTTTTCTCCCTCCCCTTGACTTCCTAACTCAGTGTTTGCAATCAGAACAACCTAACTCTTCTTCCTACCCAGCTGGAAGGCTTTGTGAGCTACAGCCATGTCCAAGATGGGGGTGGGTGAAGGCTTTCCCAGTAGGATGCTAAGTCAACCTCACTACTGCTGCTCCTGCAGAAGCGGAAGGTTGCACCTCCGGGGGCAGAAGAAAACTAGAGAATGGACATCCTCCATGCACAGACAGGCGGGGGGCTGGGGTCTGGATCTTGGGCTGCTACTTTCTTGTCCTTGTTACAAGGTGGTTTTTCTGTTCTTGCATTAATTTCATATGTGGTGTGTGTGTGTGTGTGTATCCAAAGTAGAGACATTTTAATTTTAATACCTTGCAAGCCTGTTCTTTCAAACAGAAATTTGCATGACAAAAATCACCACAAGGGGTTTCTTAAAAGAAAAACTGTAAATCTTCCAATATAGGGATGCTGAGTCCTTCAAAAACAGCAAAGCACGCACTAGACGGAGCTGGTATAATTAAAACAAGTAAAATCTATAGCATCGGGATCAAAGCCAGTCCCCTTGACAAGTTGCTAACTCTCATTTAAAGCATTCCTATTTTAATGTGGCTCTTCAGAGAAAGAAAAGATGTATAAAGATGTATTAGTGAGAGAGAAGAAGGAGAAAGGAAAGGAAAAGGAAAGGAAAGAAGGGAGGGAGGAAAGGAAGGGAGGGAGGGAGACAAAGGGAAGGAAAAAAGAAAAAAAAGAGTCAGGGAAGAAGGAAGGAAGGATGAAAGGGAGGGAGGGAAAGAGGGAGGGAGGAGAGAAGGAAGGAAGGAAGGAAGGAAGGAAGGAAAAACTCCCAGAACCAAGGGCAAAGGCAGTGAAGTGATTGGAGGAACATTCTTCGGTCTGTAGGGTTTGCTGGGATTACTTAGGCTAGACAAAAAAAAAAAAATCCATGAAGGTTCATAGTGACATCTGTATAATTTGGGATGGATGTATGCCACTTTTTAAAGGCTTTTCCTTTGCAACACCCATTAAAATTTTACGCAGTGAGCTGTTACACTAAAGAGCTGTGATTTAAAAATTTATCAGTTTCACCCTTCTGTGGTTTAACAAGAATTACCTCCAGCACCAAGAATTTATTTTTGTTGGAACCACGACTGTCATCCTTTCTACAGGTGAAAAGCAACTGGTTTGTGCCCGTGTGATTTCTAGCTTGAAAGAACTTACAGCTATTAAGTGACAGGGGCATAAATTATTATATATCATGCTATACTGAATAAGCAACGCGGGGGGGGGGGGAACTTGGAGAGAAATGTTTGGGGAAATGGCAGGATTAGATTTTTGGCTGCCAATTCTCCCCTGGCCCGCTGACCTACAGTCACCCTGTGCGCGCACACACTTGTCTAGTAAAATAATGCTGTGCTTTTGGAAGGTATAGGGGAAAAGTAGCTTTTTTCTTTCCTTCGTTTGTGTTCTTCCCAAGTAGAAGGCTGATCACAAAACTGATGATGGGCAGCTATGGGCTGAACACACAAGAACCAGTGTTGGATTCAACTAGCCAAGGGGAGAGAGGCCAGGGCCGTCTCTTGCCAAATCTTCACCAGAACTTTCCTGGCCCATCCTTCCTCCCCGCTCATGACCCTCTCCCTTGATCCTCTTCCTCGGGTCTGATAAATCATGGAGTTCAAGGGTTCAAGTCCAACCGACGTTGCCCACTCCGGGGACCTTCGCTGACTTTCTCTCATCTCCACAGTGCAATCCCTGTTCCGCTCACCCTTCGCTTTCTGTATTTCCCTGTGTGTTCAGAATTGTCTTCACCGAGGAGTCCCTCTCCACTCTTCCTGACCTTGCACGGACTCCTCCGTCAGCACCTGTAGACGGCAGATCTTCACGTTGCTTTGCCTATGGACCCTCTCTGGGCAGAGCGGTGCGTGGACAGTCCTTCTCCTTCTCACCCTTCAAGCCTGACCGCAGAATTCCCCAGGGTTCCTCAATAATTGCTTCATTACCTTTCTGGTTCTACTCCATCCTCAGGAAAATACATAGGTAGATAGATCAACCAATCTTCCGATATCTGAATCCGCCTTCCCTGAAGCATTTGTGTGTGTGTGTTCACTGTATTTGTTCATTTTAATTGTGGATGCCTAGCAGCCGGCTGTGCTACCCCAATTCTCATGAAGGGTTCCGGAGGAGGCTCCGGTAACAAACCACATCATGCTGCATCTGTTTCTACCTGTTGCTGCAGCTCAAAAGACGAACTTAAATATGATTTAAAAGTAAAAGGAAGAAAAAACCCTATTCACAGCCATGTTGTAGTTACTATGTAGCATTGCTTTTCTTTTCAACTTTCTGTGTTTCCAATGTTACTTGTTTCATAATGAGAAAAGACTAATTTTTTTTATAAGGAGGATGCAGTTTGAGATGTCAGACTATTTTGTGCATTGACTCTACAGTGGTGGTATCTAGAAGAAATTCCCTGGGTCATTTCCAGAGGCTTTTCCCAACTACGTATAGAGGATTAAATGATTAGTAGGGGACAATGGTAATTTCGATTCTAGAGTTATGACTTATGGGCCTGGCATTTTGGAAAGCTGACTTTTCTCTGTTTCACTCTCGTAACCGACTCTGGTAATAACGCTAGGAAACGTGTGCGCCTAACAGCAAATGCCCTGAGCATGTGTCGGCAAAGTATGAGCTGAATGATGGATGAACTCTCTCTACAGAGATACTGTGTGTGCTCCAACCTTTCATTTGTCTCATTTGTAGAATCCAAGTGAACGAATAACCCCCCCAAATACCACCTGTATCGTAGATTGGCAAAGTAAAATAAGAAAATAATAGCTAGAACCACAGAAAGAACTGGGTGGTGTCAGGCAGAATTAAAATGAACGCCAGCGCATTTATACATTTATACCTTTAGATTTCTTCTGTTATCGAATATAAGCTGAACATTAATGAGTGGGCAAGGACAATGGAAAACCACCTTCAGTGAGCATGGTAAACATAGAAAGCTGAGGGCTGAGATGTAGCTCAGTAGCAAAGCGTTTGCCTAGCAAGTACAACGTACTGGGTTCGAAACCCACCCCCAACCCCACCCCACCTCCCATTCCAAAAAAGACTATATGTGTGTGTGTGTGTGTGTGTGTGTGTGTGTGTGTGTGTTCATATGTTTTCTCATGTGTCCATATTAAGTAGGTAGAGGAGGTGTCAGCATTCAAGAGACTGGAAAATGGGGCATCTTCATGTATATGTTAGCAGGTTTGCCTTTAAATGCCGCTGCATGCATCCCTTAAAGACAGATTATACATTACCTGTATAGCCCCGGAGAGGAAGGCGGCATCTGGCAGGATCTTGATAAATATTTGCTCAGTGAATAAATAGCTTGGGCTGGCTCATGTTCTGATGACCTGCTGGCTTTGTAACTTATCTTTCTCACACGAAGTACAAAGACCACATTTCCATTGGGGTATTGGGGTAGTGTGTGTGTGTGTGTGTGTGTGTGTGTGTGTGTGTGAGTGTGTGTATGAGTGTGTGTTTATATCAACTTCAAGGTATAGGAAATTTAACCATTTTTTAAAACATCTTTTAGTGGCATTTGGTGCAGTCACAATATTCTGCACACCATCTTCCGGTTCTAAGACACATTCCCCAAGGAAACTTTGTCCCCATAAAGCAAATGTTCCCCTGCATGCTGTCCCCAAGGACATCCGGTGTGTCTCCTGGGTTCATGTCGGCGCCCACATTCCAGACGTCCTAGGCAGAAATGGCGTGAGTAGCTGGGGCCTTCCCTGTCTGATTGCTTTCATCTAGCGTGGTATTTTCCAGTGCCGCGCACTATGACATTTATCTGACATTTCACTCTTACTGTGGCAGAATGAGATTCCTTGTGGGAACTGAGTGTAATTTGCTCACTAATTCATCCCTTAGTGGGTGTTTGGGTAGAATGTGTGCGGGCCTTACTTAGTACGTTTTTATTCTCTTGGGGGTATCAATAAGTGGACGTGGAAGAACTTGATGATGTAGTAATCCTACGTTTAACTTTTTAAATGAACCTCCAGGCTGTTTTTCACTGTGGTCAAACCCTATTTTCCTGTCAGAAATATATGAAAGTTGGCATTTTTCTGTATCCTTGCCAATATTTGGTATTTTCCTTTCCTTTTCCTTTTCTTTTTCCTCTCCCTTCTGTAATTTTCTCCTCCCTCCCTCCTTCCCTTCTTCCCTCACTCCCTCCCTTCCTCCCTCCCTCCCTTCAAATTAAACCCACCCTTGATGGTTTGAAGTGATTATTCCTCAAATATCTTGTGGATTTGACCTGGAGTCGTTGACATTTCTGGGCTGTGTTACAGAGAAAGAAGTCATTAATAAATGTAAGTAACAAATCGATTTGTTTTTCTATAAAGATGTTCAGAGCTATGCTATTTTAGGAATTGGGTTCCCTATAAACCCGGACAAACCAGGATCTTACACCCACCATGGAATTTCCATCTCCTGACCCCACCCACAAGCCTATGGCAGGCAAGGCCAGGGTGCTGATTTCTCCGTGCTTCTGTGTTTGTGTTACCACTAGCCCCGTGTGAGCCACGGTGATCTGCCGCACGCCCAAAGGTACTGTTGACTCAGTCTGCAGTAATTGGCTCACTTAATCTGTATCCCACAGAGCAGCCAGAATTTTAATTATAAGGAGATGGTGACAAACCACCCCTTCATCCATGTTCCACTCAGAGGGGCAAATGCAAGCTTGCTAGCTCTAGCCCTGGGCTATTTATAGTTTGCATCACTTAGCATCCGAACCACGTATAGAGCCACTCTTTCTGTAGAGGGTATTTGCCTCCATTGATGTCCAGCCTTTTTCCATGTCAGGCCACACTGTGGAGAATTTTCAGATGCTGGTATGGTGGTTTAGAAAGCAGTTCCGAAACACCCATAGATACAGCCTTCTCTCCTCCCATGAATCATTGCCTCCTCTCTGAGCTCCTGTAGCCCAGACTACGTCAACAACGCATCCAAAGCCTCTGAGGGAGTTTCTCGCGCTCGGGCTGTATCTAAGCACTGACGTACATACTTGTGTATTTTTCTCCTTTTGAGTATTAAAGCCTAAGTTCATTGACAGCGGATGGCTCTTTTGTGTTGTGTTGCATTTCCATCATAGTCTCACCAAGAGCAGAGAGCTGTAGTCCAGGATGTGTTGATTGGCTGCATAGCTGTGTTCTTCCTGCGTGTGGAGGTACGTGGAGCTCACGGAGGTCACAAAGAAATGCCGGTCGGTTCTTTCTTCAAAGGGAATTATGTGTTCTCAAAATAGCAATGTGGTATTAGTAGGGAGGAGTACTGTATGAAGTGCTGTGGGTTTCTTTTTTCTTCCCCCTAGAAGAATCCGAGCCTCTTATTTCCTTATCAACAAGCAAATAACCCTTGTTGAAACTCATGGCTTGCTTGCGCTGAGCGGCAGTGCTGTGTTGAATAGCCAGAAGGAAGGATAATGGAGAAGAATGGAGCTGGTTAAGCAGGGAGTAAAAGCTCCATTCCTCCTTATCAGGATTTCTGCACAGTTCCATCCTCCATGTGAGAGTCCGGGCTTTATTTCCACCTGCGTGTTTGGTGAGCAGGCCGCGGGCCTGTTGACATAAAACTGTTCCATCGAGCTGTGGAAGGAATGTGATTACATTGTGCGAGAGCAGTGTGGCCGCTCTGAGTCCTAGGGAAAGAGTCCGCGGGCCATCTTGGATTCCTGGACCGTGTATCAATGGTGATTCTGGACTGTCGCAAATCTAACTGGAGAGATCGCGGTCGATGGAAGCAAATGAGCCTTGGAATCTCTTTATGTGGTATTCCCTATTGTTCACTAGTTGAAAATGTCCATTTTTTTTTTCAGTAAGGTTGATGAAAGGCATTCCTTGAACTATAGTCACTTAATCATGATTTTTTACACACATCTGAAAAGAAATCAGGTATCTTATTCTGCAGTTCTCCACGGCATTCAGTTGTGTTCAGCTTGTGGCATGCTTAAGTTTTGTATCCACAGAAGAAAAATAAATTTGCAGCGGTTTCATGGGACAGAGAGAGAGAGAGAGAGAGAGAGAGAAGATGTCCAGAGTGTTATGTCTTAAGGCTAATGCAAAACAGATTGATGAAAAGATGCTTCCTTCACTAACTGTGTTTAGAGTCATTTCAATGGATGCTCATGATATCTTGATAGCTCCTATCTCTGTCATGCAGGACACACTTAGTTACGTTAGAATGGCAGGAATGTAGTTATAAGCTGGTGTTACAGCACGGGTATCATTCAGTCTGCTACACAAAAAATGAAAGGGGTCGAAGGACTCACATAGGCAATTAAATAGAGGAAAAACTGAAATCTAAGCAGATATGGGATGGAATGAAATATTCAACAGAACCCACTTCCTGAACACTCCTGCAAAGCAAGTCATCTTTACTAAAACCGGCGAGCATAATTTTTTACAAAGATAGAACCTTTTAGGCCTTGGATTACACAGCACTATCTAGGCTAATATAGTCAGAAAACAGATGTTTATATTTTTAATAATAGCATTTAATATCTTTGTCTTTAAATGCTTACCACCCTTGTTGATCTATCTCAGAATAGGGATCCTGATATTATTGTTCAGAAATATATTAAAGGGTTTTATTGGAGTTATTATGGAGGGCTTCTGTATTTACTTTTTTAATTCAGTATTTTAAAAAATTGTTGTTACTATAATGGTAATGTACAGAGGGATTACAGTTACATAAGTCAGGTAATGAGGTCCATTTCTTTTTGGGCAATATCATCCCTTCCCTCATTCTTTCCCAGGTTTTCCTTCCCATCCCCACCCACAAATTCTATAGTTCATTTTTAACATGGTGTCCAGTGAGTACCAGTGCTCCATTTGGTCACCCTCTGTCACTCCATTTCTTTGTTATCAGTGGAAGTTGTTTTCTAGGTGGTTGGTCTACATGTTAATGTAGAATAATGAATACTATTTCTGTATACCAAACTTGTGTGTTTTGCTAGTGTACAACTGGTTGAATTAATTTTATCATGGATCATTGCTTTCCTGGTATATGTCTAAGGGTGTACATTTTTCTTTTTTTTTCATTTGTTGCTTATTTATTTATGAATGTTATATCTGTATATGATGTTCCTCATGGAAACGGCTAATTGTTATATAACTATCTTGAGATTATAACCATGTGACACTTTTGCCTTTTTTGTGATAATCCAAATACCCCTACATCTTTCTAGATGAACTAAATCAGTGGAGTTAGACTAAAGAAAACATAGTAATCTGTAATGACTATCACTTATTTTTAATTTTAGAGTGTTTTTATACAATCAATACTGAACACTGAGTTTTCAGAATGGCTTTCCTGATACCTGTGGAGAAAAGATATAAGCCTTCAAGTTTCTTAACCTATTCTATATTAATGAATGTCTTGACATTCTTGAACCAATTTTATACGTCTGGACTAAATTCTACTTGGTCATGGTATACAATTTTCTTAATGTGGTGAGAATTCATTCTCTTACTGTGTGTAAGAAACACTTCTTTCTCAATGCTACACTTACTTTTAAAAAAAGTTATTTAAAAAACTTACCAAAAGAGTTTTTCTTCATTTTTTCAGTGCTCTGGAACAAGGTAACTAACATGTAGTTAGTTCATAGAATTCCTCTAAGAAAACATCTAATTCTGGCTTCTTTCTTTAACTGTGGGTGGTGTACTCTCTTGACAACATCATCTATTTTTCATGGAAATTGGATTGTTTCAACTTTTAAGCTTTCCAAACTTAATAGGATCTTTGTGCCTTTTTTTTTTCTTTTTCTTTTTTTGTCCCCAATGTCTGCTTTTACTCATGTGCAGAAACACACTCACCTGAGCAGAACCTCAAATCCACAGCCTGGGGGCAGGTGTGGTGGACAGGGCTAGGGCCTTGTCTCAAGGAGGCGGGAATAGAGGGACCTGGGGAAAAGCAAGGTGAGCTAGTAATGTCTGGCATACAGAAAGCGTCGATTTTTCCTTGGTCTTTATTCCTTCTTCTCTCCGGAGAGTGATTTAGAGTTCTTATAGCCATCATTTCTTCATGTTTGTATTGTTAACTTTTTGGTAATTCTGGGATTTAAAGTCAGTCTCCAGCTGAAGTTCTCTACCAATGGAGCCATATCCTTCCTTAATCTTTTATGCTTTAGATATCACTAGTTATCTTTTTGCTTATTATTAAAAAATGACATCAATTAGTCGCACAAGAGGGGTTCATGTTAACAAGTCCATTTATGCACCCAGTGCTTCTGTATCAAAATCATGCTTCTACCATGCTCTTTCCTTCCCTCCCCTTTTCATGTCTTATTTTTTCTGTGTACTACTTTCTCCTCTCTCCTTTCATAGTATGAGATGGGTTTGCTTCTACCATTCTGAATTTGGTTAGTGATTCACAGTTTTTGTTAACTTCCATATAAATCAAATGCATTATTTGAAATTGTTTTGGGACACCTGGTTCTTTTTTCTTCTCATTTTTTTTTCTGGTGTCTTTTCATTGTTGGATTTGTTGCATTTTGGTGTTGTTTTTGAGCTCCATGCTTATCTTTGTTTTTATTCCTTAACTCAGAATGATTGAAGTGATGTCTTTTTCTCTTACTCCTGCTCTACCTGGACCTGTAGATTCCAGAATTTTTGAACTTTTGGGAAATTCTACCTCAGTACTTTTGGCTCCGATTACCAGTTAGTTAAGAGAAATTTTATTTTATATAAAGTTCTAACTGTAGATTTAAAAAAAAAATCCTTTACTTGCTAATTGTATTGCATTATGATCACACAGTTGTGTATATTTCTCCCTTTTTGAGATTAGAAATACTTTCGGTGCAAGTTAGCCTGTAATGAGTCATTACCAAAAAATAATAATCTTTTGGTTCTTGAGAAAAGGAAATGTGCTCCAGCTATAAAGTCACAGATTTCAAAATCAGCATCTACTTTTAAAATGAAGGACTTTGTTCTCAGTGAGCTTGTTCTTTGGGTTTTCCATCTCATGGTCTTGCTGTTACAATGTCTTTTGTGTAGCTGAATTGTGTGGTGCATTCAGGCTTCTGAGTTGTCTATTATTACTGCTTTAGGTCTCCCTGAAGCTGCTCTAGGCTTTCCTTTAATGTGGATGCTGGGTTTCATGAGAATAATACCTCCATTGTGGAGTGTGTCTTTTTGTGTGTAATTGTATTGTGTTCTGTTGGAATCAGTGTCTCCTGTTTATTATCAAACAGATCCTTTCTTTACACTTGTTTTGCTGCACGGAGGACTTAATAACCCGTAGGCTAGCTAGCAGAACATTGATCCTCCCTTCACCGAACGCTTCACCTCCTTCTGTCTCCCAGGTAAGGAAGACCAATCATGGCCTGGCCCCTGTGGGTCCAATCAACCCAAATCTGCTCTGTAGCCTGCTGTTTGTTGCAAGAAACAGTAACACAATGACCTCCAGCAAACATCTTATTTACTATAAAAATGGGTAAACTGGAAGCAATAAATACAAATCTGTATTAATCCCTATGGCTAGACTTGCTTGGGGATCCTATGTAGGTAAGACACTAACCAGGCAACTGTATAAAGAAGCTTGACATCCTTTTTTTAAAAAAAAAAAAATCCAAGGTTAGAGGATGTGAAGTTGAGCATGCTGTGAGTTAACATCAAAACTCAAAAGTTTGTTTAGTTGAGCATATATTTTATACCCATCCCAGATTTCATATCCAAAGACAGAAAGTCGCCTGTGTTTGTGACCATGAAACATGGTGGAATGCTGTTTGTAATTGAGGCCCTTACAAGGTGTTCATAAATGATATATGTACCTGTGTGTACTTCACTGCCTTTGTTTCCCATTTCCCATTTTTTCTTAAAAAAAAAAGGCCTTAAATGTTAGGGTTTTAAGGGGTTTTAAGGTGAATCTAGGAGATGTCAGTGGTAGTTGTTGTTAAATATTGATGAGCCCACTGGTAAGGACAGATGATTTCCTTAATCTATTTCACTAATAGAAATTATTTATAAGTACATCATTAATTATTTATACTTTCCTGGTATTATGTTTGCATTAATAATTAAAAAATATATAATTATCTATTAAATCATCTCAATATGATTTAGCTTCATTTATCTTTTGCAACACAAATAGCAAATGGATCATTAGCCACCGTTCTATAACACAAGGTAGGCCACTATAACAAATGGATATTTAGAAAGAGAAGTGACAATAGCTCGCGTATCTATCATTTTTTGCAATATTTCTGTGGCATAATTAATGTTCTTCAGAAAGTTGCGGGAGTTTTTGACCTATCAGTCTTTTGTCTGCTGCTTGCTCTCTACCCTTCAGGTCTCCAGCATGTAAAAAGCAAATTTCTTTCTACAGGTTGCCAATTAACTCAATACCCCCAGAGTCAAATGCCTTTCTTTATAGAGCAGGTAAAGACTGATTTTATTCTCTGGGCAGTATTCAACATCATCAGGGAGAAAAAGAAAATATGCTGATCCAAATGCTTCCTATGTCAGCTTCTTTCTTTCCTTTCTTTTCCTTCCTTTCCCTCCCTCCTTCCCTCCCTCCCTCCCTTCCTTCCCTCCTTCCCTCCTTCCCTCCTTCCTTCCTTCCTTCCTACCTTCCTTCCTTCCTTCCTTCCTTACTCCCTCCCTCCCTCCCTCCCTCTCTTCCTCCCTTCCTCCCTTCCTCCCTCCTTTCCTTCCTTCCTTCCTCTTTTCCTTCCCTCCCTCCACTTCTCTCTCTTTCTTTCTCTCTCTCTGTCTCTCTGCATTTATTGATATCACCAAGTACTCCTAGAGTCTCACAATCTTGAAGTTAAATCTAGAGTTATTACCAGAAGATAGGAATGGCAATGTGTTGGTTTAAAAGAGGTTTTCTCCCTGGGGTAGCATGTTAAAATGATCTTAACAGGCTGTTCAAAAAAATACTCACTGTTGGGAGTACTGGGAAAAAAGCCCAAATTACCAGCTGATTCTTCTTAAACAGAAAAAACAGTTTGCATATTATTTGATATTGAGGCCAATGCAGTGGGGGATTCAAAAGCAAGAGGACAAGCAAGCACCACCCCAGGGGTGAAAAATGTTGCCAGTTGCAATGCCAGGATCTGTGGTTGTGGACCCAAACTGTGTCCATCCTATAGTAATACGTTAAAGTCTGCACACCATGACCTCAGTAGTGACCATATTTGGAGGGATTTTATTCCTTATTGGAGGAACTGAGATAAAATGAAGGGTGAACCCCAACCAATAGGAGGCCCGAAGCCTTTCTTTGGGAAAGATGGAAGCCTAGTTGCCTCTTTCCTGGGGAAAATGGCCTCAAGTCAGGGCCTCAGAGGAGAGCCTCCTGTTGACAATCTGACCTCACAACCTGCACCTTCTCCCATGATGAGAAATTCACTCATGGTTGTGAACTCCCGGCTGGTATTCTAGTCTACTCCATTTCAGTACCTTCCACCCTTGGGGGACACCTCAAGCCAGGCTGGGAGTCTGTGGTTAGACCTGGTTTTCAGAGCATTCACAGGGCAACTTGTGAGCCCTGGGGTTAACTGCCTGTTGGCTTGGCCGTAACAATACCATTCTAAATACTTGGTTTAAAGAAGACAGCATATGCAAATAGCCTCCTCAAATCCTCTCTCCAAGCCTTTGCCTTGGGTCATACTGGCTGTTCAAGCTAATATGAAGATTACATCTCCCCGTAGAGGTGTCCAAGAAAGCTTTGACTTAGCCCCAGATTGGAAGTCTTGACCTGAGGTAAGATATCTCCATATGCTTTCCTGTTTTTTTTCTTTTGGTTGGTATAAATGATATAAGTATCTAGGATGCCCTCTGGGGACCTGTGACCTAATTAATGGCTTTGGTTCAGCGGTAATTGTGCCCTTATTGCCTCTACCTTTTTCCTTCCTTTTCTTTGAAACTTTAATTAGAAATACAGAGTCCGTGGAGTTGTTTACTGATTTCCAGTTATGCCGTTTGCAGTTATAAATGGGGAGTCGAAATTAACGACTTTTCATAGCGAGATCACCCCAAAGGGACACTTGAGGACAATGACTGCCCCGCTGTGTAAGAACGAGAGCCGAGCGCATCCTGTGTGCCTTTTTTTTTTTAATGCGAGGATTAGGTTGGAAATGAAACTTAATCTCCAAGGTGAAATAACCACTTTCACGAGAGTGCTTAACCCTAACTATGAATCCAGCATCAATTATGAGATTGTTAACGCCCGCTATTTAACTTCTCGGCACCTTTCCCACTTGTCACGGTGCAACGTGTGTTGTTATTTTTTTTTTGAGGCACTGTGGAGATGGATGGGAAGAGGGTGCCATTCTTTTTTTATTTTATTTTTTTTTTGTTCCAGTCGTGGGGCCTGAACTCTGGACCTGGGCGCTGTCCCTCAGCTCTTCAGCTCAAGGCTAGCGCTCAACCACTTGAGCCACAGCACCACTTCTGGCTTTTTGCTTTTTGCTTATGTGGTGCTGAGGAATCGAACCCAGGGACTCAGGCATGCGAGGCAAGCGCTCTACCACTGAGCCACCTTCCCAGCCCCATGGGTGCCATTCTTCTATCGCTAACATTTTAAAAAAACCATGCCCCTGGAGAACTCACCAACGTACCAATTATTTGCTCATTAAAATGTGGACGAGAAATCGTTCTCCTAATCATTCGGGGAAGTGCAGAAGGAAGTCTCTAGAACTTCAGCAATCAGCTACCAAATGACATGAAATCGTCCATGCCCCCCTCCCTAATAATAATTAACAATAAGAAGACTTCTTGTAGTAATTCCTTTTAACTCAATTCAGACGGTGTATTAAGCACGGCATTAAGCAGATTTTTTCAGACAGGTGGGTAGAAAGAAAACAAAGTTAGTATAGACTTAAAGACTTCCATGAACACCTTTTGATTGTGTCACAGTTTAAGAGGCCAGAAGTCTTGGTGCGGGAGCCCTGCCTGGGCTGGGGTGGTGGGCTCGTGGCGGGGAGGGAGTCTCTGAACTCCTTTGTCAGCTCATTGGTCGTTGGCAGAATCAATCTCCTTTCAGTGGTCAAGCCCAACCCCATTCACTGGCTTCTCCGTGTAGCCCACCACACTCCAGCCCACCATGCTCGACCAGGTGAACCTGATGCGCTGCTACTTTGAGCCACTCAGACCTCTCTCATGTCTGACCCGCAGCCACGCTTCCTTTCTGAGCAGAAGGAGGGATGATAGAGAATATTGGCATCCAGGGGGAAAGCAATTCTTGGAGGTTATCTTGGAATTCTGCCTAGTAGAGCCATAGGGTGGAGGATTTATCTCCAGGAATAATACTTACTGTATATTCTCTGAGTTGGTTTTGTTGGTGGTGGTGATGGTAGTGTTTGTTTTCATTTTTGTATTTGAATTGGCTTGGTCCAGGATCATCATTTATAAATCTGGAATAAACATCACTTTACAGATCCGTTGAAGGGAACATTTTACAGAATGTGAAGGAGACAGATTTTACACTTTCTGACATAAGAACTTGCCTTCTCTTCCCCCACCTTGAATCAATAGGTACATTTTCCTAGCCCGGACAAAGGATTTACCTGGGTCACAATAGACATTCTCTATAGGCTCAAAGTTAAATATTTCACCCAGCAAGTTAGCTCTATCTTACCCGACACTTCAAATAACCACTATTGATTTTTGATTACATTAGTATCTATATTTATGTTTCCATAAACAAAGTTTATGGTACTGTAATTGATACTGTTATTACCATCACCAACTTTTAGAACTTGTAATTATATTGCCATAAATATAATT
Source organism: Dipodomys spectabilis (assembly GCF_019054845.1). Lineage (NCBI taxonomy): Eukaryota > Metazoa > Chordata > Mammalia > Rodentia > Heteromyidae > Dipodomys > Dipodomys spectabilis. Next base: position 4,412,661 of record NW_024870935.1, read on the forward strand.
TACAGTTACAGTAATAGTATAAGCTAGAATCCATAAATCAGTCTTTTTTTTCCCAACTAAAACTGTTGACGGATGTGATTTTCAAAACGATTTGTTTAACGGCAATTTTTCATCTTAGGAAGCGACCATTTGGTTTTTTCATGATGCTTGTTTCTTCTGTTGTGCTCAAGATGGTTTTGGTGTGAGTTGATAGGAAAAAAAAAAGAATGTGTAGCTACTTCTGACCTCTTTCCTGATAAATAACTAGTAGATAATGTGATAAATATGCAATAAACACTGCTTCTGGAACTATTTTTAATGTCATAAGGGAGATCCCCAACTCTTAATCTTCAGTTTCCGTTCTTTTTTGGTTTTCTTTGTTTGGGATGAAACATTGAGTACTATTTTTTTGCAAAATTATTTAATCCGGAAAACAATAGTAACTTTTTCTTTTTTTAACGAAATCCTTCTTGTATAGGAACCTCCTTGCCCTTAAAAAAAAATAGTGATCTAATTGTGATAAAAGCTTGAATCTAGTGAGTGAAATTCTTGGTTCTCCATTAATGGATGTCAGTGGACATAGGTTCTGTTGGAGGAAGCTCACATTCTCCATCCATCCTGTAGGTAGCTGATAGACACAGGCAGACCCTGCGTTGTTTCCTTTCAAAAATTGCTTCAAAATGTGTTTGCTGCATCCCTTTTGTAAGTGATTTATCTTGTCTCACCCCCACCCCACCACCTTAGAAAGAAGACAGATTTCCTTCATCTCCATAAATATGTCTGAAGAGATTTTTACCTTCATTTTAGGAAAGTGACTCATTCACGGAGTAAAATAGCAGTTTAAAATCAGTGGGGTGCAGAGATTTTTCCAGATTTAAATCTCTGCCTTCCCTTCTGTGGCTAATTGACTTGACTGTGCTTTTGGTGGCCAACTGCTTCGAAGAAGGGAATTTGCTGATTAGAGCGCAGCGATTGCCCAGATAAACTTTTGGGCATGAAATTAAAGGTACAGAACTTTGTCTGTCAGACTATTCTTTGAATTTAATGACCAAAAAAAATGTAAGCATGGCACAGATTTAAAATCATTTTGTAAGACAGTGCTAGAAGCCAGTGGAGACATTCGTTAGGAAAACATTGTCACCAATGTCATTAACCTTTTTTTTTTTTTAATGACAGTTTTGCTTTGTATTTTTGAAATTCTAATTTTTAATGGAGTAAAACAGAGAAGGATGGAGACTGTAAGAGGCCAGGCTTGAGTTATATGCAGCCTAAAATAATTTTCCCACTTTTAGCATGAATATAATACAGATGCTCTGGAGTTACATACATCTGTGCATTTTCAGGAATTACGCCAAAACACAAGAAAGAACTTTTAAGGTTAACTTAAGTAAATGTTTATTTGAGGAATGCAAAGAGACAATGTGCTAGTCCGTTTGGAAACATGAAGTGAGTAAGGAAATTTCATAAAAATGAATGTTTCCAAGAGAGTAAAAAGGGGATTTGTCAGGTTAAGTGCGTGGAACATCCCGTTACCCCCAAATTTTATGTGGTTGGGGCTTCATTAACTTCAAACACGAAGACTCCTGCCTGTTGAATAAGACATCACACGGTTTGCTTTCCATTTAAAGTATGTTTCTAAAGGTGAAAGTGGCAGGGAAATGAAATGACTTCATTTGCCAGAATTACAGCTTCTTTTGTATAAAACTTTAATCATTTTATAGATGACAACCTCACGCGTAACGTTCTTAGAATCCTCTTCATAAAACATTAGTTAGCAGAATCATCCTCTCTACTGAAAGCGTTGCTTGCTTTCGGTGGCTGTGCTAATCTAGTTTGGATATATGCGGCGTTTAATCTTAATTACGAGACTGAAGACTACACAGCGTTAATTATTCATCTCACACACTCCTTCCACTTTATTGTAACTCCTAATTTGCTTAACAAAATGTAGCATTTAATTAGAGCTGGGGCAAGGTCGGGGGCAAGGTGGCAGTCCAAGTGTGGACATGTGGGTATGTGTGTACACACGTGCGTGTGCATCTGTAAGTGTGTGTGCGTGCTGTGCATGGGTGTGTACATGTTTGCTCTCCTGCACCAGAGTAGACAGGTCAAGTGCTTTTAATTCAAAAGCCAACGACTCAAATTATTCAGTTTCCTTCCTACTCAACTGTTGCTGGTCTTCTTGGTGGAAAGGGGTAAAGGGACGGTCGCACACAGCTGGTCACCATGTTCGTAAAAGACTTAGAGTTTATGTCCACATTTCTTTAAATGTTGGCATAGAATAACAGCCACACGTCATTTTTGCCGGCACTATACACAGCAGGCCAGCTGCAGGTTCCAATCCCGTAGCAGTTACGGTGCTTGGATTCACAGTGTCTGAGAGAAAACTTGTACAGATCACGACTTAAAAAAAAACAAACTCTGTACTTACTAAATGGCATGTTAACTTAAGGAGTTCAATATTTTCCACTGCTTCTGTAATTTGAACAAGTAGCAGACTTTTAATAATATATACTTACATTTTTATGTATTTAAGAGTTACACCATGTTTCTTTAATCGGGAAACTAGCTGGGTTGTTACAAATTGCTGTGTTGACGGGTGAAAAAAAAAAGTGGAAATGGAAAAAAGTAACTCCCTTCAGAGGAGATGGAAGATGAACATTATTTCCTAATCCATTCACCCTCACACTTAAAGAGGTTTGTTTTCCCACTTCACTTCTTTCTACTGGAATAAGAAATGTGAGGGTCCGTGCTTAAATATGAATCATCTCTGAACTGTTGGTTTCAATGCTCCTCCTCTATCCTTGCGTTTTTCCAGAGCTTATGCAATAACTTGGTGCTTCCATTTTGCTTTGTTTGTGATGTGTGCATGCTACTTCTTATACACCAAGATGGCTTGAACACAAACTCACTGACGACATGCCAAGTGCTTTAAACAGAACCAGAACATTGTAGTCCTGTGTAAGTGTTTTTATTATTAAAACCCACAGAATCTTAAGATTCTGGCTTTAGAGGGCATCCAGTTTCTCAGAGATGGTATTTTAAAATGATATTTTAAAAGTATGCAACTCAGAGCGTATGAAATACTTTAGTTTTCCATCACTAACTTCCTAAAAATAATCCACACAAAATATATAACCTCTGCATGAAGACAGAGAACTTAAAAACATACATTCATATTGCAAGCAAGATGAACTTTTTATTCCATGTGCTTTAGATATGTTACTATTTATCCAGTTGTTTAGATAAAGCTCCTGCATTTAAGAAGACTTAATAGAAAGTAATAATAATATCATTACCCAGTGATATTGAACGGCATTATCCCCAGTGACATATATAATCTATAACGTTTAGCATGCATATATAATTCACATTTTCTTGATCACTTCATCTTTTGTAAGGCATCTGGGCTGTTTTCATAGCTGGCCAATAGTGAGTAGTGTATCAATAAACATAGTAGGCAGATTAAATGAAATATAATCCATGCTATATGTTTGGAGAAAGAGCACCTTTTGTAGAATAAGGGGATTTTCTTTTCTATCCAGTTTTGTTGAGAACATTTTGATGAGTTCATCATGATATATTTCAAGTTCTGTGTTGTAAACGTATTGCTAAAATTTTACTTTGGATTGCTGCATTTATATTGATGAGATTTCCTGTATGTGCATATATATGCATATATCCACACATATTTCATACATACACACACATATATATCCATTCAGACATATATACCTATCCTACATATGGCATGCATGCATATATAGACAGACAGATATCTCTCTATATATACATACAGATACACACACAGATCTTGGATAATTGCAAACCCGCTACCTACATTTCCTCCCGCACGAATCACATAATCTTGGCATCACATACAAATTTAAAGAAAGCCCCCAAGATAATACCTCCTTTGGATTTGGATTCCCTTTCTCCACCTTCCCTTGGCTTCCTAGCCTTGTTTTAACATGGAGAGGGGCATGAGGGCCATTTCAATCTCTGTTCTTCCCCTCACGCCGGGAGGCAGCTGCTTTTCCATAAGCTTTCCTGTCTCCTTAATAACCCATCCAGTGATCTTTCTGCTCCTGCTGACACCTGCCAGGGAGGGAGGCCTTCCTCACTAATCTAGAGATGTCCACTCGGTGCTGAGTACTTTAAACCAATCTTTCTTGATGCCCCAAGAGTTCTGCGGTGTCTGTGGAGCTTTTTCCGAACCCTGAGCTGGCCTACCCCTCGGTCCCTTTCTTTGAAATGAAAAGCTCCAGCTATTTTTCTTTTTTTTTTTTTTGGTCTGAATTAGGTTCTTTTCACTCTCCCGCCAGCACACTCAGCCATCTCTGAAGTTAGCCCCCATGCAGTTCTGAGTTCTAAAACCACGCGGGTCTTCTGCCGGTTCTTGTCTGAGCTGCTCTTCAGGCTTGGCCTCTGGCTCCGGGGCTCAGCCATTCGGTGGAGATGCCACGCGGGTGCCAGGTGCCCTCTGATGTTTGCTCAGGCCACCTCTAGCCAGGCTGGAGCCCCTCAGCACCGTTGTTCCCTCTCCTTTCCTGCCTTGTTGCTACAGATGATAGGGCTGAGAGGTTTGTAATTGCTAGGAATTGAGTGGAGCAAAGCAGGAACGTTCCCAGAACATACTCCACCATTATTATTATTATCATTCACTATTATTATTATTGCTGGAGATGGAATCAGGGACTCCTGCAGCAAGGCAAGAGCTCTACCAGCCGAGCCCCACCAAAGCCCTTTGCATTTGCATTTTGTTTTCTGAGACAGAGTCTCACTAGTTTTTAACTGGGCTGGCTTTGAGCTAACAAAACTCTTTCTGCCTCTGTGTCCCAAGGGCTGGACTTATACCACATCTAGTTTATCGATGATGTCCATCACTCACTGTTTGATCAAGAGAGAGAATTTACTTAGAGTTGTTTGTGTGGACAAGGTCAGAATTTGAACTTTGTTTTCTGAGACTTCAAAATCTTATGTATATATGTATATATATGTATTTATATATTATTTTCCTATTCATGGAATTGCACGTTGGATGTATTTTCTCATTCATGCATCCTTTCTTTAATAGATGGTGATCATTGTTGGATAATTATATGGTATCGTGTTGGTTATAGCATCAGGGTAAGGAGATAAGAAATACTTGGTCAGATAAGGGTTTATATCTGAAAATCGTAATTTTAAACCGTATTTTTTTTGTCTTTTCTTTTTTGGTGCTGGGGATGGAATCCAGGATGTGGCACTTGACACACAGAGCTTTGCCATTGAGCTACATCCCAGCTCAAGACAGTGCTGGGTTGTAATGAATCATTTTTTAATATCACACTGGGAATTGAACCCACAGCCTCACATATGCTGGGCAAATGTGCTACCCCTGAGCTACAGACCCAGAAAATCATCATTTTGACTTGTCTCAGTGGGTAAATAGCCTTTGCTACTTTGGATTCTGCTTAGAATCCATTCTCCCATCATGTGTGTACTAAATGTTTGTTTACAATCCTCAAGACCTCAAAACCAAAGCAACATCATCACAGACCCTCTGTCCGAGAGACAAGTCAGCAATTAGCAAACCCACCGACCTCTCCAGGGGCTGTCTTTACGGGGCTATTTCTACTCTCATAGCACGTGATTCAAAAGAGAAGACGATTGGAGCGTGTGTTTCAGATATGGGGTAGGAGATTCAGAGAAGCCCTAACAGGTTTTACACCTGTTATATAATGGGAAAGTACATGACTTAATTTGTATAAGTCCTGGAAAACCCGATTTGAGAGTCTGACCCTACATGCTGGAAGGGTAAGGGGTGTGTGTGTGTGTGTGTGTGTGTGTGTGTGTGTGTGTGTGTGTGTGTGTGTGTGTGTGTGTGTTCACAAGATGGTGGTGGAGGCTGGCATGCAGGATTTGCTGTGCGACAGTCGAGTTCTGTGTGTTGGGGCTGCATGACTTCCTAAGTTCTCTCCGTTGAACTCTCAAGTGGGTGGCCTGGCCGGTGGGACAGAGCTGTCATGGTAGCATAGAGAACCCTGGGCACAGAGGAACTTCCAGCCCAGGAGCAGTAGAATAAATCCAGGTCATGAACGTGGAGTTGGAAATTCACAGGGCATGCCTGCCCGTGTTTCAGGGTCCCGCGTCTCCTTCCCTCCTCACGGACACAGGGAGTATGAACACTGCACGTGTGTCCCCTCTACGAAGATACCTTTTCCCTATTGCTGTCTGAGGTGTGGGAAACCTCCCGCCCTTCTGAGAGCACAGTTTCCTGCCACTGACGGTTCAGTTGTTTGGAGGTATTTCGCAAAGTCAGTGCTCACACAGGTAACCTGCATTTGAAAGGCTCCCAGGGACCCACCAAGGGGAAGAATCAGAATCTCACAGCATCTCCTCTCCAGACAGGGCCTCCCCGACCCCATCAGCGAGGGGAGGTCATGTCCTGCTCACCTCCAGAAGAACACGGGCTGGACACACAAGCCCCACTCCAACCCCTGCCCGCCTTGGGGAGGAAGTGATGCACAGCTAGTTGCTCCCACGTTAGCACTCCGTCTCTTCCTGCAGGTTGACTGACTAACTCTCGGGTCGAGTCGAGCCAGGTGTAAGATGTTATTTGTGAAGTGGTGATGTTCGAAAGAAATTTGTGTCTAATCATCTCTCGTACCTGGCGAGTCTCCCCTGAAACTCTGTAAAGGAAGTTTAAAGTCACACATTCTGAGATTTAAAAGAACTAGCATCCACTGATACAGTCTTATGCTGCTTACAGGTGAATACCCCAGAATTGTTCCCAGGTCAATGACCAGGAACTCTGTAAGCATTTACTGCTATTATTAGCTGACTAATTAGAACAGAGTTTGTGAGAGTCACCCCTCTCATGAATATATTAGGTACACTATTATGTTAACAAGGCTTTTACTAGAAAGGGCTGTGAAATGTTTTCCTAATGATGATAAATAAGCCCCTACCCTGCAAATTACAAGAAGGGAGTTAAATAAGTAAAAGTGCACTCAAGTAGGTTGAGAAATGTTATCAAAAATGTACAGTCTCTACTGCAGCTTTTATTCTTGTTAATCCAGTTTAAAATCCATAGGATTGGACACACACACACAACCAACCTGTACTTAGCAAAAGCAAAGACAGATACTAATGTCTTATGTCCATAATCCTAGCTACACAGGAGGCTGAGATCTGAGGATCATGGTTCAAACCTAGCCCGGGCCAGAGAGTCTGTGAGACTCTTCATCACCAATAAACTAAGAAAAATCCAGAAGTGGTACAGTGGCTCCCAGTGGTAGAGCACTAGCCTTGAGCACAAAGAGGTTTAGGGACAGTGCCCAGGCCCTGAGTTCAAGCCCCAGAAACGGCAATAATAAATAAATAAATGAATAAATAAATAATATAATTAAATTGAGGGGAAGAAAGATCCCCTCCCTTTGGTGAGGCAGAGAAGAAGACTTAGAGCCAATTATAGCACCATGACTCTCAGACTCTTTTAGGATGAGTAATCTTTGCTTGATCCTTTCCCTGCTTTCTGAATTGTACTTTTCTGGTGGAAAACAAACACAAAAACAAAATCTCTCCTGGTCTTTTAAATAACCTACACAACTTTAACCTGTTTTTCCAAATTCAATTCAAAAATCTGAAAAACAATCTTGAGGCAAAGTCCCAATAACTACCTTCAGGGAGTTGGGACATTGTATATATCTATCTTGCTATCTAACTATATATATAGTTATATATATATATATATATAAAATCATATATATGCATATATTATATAATATGTAATGATGTGTAATATATATAATTATATGGTTGAATCTTGAATAATCACCAAGAGAATTATTTTGTTCAGGAATGTTTTCCAAAAAAAGTATCTATTAAACATAATTAAAAACTTATTTTTTACATGAGGCAAAGTTGAGGAGGATAAGACCAGTGAGGTAAATTTCAAAATAGTCATAAAAATAATCACGATTAAGGAAAAGGCTGGTGAATAATGCTGTGTTAAAATATAAAATTTAAAATGAGTCCTGTTTAAAATTTGCTTTGGAGATAACTCATAAATATCTATTAATGTTGGTATTTACCTCAACTGTCTTAAGGCAAGAAGCCTGAGGTATGGATACTTCCTTAAAAAAAATTATCCAGCAGGGCACCAGTCGCTCACACCCAGAATCCCAACTTCTCAAAACACTGAGATCTGAGGATCACGGTTTTAAGCCAGCTTGGGCAGGAACGTCCATGAGACTCATATCTCCAATTAACCACTAGAAAACTGGAAATGGTGTTGTGGCTCAAAGTGGTAGAGTGCTACTCTTGAGCAAAAGAGTTCAGGCCCTGAGAGTTCAAACCCCACAACTGATCCAAAAAAACCTCAGTGTATTTAGTGCCATATTATGAAATGTCTTCTAAGTTAAAGACTATGGTTTGAGATGAATAACTCCCCTCCTCCACTGAAACTTCTAATGACCAATAGAAAGTTATTTACAATATTTTTTGAAACTTCATTTTCTCTGACAATGATTGGTTAGCTCACATAAATATATAGGATGATGAAACTCGGTTCTTTGTAAAAAGAATTACAATTCTTATTTCTTTTAAATTGAAAACTGAAGGAGAAATGAGATCATACTCTAGGGCTTAATTGCTTTGAGAAGGTGACTGAAAATTCTAAATTTGAAGTTGCCACAGTGAAATACTTTCACCATCATTTTCCTCATTAACTTATCTAATATGTAGTGATTCAGTCTGCTTGGATTCCAGCTCCTATATGTTAGTTGGTTATGCTTGCTTTAATTCTCTCACTTCGCTAAACTTAAATTCAAATACGCATGTATCACCGAGTCACTTCTGGAGTACATGCTGAAATGCTCGTTGATGGATCAGAATTCAACGTTCAAAACATGGGCGAGTAAAGATAACATGTAGCGCCCTACTCATTTTACTTGTCAGATTATTGTAAATACGAAGTACAAGCACCCGAGTCTACCTCTTTTTGTTGTTGTTTTGCAAAAATAAATACCGGAAAATTATAGTGACTGTACCACTGGCTTTGAGGCCATCTTGTAAAAGACACTTAACAAGACCAGGAATATTCTAGTTAAGCTTAGGTTAAGTATGTGGATTGAGGGCAACGTTATTTCCTAAATTCTTAGGCTGTTGTACCTTCTAGCTCAGCCTGTCCCCTGGGAAACAATGGTGCCAGGGTGAAGGTGTACCTTTGTCTAGAATTGATGCTGCACCCCGCGTAGCCCACGCCCTGCATCCTGGCTGTCCAGGTGGGGGGCACAGCTCAGGAGACCCTTCACCGCTTTTACTCCCAGAGAGGGATGGCAATGGAAAGTGTGTCTTTTGTCTGTGGCTGGTGGGATGATTTCCTGGTCCCACGTGGCAGGGGCAGGGAAGGTAGCAAGAGGCCACGGCTCTGGGAAGCCGTTGAAGGATCTGAGGCGTTCCAGAGGGCAGCTCTGAGCCCAAAAGATCCAAAGATGACCAGGAGCCGTGTTGGAGAAGGAAGGGCAGGCCTGAGGAAAAATGTAGGCATGGCGGACACCCCGAAGGAGAGGCACGTAGGAACGCTTCATGAGCCCAAGAGGGGCATGGGGAAGGAGGCTGTGAGCCCAGGTGACCTCAACTCTCACCAGACTGGGTTCCATCTCTCAAACAGAGGGGAAAAGAAAAGCAACAGAACCATTCAAGAGGTCAAGGCTGAGTAGATCGCATATGAGACACCAGATTCCAGGCGGGATGTGTTGAGAATCAGTAAGCCTGTACCAGGATTCCCCTCCACTCCAGCCATGGGGTGGGGGCGGGTAACAGAGCACAGGTTTCACAAATACTTGACTGAGGACATAGACTGACTGGTTCAAACCCAGGGGGCTTGTGATCACCAAATAAGGTGGAGCCAGGACTTGACGTGATTTCCAATCTCCTCATAAGGATGAATAACTCATGTATTCATGGATCGTGAGAGAATACTGATTGCACGTGTGTGTGTGTGTGTGTTGTAGTTTGCTTTTCTGCTTCAGAAGTGTATAGGATGGGTTTTTTGTTCCCCTGCAGCTATTTTGGTAACTCAAAACCATCAGTTATATTGGTAATTTATACCTGTGGCAATTCACTTCTTTTACAGGTCACCCAGTGTAGACTTGTCACCAAGCACCTAACCTATGTTGGAGATGCTTTAAATAATGACCGTGTCCTATAATTTTCAAACCATCTTGGAGATTCCAAGGGTAGAATAGATCAGATTGCTCTGAATTAGCTAACCTAGGCGTGTCTAAGAAAACCAAGAGACATCTGCAGGAAAGGTAAGCTGTAGCTACTCCAGACGTAAAGCTAGGATGCCATTCGTGGGCCCCAGAGGAAAGCTGCATGGACTCTTGTTCTGAATTGCAGGTCTTGTTCCCCTGTAGAGCTGCTTCCCACGGACACAATTCGAGTGAGTCGCTAAAGAGATTGATTTACTAAAGCTGGCTAATGGCCTCCCAAGCAATAGCTACCATTTATTAGAATCTATTCAACGTCACATTTTCCACTCCTCATTATCCACTATTTCTAATCCCTACAACAATTCCTCAAAAATGAGTTTAATCAATCCTATATTAGAGGAGAAGTCATGGAGGGCCGGCCAAGTTTAAAGAAAAGAAAGAAAGAAAAAAAAATTACCTCAAGGGCAGCCAGTAAATAAGTGACATGAGACTCAGGTGTGTTCGACACGCAGATCTCTAATACAAACCATCAAGATGATTTGTAGTATGCAAGCCGACGCCCCCTCTATCTCCATGGATGGCAAATGATTTTAAAAGCTGGATAATTTTATATCTGTATCCCATTTTTCTAAATTTCACTCTGGTGGGAAACAAACAAACAAAAAAAGCTCCAAGTTTTAACAGATGCCAGCATTTCAAGAAAAAAAAAAATCTCTGCTCTTTGCAATAACATCTAAATTATACAACCCATGTTTTCAAGGGGGGAAAAAATGACCATATTAGTTACTGCAATAGTGGGGTTTATTCGTAAGCAAGTCATCGATGTGCTGAGATCTTCAAATACAAAGGCATTGGATTAACAACTTGAGGAAGTGATAGGTGAAATTTCACTTCAAAGAATTTTTCCCCCAAATAAAAGAGAGTTAAAACTTCTTTATAAAAAAAAAGGAAAGAAAAGGAGAAAAAAAAGAAAAGTAACCTTCCTTTCAATATTTTTCCAGTCAAAAGTATTCTTAGTAAACAAGGGAGACCATACATGAATCGGTGGGTCGCGGTTGGAATTTTCTTTTAACAATAACCTGTATTTAATAAGCTGGTACCTAGAGTGCACGCCACGCTGCTTCAAAGCCATGGCAAGGCCAGGCGGAAGATCAAAGCGAGATGGAGTCTGAGACCTCCACTGTTAGGCTAAGAAAGACTCCTATCTACATGCACAGAGCTACTTTCTGTGGTGTTGGAGCAGGCAAAAGGATTCACTGCATTTTTCTATAACTGCTTAAAGATTTTAATCCAAACTTGCTTTCCACGGTAGAGATAAAAGGGGGAAAAAATAGCACCTCGCTGTGACCGGGGTATGAACAAGGCAGGTGAGGGGCAGGGAAGGGGGGGAGAGGGAGATGACAATAAATCTACTTGCAAGAGAGGCAGTGTTCCTGGGGTTTGTTCCGAGAAAGTTTGAGCATGCAGGGAAACTTTACAAAATCCAAGTAGGATAAGCCCGAAGCAGTGATTGTCACCGCAGGAGGAGAACCCCAGCCTTCTGCTCCCACTGGGTATTGGGTCACCTGATAAATCAATGTTTCAGAGAGGGGCACTGCGGGTGACTGCGGCCCCTTACCCCAGTCCTATGGAGTGACGTTCAACAACATACCGGCCCTCCTGGAGACAGTGATCCGCCCTTTGCTGCTGTTTTGGGTTGGCTGGTCCCCACTTTTCTTGTTCTGGGCATCCCTATGTTTGCTCCTGGTACAAAGCTAGAGAAGTCACCTGCTTCTTTACCTGTTCATATCTGCCCGGTTCCTGGGGCTTAGAAAGAACATTGGTAACTGAGCCCTATCCCTTTTGGTTTACAGAATTATTCTAGAAAACGCAGGTATCTGGAGGACTGTTGAAGATGTCTGATTCCCCCCATCCTTGCTTGAGTACGAAGGACTTTACATGGTCATTGGTTGGAAATAAGTCGCTAAGCTGTGGGGCCTCCTGTGCGTGGGGATGAGGGCCCGGTGTGAATTGCACACGCGTGTGTCACACAGGACCAGGCGTGGTGGGCAGGAGCGTTGGGATTCAGGCAGAAGAGAACTCCGCTGTTTCTTACACGAGAGAAAAGGCCAAGAAACACCGGCGATGTAGGATAGTTACCGTGTTTTTTGGTCCAACCTGAACATCGGTTACTCCACGCCTCTTATTCTACCTCTCCTTCAAGTTTCCAAATAGGCGTTTCCTACCGGAGATGTCGCAGTTAGAATATTCACCCATTACTCATCACTATCTTGCCTTACTTACCACGATCACTGCCTTGATGGGGGGCATTGTAGCATTCTTCCAGCTTTTCCCTAGTGACTCACTAATTATTACAGAGCACCTCTTACATCACACCCACAGCTCCTTGGCCAAATGACCCCACTGTGGATGAGGAAACACACAAATTATATCAGTTACAATCATCCACATTAAAGACTAATAATCCACACTAAAGACTGATAACTCTTCTAATGCAAGGAAAAAAAAAATAAGGAAGACAACAAGGAATTCTAGAAGGGAGGAAGGGAGAGAGAGGAAAGAATCCTAAGGATGGAGATGAAAAAAAAAAGAAAGAAAATCTCACTTCCTACATCTCTGCATCTCAGGGAAGTTCTGCTTCATGTAGTTTCTAATGCGTGTGAGTCGCGGTGGTGGTTATGAAACTTGGAGCAATTCTCTGACATTACAATTTGGCTTTAGAATCTGAAAAAATTATCTTTATGTGAAGGGAGAACCATTGGGATTCTTATATTAATAATTCCTCCCGCTCTCTTCACAAAAGTCAAACCCAATTGAGCATAATAAATATGCTCTCCTTACAAAGGCACCATTTTTTTTTTCCTTATGACTTGTCTGCCAAAATTCATACTTCTTGCTGACTTCGATGGTACCTGGGCACTGGAACACAGCCAGAGCTATCAAGGAACATGGCCTAGGGCTAGGAAGGTGGCTCAGTGGTAGAATGCTTGCCTTGTATGTATGAGGCTCTGGGTTCCATTCCTCAGCACCACATAAGCAGAAAAAGCCGGAAGTGGCACTGTGGCTCAAGTGGTAGAGCGCTCGCCTTGAGCTGAAGAGCTGAGGGACAGCGCCCAGGCCCAGTGTTCAAGCCCCACGACCGGCAAAAAAAAAAAAAAAAAAAGAACATGGCCTAAGCCTGACCTTACTTAGTCAGCAGCTAGCCTCTCTAGCTAGAAAGTCAGCTGTGTGAATCCTGAAATGTGTCCAGGAATGTTTGCCACAGATCCATCCTTGAGATATGTATTTATTATATATGTCTAGATAGATATAGATAGATAGATATAGATATAAATATAGATATATTTGCTGTCCTCACAACTGACAAAAAAAGAAGTCAAAGACTTCTACAAAAAAACGTAGCTCTGAGATCAAGTCTCTGATTCCCTGGTGTCTGGCTGCTTGCTGTGTTGTCCTAACAGATTGGAATCATTGCTGCGAAGCATCCTCTGTCCCGGGTAAACTGTGGCTGTGTGGCGTGATGGACCTTTCAGGAAACACGCCCTGAAGCGTGGAGGAAGGCAGGCACATGGAATTCTGTGGCCAGGCAGGTTTAGATTTAGTATTTGGTTCTACAAGTACTGGTGGGGGACGTTGCATTATATCTCTGAGATATAATCTCTTTATATCCAAAAAATCGGAAAAGAAAATTGTCCTTTGTAAGGATAAACTATTCATCACCCGTGTCGTTGGGATATTTAAGACGTCACCCGTGAGGCATAGGAAACTCTTCAGTGCCGACAGACATCCAGTAAGAAGCAAATAAAAAACTCGAATGTGGCTGACTGATTGTGTAGCCAATGATTTTTATTTATTTTTATTTTTTTGGCGGTCGTGGGGCTTGAACTCAGGGCCTGGGCGCTGTCCCACAGCTCTTCAGATCAAGGTGAGCGCTCTACCTACCACTTGAGGCACAGTGCCACTTTCGGTTTTTTCTATTGGTTTTTTAGAGATAAGAGTCTCACGGACTTTCCTGTCGGGGCTGGCTTTGAACCGTGATCCTCAGATCTCAGCCTCCTGAGTAGCTAGGATGACAGGCGTGAGCCACCGGCGCCCGGCTGAACCCAACGATTTTGCAGAACCAACACGCCCGTGGTTCAGATGCTTCCTCACCCTGTGACAGAGACAGTTGGAAAGGGTGTCGTTGGAATGCCGGGCGAGCTAGTAGCCACGGTGTTGTGCACTCCTTCTTAGGTGATCACGGCTTGTCCGCCATCACTACACGAAGTGGCACTGACGGCTCCGGCTTTCCTCCTCGGATTTGGAAACTGGTTTTCTCTGACTTATGAGTTGCCTTTGGGTTGACGCACATGGCTGGTTGAAAGCTGTGTGCTTTTCGGGCTATAATCACGTAGATACATCAACGTGCCACTGTATTACCTTAAACTAAGAAGAAAAGCTATTTGTCTCACCAGTTGCTAATATCTATCTAATCTGCACATTCTTTCCTGAAAGGAAAACACCTAGGAATGAAATTATTCAATGTTTGTTTAAGTTAATTGCTGCAGAATAAGGGAGGGGGGGGAAGTACCATTAGCCAATTGAAAGGAGAAAGAAGGAGAAGAGGAAAGAAAGAGAAACACAGATAAAGTATATTTGACTGCAGTGGAGTATACATCAGGGTGTAAATATCACAATAAGAAATCCTTGTATACAATTACTTCTTGCACGTGTTTGAAAGAGAGAGTTACTTCTAAAATGACATTTGTGCTTGGGTTTGTTTGCATCTAGACTCTGGCACCTAGCCAAAATTCTCTCTGTGGAAGTGATTTTTATGTCAGAAGCAAAGCAATTCAGGAGTTCCTTTCCCTTGCCACCCCTCCCCCGCCATGGGTAGAGCCTGCCAGGTCTGTCAGGTGACGGTCTGTGGATGAACGGACCACATTTCCCCCCTGCTGCTCTAAAGCGAAGAGGAGATGCATCTCATGGGTGGGTATTGCATTGTCTTCTGAACCCATCCTGCATCCCAAAGCCTTGCCCTGGGTTCACAATCATTCACATTTGGATCCTTGTAGCTGTCTTTGTAAGAAACCTGTATGCAATTGTGTAGGGGTTCTTTTACCCCCTAGTTGAATTCTCATGTCACCATGACTGGCAAGTTCTTCCCTGGCCCAGATGGGACAATACCTGATATGGAAAAGTAGGGCCCTGTGGTAATTGTTATAATCGACAGAGCTGTTACCTTTCCATGGGGAAATGGGAGATGCGGGATTCAAATCCACGACGCTGAAATCAAGCGTGGTGGATCTGATAGGCTTGGACAAATTAGACATACAGTACAGCATGAAGGTTATTAACAATTCCATCTTATGGCCAGTGCCACGAGCTGTGATAAATTAGATATCGTACAATCTCCAATGTGGGTGACGAACACTCTAGCTGGACTACTTCCCTGGCCCAACCTGGGTAAATACCCTTACTTTTAAGAATGCACTGGGGCTGGGAAGGTGGCTCAGTGGTAGAGCGCTTGCCTTGCATACACGAGGCCCTGGGTTCGATTCCTCAGCACCACATACGCAAAAAGAAAAAAGCCGGAAGTGGCGCTGTGGCTCAAGTGGTATGGCACTAGCTTTGAGCTGAAGAGCTGAGGGACAGTGCCCAGGCCCAGAGTTCAGGCCCCACGACTGCCCCCCCCCCCAAAAAAAGAATGCACCTTGGAAATCAATGCAAGTCCCCAACCTCTTAGTGAGTGAAAGTCCAGCCATCTCTGAGCACGTCTGCCTCTGTATGAAGTGGTCAAGTTGGGTACAAGAGTCCTGCCCCTGGCTGGTGGTCACTTCCAGAAAGTTGCTTCATTTCTCCATACCTTACTCTCCTTGTTTGAACAGTAGGGGGAAAAAATGGCTTCCACTACAGAGGGTTCTGAAGGAATCGAGTACAATGATACAGAACATGTAATCCCTCAAAAATCGCTGCAAAGAGAGAGTGGCCTAAAAGGTACATTTCCATTTTTCCTATGAAAGTGTTGATGGCTGTTATTATTGGGGATGCCAGAGGTTTGAAAAATGCTTTATCCAGAAATCTGACAAGTGTGCGCTTTGTCCCATGACCTAGAGATGAATGTCATTAGCTACCTGATGGGCAGGGAGCTGTCCATCCTCTGAGGATGTATATACTAACCAGTAACACGATGAAAACTAGTCTGGGCTGTGGAGGAAGCCGTGTTCATGGGGGCTGGAGAGAGCTCAGAGGCCATGTGTATGGAAGATGGCTGTGAAGGGCAAAGCCCTGGCACCCCATCTTTGTAAGTCTCCCACATCCAAACGGTGCCATGCCCATAACAAAACTGAGGCTGACCGCAGAAAGCCAGCATGCGGCAGTGCCACAAGGACCACGGCCAGGAGTGTGACTCCTCTGTCCCCATGGTCACCCCAGCTCACTCGGGTCAAAGTGCAAGGGAGGCCACGGCCATCCTGTTGCAGTGGACAGAAAAGAGATGATCACGGGACCAGTCCATTCTCCCCAAGGCTGAGGACCTGAACAGCCACGGGACTTGGTCAGTGTGCACTTGGCAACCTCTGCCTATCTGGGGAGAGCCAAACGGTTTGCAGAAGGAAAAACAGAAACCCACTGGCTCTGGTACTTTGATGTGAGCCACCATCGCTGAGAAAAATGAGGAAACACTGCACGGGGATCAAGCATGCAAAGAATGGCTGAACCAACAGGAATCAAATGTGATTCCTGACAGCTGTCTCAGGGCAGGTGCTATCTTGCCAGAATGACAGGGTCCCCAGACGGCCAAACCTTAAGAGACGTGCAGAAGATGTTTATATCTAAAGGTGCACGGCTCCCGGCGGGTGACTCGGAGGAGTCTCACCTGGGAAGGCTGGCCAAGAACCAACACAACAGAGATGGTATGAGGAGGGGCTGCGATCCCGGACTCATCGGCTGCATTGTACTACTCCCTGGAGAATGTTTCCCCCCAATTACATAAGCTGTGCAACTCGCTGTGCAGAGACTCTGTTAACTACTGGCAGCTGTTTCTCTGGTGGGTGCTACTGATTGTATATTGTTTGGCACCACAACTCTTTACTTCTGTTTACCACTAATCACAACTTTCAGATTGGGGGGGGGGGGTGGAAGAAACATTTTTTTTTAAATCCCCAAACAACCATTGGGGAGGGCAGGGGTGTGGGGAAGGAAGGGAGGAGAGCCATTCAAATGAACACAGGCTCCTTCCTGTTGCCAAGGCCCCGGCTTCAAACGTGATTGGCTCATTTGTGAAGCAAATTGGAAGGGAGGGTGGGGGGGGGTGCATTCTGCCTTAGAGCAAACCTCCCCATCCAGTTCAAGAGGAATGAACTCCGCTGTCCATAGGCCAAGCCCAGAATGTGTCCTTGAGAATCCAGGGAGCAGGTTTTACATCTTAGAATTTCCCCTACATATTCCATTAGATAGCAATTTTCTTTGTCAAACTTCCCCCCCTTCTCCCTCACCCCAGCCCGTAAATTATATAATAGGACACAGCTGGCTGTATACCCCCATATATGCTGATACAGTGTTGTATATAAATTGCCGCATAAAAACATGCCAAATGGGCAAAAAATACAACACGGGCAAAATTATCAGATTAGATTGGCAGATGCTTATATTAAACATCTCTGTTTACATCGCGTATAAAAGGTTTTCATGGGCTTTGATTTTTAGATTCAGTGGAGTATCTCTGTTTCTTTTATGAGGTCTAAATTACACTAGTTATTACCGGTTTTAGAAAATGTAAGTTAAATTACAGAAATAATCATATGCTTTTACTATTTATTTTTCTCATTACCAATCGTATCACAAACGTAGCAATAACCACGGGAACCGATCGCCAGCCATTCCTAACTAGAGGTGCTAGCACTGGCAAACAGACTGGACTGGTTTTGTTGTTGTTGTTTTATCAGCAAAGTAAATAAAAGTCAATCAATAGTAATATTAATTCATATCCCACTGTCATGACTCAAGTTTATTAGGGACAGATAATGAAATAGCTAGGGTACCTAATCTGAGATCTAGGATCAAGGTTCAAAGCCAGCCCAACAGAAAAGTCTATGAGACTCATCTCCCATGAACCATCAAAAAATAAAGTCAGAAATAGAGCTGTGGTTCAAGTAGTAGAGCATGAGCCTTTAGCACAAAAAGCTCAGGGATAGTGCCCAGGCCCTGAGTTTAAGCCCCAGGAAAATCACACATGTACACACACACGCGCGCACACACACACACACACACACACACACACACACAGAGAAAATAAAATAATAAAGACATTTGAAACAGGACATCTTATAATTAATTAATAGCTCCATTTTACTATACTCAACGATACAGTCTCAAAATCAGTCTGTACAACATTTCAATAGGAGGATATTGAAGAAAGCTTAACGAGAATAGTGGAAATGCAGACAGATAGCGCTGGGTGATTGTGGCTTGTCTGCGGTGTTTACAGGGATTAGAGGGGAAGGAAGCAGTCGGAGTCATTCAGGCCAAGATCGAATGCTTCCACTGCTCATGGCTGTGGTAATGAATAAGGAGGCAGAGATGCTTAGCATGTATCAGCAGTGGCTACAGAACGCAACGATGAGATTGATAGGTCGGGAAAATGGGAGGTAAAAAATAGTCTAATCTGAAGAGTTAAAAAAAAAAAAGGAGACTAGGCAATGAAAGCGAAGACAAGATCGCCCCAAGAACTAGAAAGAAGAGGTTGGGCTTGAGTAGGAATATTACAAATATCATGGCAGGAGATGCATATTTAACGTCATCTGACTAATTATAATTAATAATAATTGCAGCTAATATCGACAGCCTGCATACCAGGCATTCTGCCAGCTTCTTTACCCAAATAATCTCATTAACTCATCAAGAAAAAAAAAATCTATGTGTGTCCTAGTTTTTCTTTCCATATTATACAGGATGGATCTGAATCTCAAGCTATGTTTCCTTTCTTCCAAGGTCATGAGAAGTGACAGATCCACAGCTTCATTCTTTGGCACGAAATCTGTCACCTTCTTGGGCTTCGTGGAGCACAGATGTTAAGAAATCAAAACTGCACATCAGAAAAACCTCCTGTTTCCATTCCTTGGAGTTCATTTTGATCAGCTTCATTTTATGTGGTCATGTGCACCTAGCGATTGAGCTATTGTAATCCTTTGCCAAGAATATCATAGACATATCCTAGTTATTACAAATGAGGGAAACCGTGTTTCTCTGGGCCTGGTCTGCTTTGCTTAGAATAGTTTCTTTTCCAGGTCTTTCCATTTCCTTAGGAATGGGCAGTGTCATTCTTTCTGATGAAAGCTCTGTGTGTGTGTATATGTGTGTGTGCACACCACATTTTCTTGATCATTCAGCTACTGAGGGACAGTATGCCCTGTTGTTGCTGTTTTTGATTTCTGTACCCTTTGTCTCATTATATAAGTTTATCCGCTTGGCAGAAGGGAAGGGAAAAACACAGAAATGGTGGGACAGAGGGTGAACCAATGCAACAGGGATATGTTGGAAATGAACTTTATAACTTGGGGGAGAAGTGAGTACTGGGGGGAGGGACTGGGAGAAAATGTAATGCTCAAAAAGAAACGTACACATTACCTTACATATGTAATAGCCCCTCTGTACATCACCTATACAGTTACAGAACAAGAAAGAAATCAAAACCAATGTGGAAGAGGAGTTAACAGGAATTACCTACTGGTGTGATAAGTTGAGTAGAAGCGATGACCCGGATAAATCACAAAACCCTCTCTAGGAGAGAGCCATGGCAAATTTGGGTCTCTGTTGGTTTTCACCCAAGACAGTTGGATTCATCCAAGTTGTCAGTGCAAGACATTTGGAGCAACTTATGAATGGAATGGTCAAGAAGAAAACTCCTGAAGCTCTCCATCTGAAAGGCCGCACACGGGGGTCCCCCAGCTCTGATTCCAACCGCGGACTGCTTCAGGAGAGCACAAAGCTTCAGGTTCTGAAAAAGTTAAGTGTCAGATAATTAATGCCAAGCCCAGGATTCTAACTGCATGGATCTGAAAGGCCCTTGCCTTTTCTTCTCATAATAGTCATCAAATACAATAGGTGGCATTTTAAATATTTAATAAAATATGAATAATAAATAACACCGTAAATAAAAGGTCAGAGGCTGGCGTAAGCACTAGGGAACCCTCCCTCTGGAAGGGACAAAAACTCTGGTGTTATTTATTCTGGGCTCATGCTCTCTGTGTTCCCTGGGGTGGATGGTCTAACCCACCTGAAAGGACTTCCCGATTTCTGGTTAATTTGGTCTCGTGAAAAAATATGTTTCTAAGCTATTTGCACTCGGGAGGCCCCGGGCCTTCATTAAATAAGAAAAATATCATATTCTTTTATCTCAAGGGTGCGATTTATGTCTCTATTTGAGAGTTAAAGAAAAGAAAAAAGAAAAACAAGTCAGGTCTCTCTTTTGCTAGTTTCAGCCTTTTGACTTGGAAATGCTGCTCGGGTGAAATGTATCATGCACTTTCTTCCACTAGGAGTTTTAACGTCTATAATACTTTTGGTTGTATTCTCAGATGGAAGGTATTTTCAAGGGTTGAGTAGAATTTATGTAAGGCAATATAGCTAAGGAAGATCATGGGAGGATGAACAACTAGCGTTGATGTCAACAATGAATAAATAAAACTATATATATATATATGTGTGTGTGTGTGTAACACAATGCTTTTGATAATTACTAGGAGCTTTACCAGGACTTTCTCAGACCTCTTTCACACAGTTGATGTGATCTTTTTTTCTTCTCTTCTTCAGTTAGACAAGTTGCCTAGGTACAAAACCAATAGGCTGCTACTCAGAGACAAACTTCATGGTGAACAGGTCGCTGGCCTTCTGTGGAGAAAGTTCTTTAATGTTCACTTCACCTTTGGGTTTTTTACTGACCAGAAATTAAAAGTATATGGGCTTTTCTGAACTCTTGAGTTCTTAAAAATCTTAGCCAGGTACCAGTGCCTCACGCCTCTAATCCTAGCTACTCAAGAAGATGAGATCTGAGGATTATGATTCAAAACCAGCCTAGGCAGGAAGACCCATAGACTCTTACCTCTAGTTAACCAACCAAAAGCTGTGGCTCTAGTGGTAGAGCGCTAGCCTTGAGTGAAAAAGCTCAGGGACAGCACCCAGGCCCTGAGTTCAATTTACAGAACTGGCACAGACAGACAAACCAAAAACCCAGTAACCAAACTAACAGAAAACAACTCAATATCTTCTCCAAATGTCATACACTGTGACTATTTAGAATTTATATGCAAAGAGTAAGGAATAAGTGAAGCATGCTTTAGAAAAAAGTATAAAAAAGTACAAATTCTCTTCCTTTCCCATTCATTTCACTTCTGTCTGTTATTTATTTTGGATTGTATTTTAGGGCCCAATGTTTGAGAAATCTGAAGCACAAACAACATATGGAGAACTAAATATTTTGTAGACTTAATGATGTATTAGTATTTTGCTTCGTATGAAATTCTAATCACCAGATATGTTTATCTCTGCAGATGGGAAACACAGGCCCCCGATACCTCGGGGGATTAGAAAACCAAACTTCTGTAACAGAGAAAGGGGAAAAAAATCCCATTGCAATATGCAAAATTTAAAAGAAGGAATTAATGAGAAATGTGAATGGAAACAAAAGTTTATTATTAATAACTTCTTATATTTATAATTACCAAGGAGCTTCCCATGCCTTAGAGATCTTGATTCCATCCTTGAAAAAAAAAATGTAATGAGATAATAAAACACAATCTAGAGTTAAGTTGGAGAAATGTGCAGTACTTTGCATTCCATTTGTAGTTGGATGGTTTGGAACTGAGATAAAGGATTCTCATAATTAATGTAGTCCACATCTTAGCCTATTTATACAATAGAAGCACCTGGCTCATAATTGGGTATTTTACTAAATTCAAATAGATATTTTCTAAATACTTTAAAACCCTATTAATTGGAAAACACAGGAGCAAAGGTTATTTTCTTTATGTGTTATTTACTGGTTTGACTGAAAAGAGTCAGAGATGAAAAGCTCTCAAATGTGTACTGACTGTAGAATATTTTCATTTGTATGAAAAGGGCATTATGCATATTCTTCCCATGATTTTTTTTTCTTCTTGGTAAAGCTAAGTGCATGGAAATAATTAGCATTTGGTTCTGAAGACTGGTTTGCTGGCTATTCATGTCATTTTAATTTTTAGAAAGTATTATGAGGCGCTCTAGTCTAAGATGAAATAAACTGGGAAGATGTGGATAATTAAGTATAGAATATGGATATGTAAGCACTGGACTCCTCCTCAAATAAGATATTGCCTGAACGTAATTATGTGTATACATATATATACATGTTCATATGTTTACACATTTTATATAAATATATATAAATACATGTATCATTTATAGCTAATATAAATGTTAACATCAGTCATGGAAATAGTTGACCTCTGTTGCAGGTCCTAAGCTTAAAGCGGACTTTCTCACATTCCACTGTAAAGTAGTAGATTGATCTTAAGTAGGCATAGCTTGCTATACATACCCTTACTTTAGGACACAAAACAACACACAAGCAAAAATCCCTCAGAAACCAGTTTTCTTCTTTCTCTTCTCATTCCTCATTCTCTGGTGTTTGGAGAATGCGCACTTGCCTGTGCACCTGTGAAATGTCAGATTTTATAGGTTTAGTGCACGCGACTGAGGTCACCAGGGTTGGCTGGGAGCTTTGTAAAGTAGAATCCTACATGCTCAGTATCTCCTCATTCTCTGAATATAGGCTAATTTTCTGAAACACCTGGAATTTTTTTTCCCTCTTATATTTTGTTGGAAGGTTTTTATTTTTCCCCCATAGATCTAAATCACAGTTCTTCTTCTACGGGTCATTTCAGAAATAACATCCGTGCACGGAAGCTACATAAAATGCATTCGAAGTAATTTTTGTTATCTCATAAATAAGAGAAAATGGGTATTGTTTTTTCCAAAGGAAACAATCTACAGGACCACTCCATATCAAAATACAACATGCAGTTTTAGAGGTAGTTATATCTTGACAAAAAAGGTGGGGTGTGGATTTTGCATTTTGCTTTCATTTCCTGTCCGATGCACTCCAAATACTGTTTTGACTTGACGAAACATTGGTCTGAATCCAAATAATTTTCCTCCTTGACCGTCAATAAGTTACGTCACCTTTGTAGTAATTCTTTTTTTTTTTTTTCCTGTTGGAAAGATCATTGCAGAGTGGCTAATTATCAGGGGAACATTTCCTCAGCCTTCTGGGTAGAGTGTTAACTCTGCCAAGGGTGAATTGTGTAAGGACAGAACGGACACATTACAACCATTAACAGCAGCTTTATCTAGTCCCCCCCGAAAGAAGTGAAGCATTCAGGGCTCTGAAACTCTTTTTGGTCGAAGTTTTATAGGTGGGCTGCAAAAGTTTCTTTAAATTGATATATGTGTCAATTATTCTTTAAACAGCTCCGTCTCAAACTTAGTTTTTAAAAAAATCCATCAATGTGAAGAAAACATACCTGGCAGATTTTTTTTTTTTTTTGCCAACTTAATGATAGATAATGTCATAGATGTTTGCTTGTGTGGGAGCTAACACATCATTTACTCCTCTTTCTACTGTTGTGAGTGGCATTTGGTTTAAAGTTTTCTGTCTTTTCTCGCATTCCCAAGTGATTTAATTTTCTCCTTCTGCAATGAGAGTTGTAAGCGTTGACAGCAGAGGTTATGTCCTTCAGAGACAAATGTCTATGAAAAGCAAAGTCTCACCAGCATTTTGATCAGAATTGACTAAAATATACCGTTCCATGTCAGATGAATTTGTCCATAATCCCCAAGGCAAAAAAAAAAAAAAGTAAATCACAAGTTGAGTTTGTTTATAATCTGCCTACCTATCTGATGATGGCTGATGAGGTGTAACATTCAAACACAGATAACAAGAAAGGATTCTTCACTGAGCCGCCTCCTTGCATTTTTTTTTTTTTGCATTAAACTTTTGTTCATTTTCACTTTTACTCAAATTGTACCAACAGTCTAAGTATGGTAGGCATCTGCTTCAATTGGCTTTTAGGAAAACCTGATAATTATATTCCCTATTAAATAGTTACCTACCTCAAGCACTCAAAGATTGACTCCAATGCAGATATCATACATAGGACATGTACTCTTATTTATGAGGGTTAAGGGATCATTTTTTTATCAATGAACCCTGAAATGGCTCAGGGCAGAGTGCTAAATTCAAACCAGGTGGCATAGAATTCATGGGCAAATAACACGGAACCATTCAGTACTTTAAGATACGATACTTCTGCCAAGCAAGTGAATGTTTCATGTGTGTTCAGTGCAAAGCAGATCATGGCTCTCTGATTTCTCATTTTAAGCAGGATACATGGTTTTATGAGATTTTGATCAAAAAGGAAAAGAATTTTTAAAATGTAAACATATACTCTTCTTCATAAAAAGTGAGTAGTTCATTCCAGTGCCTGTTGAAGAATTTCTGTTGTAAAACTCAGTCATTGAAAGGCTCTGAAATGACCCAACAGTTGTAAAGAGATTGGAAAAAAAAGTCTTTATCCTTCGTTGTTTGTATTCATTGTATGTACTAAAAATACCAATAAAAACAAAAAGACAAAAAGCTCCCAATTTCTGTCCCCACCATAATCCTCACTGTGATACTTTTGGCTTTTTAAAAATCACAGTTGGTAGTCAGGTGCCCATGGCTCACGCCTGTCATCCTAGCTACTCAAGAGGCTGAGATCTGAGAATTGTGGTTCAAAGCCAGCCAAGGCAGGAAAGTCCATGAGACTCTTATCTTTAATGAACCACCAGAAAACCAGAAGCGGTGCTGTGGTTCAACTGGTAGAGCTCTGGCCTTGAAGAGCTGAGGGTCAGTGCTCAGGCCCAGGGTTCAAGCCCCATGACCGACAAAACAAAACAACAACAACAACAAAAACTTCCCAGCAATTTATAGACACTCAGCCAATGTAAGTCAGGGCTGTTATTAATTATTCCTAAATGACACGATTTCATCCCTTTTTATACCACAATTCCATCTTAGATCTGCTTGGGCTGTCTAATCCTATTAAACTAATTTTTATAGGATGATCTAGAGGGAAGAAAGCTCATGGAAGAAATGAGATTTAATCCACCTTTCCACCACAGTGTAAGCTGTCTTAGAGAAGGTAGAAGGGCCCACCAGTTAATCTAAGCAGACAATGGGGTGAACACTCATGGCGACCTGCTACCCTGTGTCCTTCTATCTCCACTGTGGCCTCTGTGCATTTTCTTTCTTTCTTTCTTTCTTTCTTTTTTTTTTTTTGGTCGGAGGTGGGACTTAAACTCTGGGCCTGGGCGCTGTCCCTCAGCTCTTCAGCTCAACGTGAGCGCTTTACCACTTGAGCCAAAGTACCACTCCTGGTTTTCTAGTGGTTTTTATTGAAGATAGGAGTCTCCAGGACTTTCCTGCCCGGGGCTGGCTTTGAACCACGATCCTCAGATCTCAGCCTCCTGAGTAGCTGGGATGACAGGCGTGAGCCACCAGCACCAGGCTTTGTGCATTTTATTTCTAAATGGTTGTTAAATTCCTTCTCTCTCCTCCTGGATGGCTACAACTGTGTTATTTTTCTTCTGGATGGAATTCATATAACCCACCTTACCCCAGACAGTGCCTTTTCTATGACAAAGTCCAAACCAACATGGTGCCCTTTGCCCATCCATGAAAGGACTTCATGCCTTCCCCTTTCTATGCAGAGACTTCTCCTGTATGCTCCTCCCTCCCTCCCTCCCTCCTTCCCTTCCTTCCTTCTCTTCCTTTTTTCTTTCTCCTTTTGTTTCTCTTTCTTTATTTTGCTCTTTTTTTCTTTCTTTTGATGTCAGTGAGACCTTCAACATTTACAACTTTTTATGCTTTTTAAAAAATTAGCATAAAGCCTGTTGCCAGTGGCTCACACCTGTCATCCTAGCTACTCAGGAGCCTGAGATCTGAGGATCACAGTTCAAAGCCAACTGGGGTAGGAAAGTCTGTGAGACTCTTATCTCCAATAAACCACCAGAAAACAGGAAGCAGAGCTGTGGCTCAAGTGGTAGAGCACTTGCCTTGAGCTGAAGAGCTGAGGGACAGCACCCAGGCCCAGAGTTCAAGCCCCACACTGAAAAAAATAAAAGCATATATTCATTGTACAAAGGAGTTTCATCATTATTTTCTCATATTTATATTATGTGCTTTTTAAAATCAAATTTACTCCCTCTATTTCCTTCCTCTTCCTTTCTTCCTTTCTTCCTTCCTTCCTTCCTTTCTTCCTTTCTCTTTCTTTCTTTCTTTCTTTCTTTCTTTCTTTCTTTCTTTCTTTCTTTCTTTCTTTCTTTCTTTCTTTCTTTCTTTCTTTCTTTCTTTCTTTCTTTCTTTCTTTCTTTCTTTCTTTCATCACTCCTGGGCCTTGAATTCTGGGCCTGGGTGCTATTCATAAGGTCCTTTGGTGTAAGGCTTGCATCTTACCACTTGGAGCTACAGTGCCATTTCCAGCTTTTATTTCTGTGATTCATGGAGTCAAGAGTCTCACAGACTTTTTTTTCCCTGGGCTGATTTCAAACCAAGAGCCTCAGATCTCCATACCCTGAGTAGCTAGGATTACAGGTTTGACCCACTGGTGCCTGACACCATTTTTCTATGTTATTTATTTATGTTTTGTTTTTTGTCGGTCATGGGCCTGGGCGCTGTCCCTCAGCTCTTCAGCTCAAGGCGAGCGCTCTACCACTTGAGCCACAGCGCCACTTCCAGCCTTTTCTGCTTATGTGGTGCTGAGGAATCGAACCCAGGGCCTCATGCATGCAAGGCAAGCACTCTACCACTGAGCCACCTTCCCAGCCCTATGTTATTTATTTTTAATTTTACTTTTCTTCTTTTTCTTTGTGGGTTGTGGGGCTCGAACTGGACTCCTCTTTCACCTTCCCCCTCCCTGTGACTCCCACCTCCAAACAACCACACTGGGGACCTGTTTTTCTTTTCTTAGGTCTACATTTTGCATGTGAATAGCTTCCTTCTGGGAGCTCAGCATTTAGCTCTGGCTCCGCTGATTTCTTCTTCTAGGCAGCCTCTAGGAGGCCTGAGACCATGCTGTGCGCTGCCTGGCGCTTTTCCAGGGGCGGTGACCTGCCCTTCTCCTTGTCAGGACTTGTCATGAGCACAAAATCCAGATGTTGCCTGTGCACTGCTCACTTGGCTAGCGTCCTGGCGGGCCAGTGTATGTCTTTGCACAAAGGCTACCGCACACATTTTCAGCCCCGGGAATGTGTGGGAGTGAAGGACAACCTTCTTCTTTCTGCCCCAAGTTCCCTCCTTGAGATGCCTTCTGCAGCTCCCTGCCTCAGTGAACCTCTCTCTTTCTGTGAGAGAGAACTGGGGCACTTGGTTGAGTCTCCCCGGTGTGTGGCATCCGGAGAGTCAGATTCAGTGAAATCCAGTTTGCAGGGTTCACTCAATCACAGCCGTCTCAGTTCCAAATGTTCACACGTTTGACGCTGTGGTCCTCCGAATTGTCTCCGTGATACCCACAATCACCTGCTTTTACCGTCGATTAAAAACATAGCCCCCACATGAAGAATAACTTCCTGCTGAAGGCAATTGGAGAAATTAGCCCATTGAAAGATGCCAGTGAATATGTTCACATGAATACGTATGTTACTGGAGTGAGGAGAGGTGGGGGGAAGGAATATAAAATGGCAGGAAGCATTCTTAGGTAAGAACCAAGGCTTGCGGTGTTTGGGGATTTCGGTCTTCTTGCACCTGCTTCTTTTGCATATTCAACTCCTGGTCTAATGGTTTTCCTTTACACACCTCTCACACGTCTTTGTTCCTGCCCTTCATCTTCCAAGATAGCTTCTGTAAGTCAAGCTCAGCACGTTCCTCACACAGCCATGCTGAGATCGGTCCTGTGGCTCTCCGCTTTACTTTCCCTGCTCTCTACATAGAACTGAACAACGTTTCCCCTGTGTCAGCAGCTGAACCCCCTGACTGTTGGCACTGGATCCCTTAAAAATGATCTTATGTTTTGTTTTTTTTTAAGTAGTTTAAGTATTTTAAGTAGTTGTACATAGGAGCTGCCATTGAATAAAGCAGTTCAACATCGGCTACATTTCTGATTGTACAGTAATCTAGATCCATGCTACCCTTTCAACATCCCCCCCTTCCTCCCCACCCACCCCTTCCCTTCTCCTTGTAATTTTGTAAGATGTACATTGAATTGTTTTCTTTTTTATTTTCAAGTTTTTTCATTTTCTTTTTTTTTTTTGGTGGGTCGTAGGGCTTGAACTCTGGGCCTGGGTGCTTTCCCTCAGCTCTTCAGTTCAAAGTGAGTGCTCTACCACTTGAGCCTCAGAGCCACTTCTGGTTTTCTGGTGGTTTATTGGAGATAGGAGTCTCAGGGACTTTCTTGCCTAGGTTGGCTTTGAACCACAGTCCTTGGATCTCAGCCTCCTGAGTAGCTAGGATGACAGGCCTGAGCCACTGGCGCCCGGCTCAAGTTATTTTTTAACTTTTAAAATTATTTATTTTTATTGTAAAGGTGGCGTACAGAGGGGTGGCAGTTATGTAAGTCAGGACATGAGCACGTTTCTTTCTGAACGGTGTCTCCACCCCCTCATTTTCTCCCAGATTTTTTTTTTCCCTCCTGACACCACCCCTTCCCAAGTCAAGTTTTAAACAAATTACGGTGTCTTTGTCTATGTTCAGATACCTTCTTTTTGATACAAGCAGCATTGTAAGCTATATGCTTTACCGCTATATTGATGACAAATGATTTCTGGGTATACATGATTATTAAGGACCCCGCAGTTATAGAGGGTCCTGGGATTCACCCTCAGATACTAATTGACCAAACCTCTTCATCTGCAGGCTTCAGAATAGTGCAAGTGAGTCTTCTGTAACTCCTGCCCCCAGTGAGTACAATAGTCAGAGTGATCGTGTGTGTGTGTGTGTGTGTGTGTGTGTGTGTGTGTGTGATCTATAAGTTGCCGGTGTCCAGATCCTTTGAATAACAGATCCTAAGTCCTACTCTTGAGATTTACACACAGTTTTCCCTCAGGACACATCCACCTACATCTTGTCGCCTGCGATTCTATTGCATTATCACAGCAGCTAACTACCATTCTCCATGCATAGAAAGAAGTGAATATTGTTCTCAGATTTAGCACTTGAATACAGTCTTTCCAATGACACCAAGAAAGGATTAGCTTTTCAAAAAGGTTGATGTAGGGATCATTCACACTACAGTGAATATGGTGCCTTTGCCCCCCAAATAAATCAACTGGCTATTCAGATGAGTGGAAGAAAATGACAATTCTTTTTGTCGCCAAGTAGCGCACACCTGTTGGCATTCAGCCGGAGCTGGTGTCTGTTTCTAAGAGACCGTGGTAATGGAGGTTGGAGGACAAATTGTTTCCTGCCTGCAATCTGATCAGAATATACTAGTAGATGACACAATGTGGGCTTTAATTAGCATGAAGCATTTAAAAATTCCCCTTTCTCCTAGGAGCTTTGCAAAAATGATGTCTTGAAAGGCAGAGCCGCCATGCGTTAGAACAAAGACTCCATCCTGCTCTCTGTCTTGGTAGTTTGAGGCGACATCGCGTGTCTTCCTTGGGCGCTTCTTATTTGTCGGCTGATGTGTTTTGGCAGTGGTAGTCCTTACTGAATCAGAGAGCATCCTCCTGCCCCGTGTGATCAAGGGGACTCAGAGAAGCCACAGAGCTGAAGCTCTTGCTCCATGCAGTCTCCTCCCAAAGACAGCTGCATGTTCACATTGTAGAAAAGCAGAAAGCTTCATTTTCTCTATGTTGTTTGTTTGCATGATCTCCAGAGCAAGCTTTCCTTTTTTTGACCCACTCTCCTATTCTCTCTCTCTCTCTCTCTCTCTCTCTCTCTCTCTCTCTCTCTCTCTCTTTCTCTCTCTCTCTCTCTCTCTCTCTCCTCTGATTCCTTCAGACCTAAAGCTAATGCCTAGCATTATCCCTGGAAACACCGGGCCACTTTTCCTTCACTTCCCAAGATCACAAAGAAGGTAGAAACAGAATATGGAGTTGACTGTTGTTAGATGGGCTGGAACTGTTGGAGGTGGGACTCTTGAGAAGGTTTGCCATCTGGCATCTTTATTTTCTTCCCTTTTCCACACCAAGGGGGAGCCGTAGTTTTCTGAGCTGACAGCTAAAGTCCTATAAGTCACACAGGAAAGTAGAAAAAAACGAGACCAGAGATGGTCATAGAAATAGTTCCCTCCTGGGATTGCTCCTGACATCAAGCACAGGGACTAAGGTCTAGGCAAGAGTTTTGTTAAATCACTATTTGTCACTAATAAACCATTCACTTTAGCGTTGAGACAGTGTCATGCATTCAGAATGATGTTTTTCTAGTTACCCATGGACCTCACTCATCTCTGATATTCCTGGGAGACATATGCAAATTACCCAGGTTGGTTTGTTTACCCAATAATTTGCCAACTTGGCAGTTACTATCTTCCAGTAGTGCCCAGGTTAAGTTCAGTGACATTGAGATTATTTTTGCTCTTCACTATGACAATGTTTACTTACATGGGTGTATGAGTGTGTGTGTGTGTGTGTATGTGTGTGTGTGTGTGTGTGTGTGTGTCTGATAATTCCAGAAGCATTTGAGTCCAACGTGCATAGAATTAGTTGAAAAAAATGACAAGTTGCAATTTCTTAGAAGTTATGGGGTATATTTTTGGGAAAAACCATACACGCTTTTATATCTATATGACTCCATATTGATATCTCTATACTTCTTGTCTGTCTTTTATCTATTGTCTATCTGCCTATCATCTATCTATAAATAACTGTGGTAGATTCAGATCTCAAGAAGAAAAACATTCTTGTAACCAAACAACATGTAAAGGATGTACGCATTCCCCCCTGCTACATTAAATGTTCATCTAGCAAAGACCAGATCAGGCATTGTGAGATCTTCGGCTAGCTTTCACTCAGTGTACAATTAGCAGCGAGATACTTTCTTCCCCAAAGTAATTTGTGGCAAACTTAAACTTACCACCTTCTTTTGTCCACAGGATGCTCTTAATAATATTTTATCTTTAAACTTTTTCTCTTTCTTCTCTTACATATCATTCCCCTTCCTGCCAAATTCATACACATTAAAATAATTTTAAGGCTGGGAAGGTGGCACAGTGGTAGAGCACTTGCCTTGCATGCATGAGGCCCTGGGTTTAATTCCTCAGCACCACATAACTAGAAAATGCCAGAAGTGGCGCTGTGGCTCAAGTGGCAGAGCGCTAGCCTTGAGCTGAAGAGCTGAGGGACAGCGTCCAAGCCCAGAGTTCAGGCCCCACGACCAACAAAAATAAAAAATAAAAAAAATTCTTGAAAATGTATCCTTTTTTCCCCCAGTCTTAGCCATTAAGCAATGGATGCTCCTCTTGAAAGGATAGATGCAAGGTAAAAATAGAAAAAAAAGGACGCAAATTGATCACGTACCGTTTCCTCTATTGTAGCGATACTTTACACGATCACTTGGAATGGGGGTAGCAGATAAAAATGTGCCATCACCAATTCCCTGGGATTCAGGACAGCAGAGAAAGGGCTGAACACCTGCTTGGAAGGAAAACCTGTTGGGAGAATACAAAAAGTTCAGAAAGCTATTAAAACTGTCTTTAAAAGCTATTAAAACTGCCTTTGTAGCACGCTACAAAATGAGTTGCACATTTCTCCAAACTAATAAACATTGTAAAAGCCCCAACTGCAGTAATTAAAACTAGAAATCAGGGGAACCACCAACAAAGTGAACATCCAACATAATAAAACTGTTAAGCACTAACAGAAATCAGTAACGACACAAGTATAAATAGAGAATATCCAGAGTTTGTGAACTGGGAGAATGGATACAGTTAGCATATCCATTGTACCCATTTCTGCAGTCCCTACCTTGGGAAGAGAACTTGAATTCAAAGCAAAGTAGCATCTACCAAGTAGAAGCAGGGATCAGCAATGGCTGACTTCAGAATGATTTGCAGGGAGAACCAAGGAGGCGGTTGTACTCTGGTGAAATACCAAATCATAACCAGTTGAAGGCCAGGGGCTGAGAGAAGATGGGTAGAGAGGCAAAATAGAAGCAATGCACAGCACAGAATTTCCGAGAGACTGGCATTGCAGGTGTCTACCATCAATCCCAGAAAGGATTGAGATGTTACATAGTTTTCTGTCTCTGAGGTTGGTGAAACTAATGGGTATAAAATGAAAGATTTTTGCCGATCCTAGTGAGTATAAGATTTGGGAGAACATTTACAGGTTATATTGGATTGGAATAAGTAGAATAGAAGCAGAGTAGAAGCCTTCAATTCTTACATCTCAGAAAAAAAAGTTAATATTTCCTAGATCTGGCTTTTTAGATGGTTGTCTTTAGATTTTATTGAGCTTCCCCCCACTCCCCCTTTAGCTCTGATTAGTGCAAATCGTAGTTAAACTGCAAGGAAGAAATCCTTTCTAAACTTCAATATGTTTGGAATTAAATTCGCATCATATTTTCTCATATTCTTAGGGCTTCTTATTTTTATCTCCTTTTGTTTCTCACATGTGAGAACAAATCCTACCTCCAAGTAATAACAAGTTGCTTTAGTGAAAAGTAGATCAGATTATGATATGATCAGGCAATCATAAATAGTTTTCCTTTGTAGATAAAACACTGTTTTTTAAAGGGTGTCAAAACTTAAGGTGAATATGTTATGATAGATCAAAAATTAATTTTGAATTCATTCCACATGCTACATAGCTTAATAATCATAATACCATATAATATATGATGTGTGTATATACACATATATTCCTAGTGTTTTATTGAGTGATTCTAAACACTTCAGTTCTCATTATCTTACTTGGAGCAATTATTTGATCATTTAAAAGAAATAATTAGTAAGGCATTACAGGATTGGCTTAGAATAGCACTACCACTTGAGTGGTAGAGATAGGAGAATCTAGTTCTAGACCAGAACTAAGCCAGTCCTAGGCTATGTGTAACATTTAAGGCCATCCTGGCAATATAGTGAGATTTTTATTGAATCATTTTTTTTGACAGTGAAGTTTGCTCAATGCCTGTGTTTCATGCCTGTAATCCTAGTTACTCATGTCCATAACCTGACACATCTTATGGCCAGTAAAGCTCTTGCTTTGACATGTGACCCAAAGAGTAAATTGTAAAGAAAGAAAAGATTTGCCTTTATTAAAGGGATGGGCTTAGAAGTGAAGAATCATTAGGATTCTCTATTTGCATTGGAAATACATGGTAAAGCTAAACCCCAAAGCCATATTTGATACGTATGTGTGTTAACTGGGTGTTTTTATAGTTAACTGTCAAAAGTCTGTAAATGTGGTCTGTGGTCAAACCACTGACTCATACATGTTTACTGCCTATTCAGTTAATGTGTAAAATATTGCTGTATGTCTTTCTAAAATGATAACATTTCAGTAGTTAACCAAAAAAAAAAAACACCCCCCAAAAAACAAAAAACAAAAACACCTGGGTTTAGCAATAGAAGGAAAGAAAATGAATCCTGTTTGGTTGAACATAGAAATTAGAGTCCAAACCCACTTAAAATTATTCATTTATAAACTTCTCAGAACCAAGGATTGTTGCAGAATGGAAACTCTCCCTTCGCAGGAGTTTTCTACAACAAACCAGTGGAATTACCCTGTGATTCAGTTAGCGGATGCCAAATGGAAAGGGCATCAAACCCACAATATTTCCTCATCAGGTCCATTATGCAACCAATGTGTTGACTCTCACAGAACTATAAACTCCCACGTGACCATGTAACGTGCTATGGAACCGCTATAAAGTAACGAGAGCCTCTAGAGCTTTCTGTGTGATCGGTGCTTTGCTGAATTTCCCTAGAAGTATGCATGTGCTAGAAAATAGGGTAAGCCAGAATGTTGTGAAGTCTGTAATACATTGTAGCACGCCTGATGGAAATATTAAATGTGTTATGAGGTTTCTTTTAAATGCTACTCATAGTTAAATCCATAATTCCGTTTGGAATCCTGACTGCTTAAGAGACAGAAATCTAAAGGGTCACGGTTCAAGGACAGCTTGGGCCAAAAGTTGGCAGGGTGCGGTGGTGTGGGCTTTTCATACAGTGGGGAGCATAATGGGAGGGCTATATTCCGGGTGTGGGGGGGTTCCAGGCAAAAGTGAGAGACCCTATACGAAAAGTAACTTCAGTGATACATCCTGGGCCCATGGCTCAAGCGGTCAAGTTGTGTCTTAACAATCGTGAGGTCCTGAGTTCAAGTGTCAGTATTCCTCAAATCAGGTCCCCTTAATTGAATAGTGAGAAGAAGGGAAAAAAACAAGACTGAAAGGAATGAAAAAAATAATACTAGGATTGACAGGGAACAGGAGCTGAATCCTGGCTCTCACAGCAGACAGGGAGGCCTGCAGGAAGTTCTGCTCAGTGTGAGGCCGGAGGAACTGAAGATAAGACGTAGTTGAAGGAACATCCCTGCGGTTCATTTGGAATGGCAAGAGAAAGCAGAAAGGAAACAAAGCAATGACAGCCACAACAACAAAAACGGATTGTCCGCTTCCTACCCAGTCAAAGGCAGGAAGTCAGAGAAAATAAAGAGGCAGCCAGGAAACAGAGAGGAAAGACCTGCTTCTTCTCCGCAGGAAGCAAAATCACTGAAGACCGGGAGGGCCGGGCCGAGTGAGGGCATTCTCTTCTGGAAGTGCAAGTGTGCCCCTGGATTTGTGTAACGCCCTTGTGAGGTGTATGGCGGCCATATCCTGAGACAGTTCCTCACCAGCCTTGGGTATGAAACTAAGTGATTCATCTTAGCAGACTTCCTGAAGCCCTGACCTGCAGGGTACAAAGTTGAAGAAAAGGCAAACGCGTGTGGCTGAGTGCATGCGGACTCTGTGTGCGGGAACAGTTGCAACGGCTTGCGAGCTGGGTGAGAATTCCAGGAGATCAAAATCGAGCTCCTGTTCCAAGCCAACTGCCTCATCCTTACATAGTTTTGACTCATTTCTCTCCCCCGGATCGTGTGATTGCAGTGAGCTTCCTTCCATGTGGCAGGAAGGGAGAAGCTGGGAGAAGGTCTCCATCTTCCTCCCAGAGGTGGCCTCCATCTGCCCAACTCTTCTTAAGGATCTGTGGCTCAGGACTGTCTCACACAGGAGAGTTCGTCTCACTTCATCATACGAATGAGTTTTCCCAGGTGGGTTGTGGCGGGGTGCTGAGGTGAAGGGAAGATGTGGAGGAACCACGTGGCCCAGAGGGCAGACAGCGTGGTACAGAGTAACAAGGCAGCGTGCTGGAGACAGGGTTGCATCCAGGGTCAGTGTGATGGAAAGTGATCTATCCCGCCTGGCATCCTCTGACGCCAGATCCAAACAGGACATGGAGTCAGTGGACAGGGACACATGCTCCACACGTCCCTTCCCTTCCACCTCGTTTCCTCTCCCTAGTGAATCACAGGATGAGTTAAACCAGGACCCTAAGGGAAAAGAACTAAGGTACCGAACTTGACAGGACACCCGAGAGATGATATAGAAAGGGTGGCAAGTGAGCTACACCTGGAGGCTACCAGCGGAGGTGAGTGACAGAGGTTAGGTGTTCAGATAGGTCAATGGGTTTTAGGTCCCCGGAAGAAACAACACTTGGAGTCTGGGGATTCATAATAAACAAGACCTTAGACTGTAGAATCCGATGTTTACAGAGTAATTGCCTTGAAATGGAGGTGATGGGGAAATGTGGCACATGGATAATGAAGGCTATTGAGTAGAACTCGAGCCACTGGGGGTAAAGAACAATTATTTAATGAGAGGAGGTCAAGGCGCAGTGAAAGAAGAGTTTGAAGTTACTGTCCCTGTGACTATTAAACTCAGTCAAGGATGAAGACAGAGACAGAGAGAACAGGGAAGCAGGGATCAAAATCTCCATGAGAAGAGAAGATTTATAATAGCTTGCAAATGAAAGCCAATTAGTCCACCCTCAGTATCCTTCATAGAGCTTTGGCTTGGTCTCTAAGACAGCCTATCGCTTATTAGTGGTGAATAAAAAGCCTTAAAAAAATATAAACCCTCTAACACATTTAAAACTCCCAAATGATTTTTATGGCTCTATTTATTGTTACCTTTGTTAAAAAAAAAAAAAGTCCTTTTTTCCTGCACGTGGGTAATAGGTGTGTGATTTAGTGAATGTGGATAATAGGGTGTGGTGATGGTTTTAATTTATATTTGTAACCACCAACACAAGGTGGCCAGGTTGTACTAAAAGCAATGATCATGTGTTTGTTCATTGCTTCTGGAAGAATTCCTTGCTGTATTACGTCTTATGTATCATTCAGTTCAATAGTTTTGACCAGTATTCCTAGCTTTGACTTTTCTTGTGGAATCAGTCAGGACTGTTTTCTAGTGTTAGTTGGTTTGTGTCTATTTACTAAGGCTTTTACTGAAACTGAATTTGGGTCCAAGCTGACCTGACTTAGCAGTGTAGGAGGAGAGGAGACTAGGTTACTCTAAAGAGAGCACAAGTAAGACATAGAGATGCAGGATTCAGTTCCCACCTGCTCTGTCTGCGCTACCATTAGATAAAGACAGTTATCCAAGCGCTGGTTACAACATTTTCCATTTTGAAAAGGGCACGAGGTGGAAGATTTTATTTGGAAAAATTATACCTACTCAGCCTGATGAGCTCAAATAAATAAGTCACTTTAACCTTGAGGGAAAGAGTATGTATTTTTAAAAATATCTATCACACACACACACATACACAAAAGTACTTATTCTGACTTCCACATTTTACATAGACTGACGATCGTGTTTTAATCCAGCGTGTCAATCCTGGCTGTCACAATTTAGAAAAGGGAATAAAGGGTATTGGCTGAGCAGACCCCAGAGAAAGTCGGGGATGGAACTTAATGCAGTAAATGGGGATTCATAATTGTATGACTGGAAAATAGCGTTAATACAAATCAAGGAGGTTTATTGCTGTTGTTGTTGTTTTTTTTTGGTGGGGGGGGCCAAGCTAACTTGTCTTAGAAGGTGTCTTATAACACATCTGAAGAGGGCAGATACAATTGAGTCAGCATTACAATCACAAGGTACATTTTCACAATTCTGATGGAAGGAAAAGCGGTAAAATATATAAAAGCAGCTGAGTTTAAATGAAAAATAAACTTATTAGAAACTGTCAGCATTGGGTGTCGTTGAAGTATCAGTTTGGCTTCCATATAGCCTGGGAACTCCTCACAACATTTACGGTGCATTATTAACAAGACAGTCGGGTGCGTGTGCAAATTTCAGCCATCAGAGACCCACGGAGATTATTTGTCCTTCTCAGTCAACGCATTGACTACTTGTGTGATACACTTCGAACTTAACTTTACATTTTTATGCCTTGTGCTTCGGAGCAAATTATCGGGCCAGGAATAATTCTTAAGAATTGGTACTCCCACGAAGATGAGCAGAATTCTCGGTCTTCCGACAGAACCCGAGCAATTGTGGCTCACGTCTAACAAGATCAGATGTTATCTAGTTGGGAAAGGAGGGAATCTGAAATAATAACAGTCACACCACAAGCTCCCTAATGATTGTTTACTTGTGGTTATATTTTAATAATAAAGCATAGACATTCATATTTAAAGAAAAGTGATGTTTCAAAAATGGGCTTTGAATAGGAAAGTTTTTTCTTTTTTTTTTAATTTTATTTTATTTGTGAACATACTGTACAGAGGGGTTACAATTACATGGGCAGGATAATGCGTACATTTCTTACCAAGCATTGCAGCCTCCTCCTTTGGTTTACCCTTCACATCCCTTCCCAGCCTCCCCCCTCCCCCCCAGGAAAGTTTTTTCTTTATTGTCACAGTGATGTACAGTTAGTTACATAAGTAAGGTAGTGAGTACAATTCTTGTTAAACTTGTTACCCCTTCCCTCAATTTTCTCCTACTTTCCCTTCCTCACATCCCCTGCCCCCAAAGTTGTACATGTCATATTCAACATATTCTCTTGTGTAGATCGCTGTTGCATTGTATACATATGTCAGGTAATGCCAATGGTGCTTTGTGGGCAGAATTTACATCAGGTACAATTGACCACAGCAAAATGTTTTTACAGCCATCGAAGATGGGCTTGAAATGCAAGCGTAGAACTTGTTGATAAACAAGGCTAGAATTCAACAGAAAAATGCAGATTAAAATAAGGGTGAGGCTCGTATTCATTCCTCATCAAATTGGTTTAACTTGAGAGGCAGTTGCCGATAAGCATCAGTGAACCTGAATGAAAACTCTTTGGTTCAAAGGAGAATTGTCTTCAAAGCGAAATATACGTGAACTCATAACATCAAAATTACTGGTAACCCAAATATGAGACTCTTGATAGCTGCTTTAGAAAATAGTCATGGGCCTGTAGAGAGAGAAACTGAGACTTATTTTTACATTCAGAAGTAATTTTAAAATAATCCAATGTCGATACCTTATTACTAAATAAATGGGTAGTGTTAAATCTGCACTATGGTCCAGTTGAATCAAAGTCTAATCACACACATAAATGTTTATATGTAGAGAAAAAAAACCCATTTCAAGACATATGGCTAAATGGTAAAAATACATTTCTGAAAAAGATGTATATACTAAATAGTCTATGTGCATACACACACACACACACACACACACACACACAAACAATACTCAGATCCAGACTACGTATTTCTCAAGTATGTGTTTAAGTTACTTTAAAATTAGAGTTGTAAAATCAACATTATGCCAACAGTCTTAGAAATCAAACAAGGAATTTCTTTTCCAGACTGCTATATTTTAACCAAATATTTTTATATATAATCTTTGTGTGCATGATGCAAAATTACACATAGATAATT
Source organism: Dipodomys spectabilis (assembly GCF_019054845.1). Taxonomy (NCBI): domain Eukaryota; kingdom Metazoa; phylum Chordata; class Mammalia; order Rodentia; family Heteromyidae; genus Dipodomys; species Dipodomys spectabilis. Next base: position 4,451,750 of record NW_024870935.1, read on the forward strand.
TTATGGCTTTATAGCATTTACCATTTCAGCTAGTGTGCGTTTTCTGTGCTGATGAACACTGACATTCTCTTCTGATTTTGGTATTTTTATTTCTAAGCCTCAGAAAGGTTGGGATAATGAAGACAATCTGACCAATTTAGAATATTTTCACAAGAAAAAGTCAAAGCTAGGAGTACTGGTCAAAACTATTGAACACTTTGCTGAATGATACTTAAGAAGCAATACAGCAAGGAATGAACAAACACATGATCATTGCTTTTAGTACAACCTAGCCACCTTGTGTTGATAGTTAATGTCTTAAATTTTTCTGACTTGGAAATTTTGCTGCAGTTCAGATCAAAATGGTTTCACTTATAGAAGTGAGAACAATTCCAACATTGTGGTTTCCCAGATACTTGTTTTTTCTTATGAAATTTGAATTTTATATTATGTTATTATTCAAAGAAGAAGATTTTGTAATACAATTATCGAGCAATATGTAGCAAATGATAGATATAGAAAACAGATGTTACTGATTTCATTGTTCTTTATTTTCCTTGAACTTCCTCCTTTTAAAATCTGTTTTTTTCCATTCTCATCAGCTTCAATGAGTTGTATAAGGGGCTTTCATTATGATATATTCCTACATGCACATAACATACCTTGGTTAGACTCACTTTCTTCATCATTCTCTCTGGAATATCTTTAGCATTAATATTGCTATATTTTTATAGATACCACACTATTATTATTTTCTGAAGCTCCATCTCCCCCCCTGTTTATCTTTGTTGAGTGACATGGACACACAGCATATCCACGCAGCTGAATATATTCTTGGAAACCAAAGCCCTCTTGTGAAATCAGCTTTCAAACAATGATTCAACCATTGCCAAAACCTAAGGCCCTTCCTTTGTCTGGTCTGTTTTTGGTCCGCCTATGCGACTCTCATTGAGTTCATCCGTTTAATACTTGTCTCCATGCTTATTGTGTATGGACTGCTTTTGGAAAGAAAATACTCTCCATTATTACCACTCCAATTTACTTTCCACTGGGATTTTTTTTTAATGTTCTTTGTGGATTAGGCAACAACTTAAATAGATAAACTGAAGAAAGTCTCTCAAAGTGTCAACCCCTATTCAAATAGGTTTACTAAATAAACATGTGCTTTGAAGTTGGATAGATTACCAATACTATCACCAGACATAACTATTAGGGGGAGAAAATGGTGAGGCATTTTATGGCAAGGAAGGGTTCCAAATCCTTCCCTGAGTCTCTGCTCTTGGTGTCTTTTTATCATCACAAGGACATCTGTGTGCTTTCCTGAGCACCTGGTTCTCATTGCTGTCCAAGTTCTTACGGTAAATCTCCTTTGTGATCAGTACGTTCTGCTGGTGCTCGTGCTATAATGAGGCACAGATATCTCTGCAAAACCCGGGGGCTGGGCTGGTTGTTTTCTTGTGGCAGGTTTACATGCTGCGCGTTTGTTTTGCTCATGGAAGTTCACTTTCATGGCTCCTGATGGCTTCTGTGCAACCAGTGAACACTGGGTAGCAGTGATATGGTTGAGGAGCTGGATGGGTTGATGCTGGAGTGTCACTTTGCAATAAGGAGATCTCCTTGCTAGAAAAACAAAAATAATCCATATATGGTGTGTGTGTGTGTGTGTGTGTGTGAGAGAGAGAGAGAGAGAGAGAGATCTTTTTATTGTTTTGGTGCTGATCCTGGAGCTTGAACTCAGAGCCTGGGCGCTGTCCCCGAGCTTTGGTGCTCAAGGCTAGGGCTCTACCACTCCAGTCACAGGTCCCCTTCTGGCTTTTGGGGTGATTTGTTGGAGACAAGAGTCTCACGGGCTTTCATGCCTGGGCTGGCTTCGAACTGTGATCCTCTCCATCTCAGCCTCCTGAGTAGCTAGGGTGACAGATGTGAGCTGCTGCTTTTTTTTCCCCCTGAAAAACAACTCCGACAACGTCTCAGCACACCAGAGATGGAAGACCATCGAATCGTTCGACCTTCTTTTGTTCAAAATACAGTAACGGAGGTACTCTGCCACCTGCTATGTAGAAGAGACTGCACTAGATAGTGACTTCCATAATTCAAGGAATCGTTTTGGGGGAAAACACTTTGCTTTACATCTCAGAATATCTGCCAAATCCTCTTCTCCTCTATGCCTCCCCTTTAAGTCCCTCAGGAAACCCAGGGATTTAGGGGCTTAACGAATTCTCAGTGAAAGTAGATTTAAATCACCCTCAGGTTAGAATAGTTAGCTTTCTTCCCCAGCATGATTTGGTGAAGCATTTCCATAGGAAAGAGGCCCTCAGATCATATGTCATGTACATATGTATGCATTTAATCTCAACTGTTTTCATTCCTTTATTCTCTTTGTGTTTTTTTTTTACAACCTCTATTCCTTCTTCATTACCTAATAATTATGAGGAAAATGTGTGAATGTGCACCCAATGTGGGTTTTTTATTTTCTTTTTGGTATGAGGTAGAGAGGTAATTTCTTTGGCACATTCTCTGACATCAGTTGTACACAATTCTCTCTTCCACGTGTGTATACCTGTGTACTTCACATTTTCTAGGTGAGTTACAATTCTCAGCTTTCATTTTATTCGGCAAACTCAAACGTTAACATGTATGCTTGTCTTTCCTTGCCTGATCATGGGAATGAATGGCTTTTCAAAGGTCTCTCACCAAAGAAGAGAATCTGATGAATACTCCCTGGTTCCTACCCCAGGGGCATATTTAAATATATTAGTTATATTGCTGGAGGCATCTGTAGATGTCAGCCATGATAACCCTCGATTGGGTATATAATTTGAGAACTGTGTGCATTGTTTTTCTTTTAATAGGATGTAATACTTGCCATGCAGTTGGACTATATTTCTCTGACTTTTTCCCTTTGTGCTTCTCATCACCATAAAATTGAACATTCACTAGAATTTTCATTTGATGGAGTCAAAAGGAAATTGACATGTTGGTGAGGGATGGAGACTTTGGTCTGGATAAAAAGCCAAATATGTGCAGGCATCTATCTATCTATCTATCTATCTCTCTCTCTATCTATCTATCTCTCTATATATGTTTTAAGTGCTGCTCATAAACCACGGATGAAATTAACATATCCATAAATGATTTTTACACAGGAAGTGCTTGTTTCCCTCTGAGAGTTCTGCCATTTCAACCAAACTTGAGGAATGGCTCTCTGAAGCAAGTCCTTAAAAACAAAACTCAAAAGAATGAGATAGCATCATGTGGAGAATGACACTGGTCATTCCCAGACTTAAATTTTCTTCCTGAGTATTGGTGTAACTAGCTTTATGGTAAATTTAAGTGTCACCAAGTTACCGGTATGCTCAGAGTTGATCTGGGGTGGAGGTGGAGATGAAGGCAGTCTCTTCCCGGGTCTGCTCCTTGGAAATGCTGGGTGATTTCTGTCTCTCCTCTGAACCACATTAAGAATAGAGATGCTGAGTACAACTCTGCCCAATTTGCATTTGAGGCATTAGGTAAATTAACCTGAATATGAACTCTATCAGCAAGGTAATGATGGTAAAATTGCTCTTCCTATTATTTTATTTATGCTCTGACATACTAGCATGGCTTTTATTTCTCTCTCTCTCTCTCTCTCTCTCTCTCTCTCTCTCTCTCTCTCTCTGTCTATTGTGAGATCAAGCCAGCCATATATAAAAAAATCAGACTATAGAAAAGTATGCTGGAGCAGAGAAGGGTGTTGTATGTTGGGTGGGTATGTAATTACTCCACTGATGAAATGAATAAAAGCTCCTTTCCAGAGGCCTCTCAGTGGACAGACAAGGCCAGGTCCCCAAATTAAAAGGATTTGTTCCAGGTCCTCCTCACTCTCTGCATCTTGAGGCTGGCTCTCCAGTTCCCTTCTCATCCTGCTCATCTGGAAGGACGGCCTAAAGGAGGGAGGGAAGGAAATACTCGCTGGACGATCAAGTTGATCGAATGGGTTAGTTCCTTCATTTATGGGCAGTTTGAAGCAGAAGCATGTGAAGCCACCTTTCCTTACCCAGCTAGCATTGGAGCCTCATCAACATCAAAGCCCCAGATGGAAAATTTGACATCCAAAGAGACTGGCATATAAGCACACCGTTTAAAAATTCAGCAAAAGAAGTCATGTTGTTCGTAAGATCTTTCTCGTACTTATTCAGAGACTCTAGTCTCTGTGATGTTGCCTTTTTTTTTTAAGTGAAAAGGAAGAAAGAAAGAAAAAAAACAGGATGAGACTGAGGCTCATGAAGTATCCTAAGTGGTTTTCTTGAGAGTTTTAAACTATGTGCTGTTGTAACTGTGTTGCCTATCCATTAGAAGTAGCTATTAGAGAGTCCCTTGGACCCTGCTATTCAGAGATGGTCAATCATGATGCCACCCAGAGTCTCATTTTCAAATGCATGATCTTTTGTTTTTTAATATTTTCATGTCCAAAGAGGTGCTAGACACCGGGAGGTTGGATTTTGGAGATCCCCTGACTTGATTTCATAAACACTATTGAGCCGATCGCTCATGACCGCCTATTAGTTGAACTACTGACCTTAACAGTTGGTCCTGTTTTCAGAAGTGCTTAACTTAGTTGCTGAGAGTAGCGTGCCCCCTGGTGAAATCAGGATCGATACTTATTAAATACTTCATGAACTCTATTCATTTCTAAAACAGCCACTTGTCTGCCCTTCCTGTCATGTTCTGAATTAATTTGATATGTGATACAATTCTTACATTTTATATTAGGTTACTTGTATGCTGAGAGGGGAAAAAGCAAACTGGATGGATTAGGAGATGGTCTCTGTTCATTTGCTGCTCAACTTTCTCCTCTCATTTCTTACAACTACTTTCCAGAAAATGTCCTATTACTTTCCTCCTTTCCTTTATTCGAGTTTTTAAAAATCCAAATCCCCGTGAAAAATTTAACTGTCTGCTTTCTTCTCAGTTCTTGGTGTGGGGGGAAGGGGAAAGTAGAAAAAGGGATGAAAAAAAATATGTATATTTTTTTGCCTAACCGAAGTTAGTCATATTCCTAAAATACTCTGTCACCAGGCTAGAATCAACGCAACAAAATATAGAATGTCATTATGGTTACAGATGTATTTGCTAAAATTGCTTTCCTGTTCTCTTTAATCTTTGACTTCACTGGGAAAGCACGAGCAATACGAGAACATGGATGTTTTCTTACCTGTGATAGATGCAGTGTTCATCATCATGTTTCATGCGGGCTTTTTGCTGAAATCCTTCTTTAAAATTTTAGTAAACATGTTCCCGCCGCTCATTTTAGTCTCTTTACCTTGGCAATAAATAGTTGGCTTACGTGTTGAAACAATTGTTTCCTCTGTTTATTAAATGCCTAAGATGAGTAAGATCTCCCCTTCCCCGCCTCCCCGTGGTTAAAGAGGAGCATTCTCTAAGGCCTCCCCGTGGTTAAAGAGGAGCATTCTCTAAGGGTGGAATTTTGGTTGGCTTAAACTGGCTGAAGTTTTTCCATAACCTTTACTATTATTTTTAATTATCATTAACGTTATTGTTACTATAAACTGATGTGCTCAGGCATTACAACTACATGGATCAAGGAATGAGTGCATTTTCTTTTCTGGTGTCTTCCATTCCGTCTCTTCCTGTCCCTCCTTCCCGTCTCCACCATGAGTTGTGTAGTTCACTTTCACCCGTGTCCAGTGAGCTCCACTGCTGCACATTTTCACCCTTTTTCCCTGGAGTTCTGCACCTTCCTCCCCCTCCCAAAGATGCACATGCACTATACATTAAAATAAACAAGACAGAGTGTCAAAAAATACAAACATCTCTTGTTGCCATATCTTGGAGTTCATTTCAATCTATATACATATACATGTATATATACACATATATAAAGTATATGCATATATACTTTAAACATACATATACTATGTTTATACATATATATATATACACACACTACTTTATACAAGTATAGAGAGGCACACTATTCTATTTTTAAATGCGTGGTCTGTTATCCTCTACTTGCAGCATTGATGTGAGCTTTAGTTTTTCCAAAATTGAGAAGTCTGGTACCTAACGCTCTAAAACCAGGCCACACAGCAAACCCGAGCGCAAGTAAGAGTTAAACCAGAGACACCATCCCTACCTTCTCAGAAGAAGACAAAGCCTACCTTCTCAGAAGAAGACAAAGCCTGGTGTGCCTACGTCAGCTAAATATGAAAGGACCTTTCCTTAAGAGGGCAAATAAAAGCCATTTTTTTCAGTCTAACATGGATGCTTTCTACAAAAAGTCATCGTTTCAAATTCGCGTTTCACATGGCTATCTCTTTCATCTGTTGTTCATTTGCGTAAACTAATTGCTCAATCTGTGTCAGTGGTACCCACTGACACATGTTTCCACAAGTGCCTAAAAATGTGCTTTTCTTTCTTCTCCCTCTTTTTTTTTTTTAATAACTATTGCTTTCTAAAATACATGCTTAGCTTCATTCATAATCTCCACGCCGTGCTCAGTACTTTTCTTTCCTAGTAAATCAAATCCTCTGAGTGAAATAAAAAATGAATTCTTCTGTGAAGCTATCCACCTCTCATGAATTCCCACCTCCTACAAATGGCCACAAAAGCAGCGTTTTCCTCGGTGTTTTCCTAATGTCCTGAGCTCCTTCTGGTGTGTGTATGGATTGAGATTCTCCTCCATTGCTCCCGAAGCTCTGTAGGAGAAGCAACCATTGGACTTCTACCTGACTGAGGAACTGCCCAGGGCCAGAGAGAGAATCACCTTCTGAAGATTGTACATCTTGGAGGTAGCTCCTTCACATGCTAGTCTGGGATTAATAACCGTTTCTTTCTCCCACAACGTGGATCAATTCTTGAGGGCCAGTGACATAGCTTGAGTATCTTTCTGCCGGACCCTCACCAGACAAGAGCTGAGGCACGCACCGTGGGCCCTTAGTGAACTCGCAGGAAAGATGTCCAGGCGAAGATCTGTAGGGATGGACTGAGAGGCGGGAAAGGGATGCCGAACTGTGAAGGGCATTGTGAGGAAGCGCTGCATCTGATTTAATCACCATCTTCCAACGAGACAGCGAAAGCCAGAATCGCACATGGCAGCCAGGTGGCATCCGCCAAACCTCTGTTTAAACATCCGTTTCTTGTGCCTCTGTTTCTCTGTTTACTCTGAATCTCTGTTTTCATGATTTTTCTGAAATTCCCTACCAGCTATTTTCCCCCAAGCCCACTTCATCCATAGGACTGTGGTCCCTTTCCTATCTGAAATCATCCTCAGGAAGCATTTTTCTCTGGCTATTTCAGAAACAAACAAACAAACACCAAAACACAAAGACGATCCTTATGATCCCTATGAATAAGGCCTGTGCTCCTTTGCAGTGTCCTGGTGTTGCAATGTGTGCTGGATACAGTTATAAATAAGCCTTTGCAAGCAGTTCATTTCCTCCCCTGTATTTTAAATAGAGGCTATAGAAAGACACAAGAAGGCTCTAGTCGTGTTAATATCACAAGCTGTTCCGCACACCTGCACAAGGAGCAGCTTTGGCGCGGCAGATGTCTGGGTTCTAGTACGCGCGTGAGGAGCCTCCTGGCTTACCCCGAACACGAAGAGGCCTCAGTTCCAACAGGGGCCTTTCCTGATCCTTCCTCTGACGAGACCCTGCTCAGCAGCGGGCCTGGCAGGGGCGTGAGGCGTGAAGTTTCAGGAGAAAGCCACTCCATTCGGAAAGGTAGGAAAGAAGAAGGAAAATGAAGAGAGAAGAAAGAAGAAGAAGGAGGGGAAAGAAGGAAGGAGGAAGAGAAGGGATGAGTGTGACCATGTGGCTCTCCTCCCTTTGGTCTCCTTCCACAGGGACAGACAAAAGGCAGCATTGAGGTGTTCATTGTTTTCTTTCACCAAATGCTAACCATAAAAACAGCAAACCGGAGGGGAGCCAAGATCTCTCTCGGTGAAAGCTGTGAGGGTTCAATCGAGGAAGGAAGAAATTCTACACCCTGCCTTTCCTGTCATCAGATGTCTACTGGACCTGCATGCAGTTGAACCCTTGCCGTCTGCCTTGTCCTTTTCCAACCACCGGGTTTAGATGGAGGACTCCAGCTAAAAATCAAGAGCCAAGAACTTCACTATGTGATTTTCTTTGGAGAAGACATATCATGTACGATGATAAATCCAGCCCTGGCTTCCAGGTGTGCTGAACTTCAAGCGATCATTCAGCAGGGGAGATACCCAGGAAGGACTTGGGAGAGTTCTATCTCCAGTCCTGAGTGCTTCCTCCTTGGACCAGGCACTGACCCCATCTCCATGTGGTAGCCCCTCCCTCGGAAGGTGACCAACGTGAGACCCAGTAGAGGAGGAGGTGTATGAGAAGCCAGGCCCAAATTGATTCTCCAGGAGCACAACAGGGACTGGCACCTCACGAGAGCCACTGAGACTTTTCTGCATTGGACAAAAAGCAGGTGGAAGTCGACACAGACACACGGGTCCTTCGGTTTTGCTGGAGCCTGAAGTAAATCGGAAATAGGTAGAGTCCTCAGAGGGCGAGTCTGCTCAGCAGACAAGGGAGACCCTGAACACCTTTGCGTAAAGGTTCTCGGAGCAAGAGAAGAAGAGAACCGCACCGTTATTGAACTGAAAGGAGCCAAAGTTTTGTGCGTCTGCGTTTGTGCTCCGAGGAGATGGTGTCGATACCTTGGGGCGGGGGGCAGAGGAAGGAAGCTGTAGGGAGGGCAGCTAGGGGGGGTGGTTAGACCCCAACAATGAGGAAAATAGAGACAGAGCACATGCAGGTGGTGGATTTGTCATGGCTCACCACAGTGAGGACATGGTGGAACAGCTTTTACGACTCTGAAGTGCGTACTGTCTTTAAATCCTTTCTCATGAGGTTTACCACCTCCACTCTCTGTCTCTGTCTCTCTTTTGTTGGTCATTGGGCTTGAACTCTAGGCCTGGGTGCTATCCTCAGCTCTTCAGCTCAAGGCGAGTGTTCTACCACTTGAGCCACAGTGCCACTTCGTTTTCTGGTGGTTCACTGGAGATAAGAGTCTCACAGACTTCCTTGCCCGGGGCTGGCTTTGATCCTCAGATCTCAGAGCCTCCTGAGTAGCTAGGATGACAGGCGTGAGCCACCGTGTAAAGACAGGTCTAGCTACCACTGCCCTCCTTAAAGGTGAAGCAGCTCTCATTGTCTGCTGCCCGTATGGAGCCAAGAAGCACGATTCCTTACTCCGAAAATGGTTCTAACTGGATGCACTGGACCTTGACTGGCTTTCCCCAGAAACATTCAGGGTCAAGGTGAACATGTCGAGATGTTTGCTCAGAACTATAAGAATGGAATATCTCCGAGGAAGGCATTTTTTTTAAGAGCATCCATCCTCCGGCAATTATGTCCTTAATACATTCTCCACGATCTTCCCTTTTGTTACATTTGATCAACCATCGGAAGGAAAACAAAGAGAAGCGTCTATGAGGAATTCTTTATGCCCTCTGCATTCTTGCTTGCTTGCGTGTATAGTTTTAAAAATGTCTTGATGTGGTCATATACAATTTGAAATATTTTTAAAAAATGTATTCGGTGTGTATACTTTTCCTTTTAATCCCAGTTTTAATTTTTGTGAACAGGGTAAGGCCTTGGCTGTGGAAGTCCTCCACCGCTTGAAAACGCCGCAGGCTTCCCGAGTGAATCACTTGAGCAGGCTGGACAGCTGGAAGGTAAGTTCTTCCCGCTGTCTTCTGTATCTTATTTTTTCAGGATGCTAGAATGGAATGTGCTTTCTTCTAAAAGCTGAGCAGTGTGTAGACCCATCATGTTAAATCACCGCTGGTGAATTTGTCCAGATGACCAGGAATGAATTCATGTCAGACAGGAAAATTCCCAGAGAATCCTTCTGGTTGGCAAAGCTGCTTTGTGAGATTTTATATCACACGTGCACACACACACACACACACACACACACAAATGTACACAGGTTTACAAGTAATATTGTGTAGCTTTGCCAGAAGTCGTCGTCTGCCCGGGTTGCCAAGTGTGACCGTGTTTTAAAAATTACAACTATATTTAACTCTCTTTTGTCCCAAGGTAGTAGAACCAAGATGTTCCAGGGCATTCCCGCAGTGTGGGAAGGAAGTTAGGGCTAATTTTCAGTGAAGGAGCGACTCTTGTACTTGGCCCACTTTCTAGGAGCCATAATGATATTTTAATAAGTAATGGGATCTAGTTTATCTCCTTATTCTTTTCCTGGGAAGTAGAAATGTGGTAGGGGAAAAAAATGTAGAAGAAAGACTTGAAGATTGACAGTTACTGAATGAGAAGGATAACACCTTTTGAAAAAAATCTCACTTTTCTGGAAAGATGCCCTCAGAAGGTTGAGCTAATCGGTGTTGGTTTGGTTCTCCTAAATGAAGGGGCTCACCGCGTGGGAGCCCCTGACTGCTGCCTTTCATATGAAAAATTCTGGCGTTCACCTTTGCTGAACTGCTTCCCTAACAAGCAAGTTGACAGTAAGTCCTTATTCTTGAGAAATTGTAATATGGGTGCCACGCTTGAAGGGTGTCTCTTAGCGAGGAAAGCATCCTGCACTCGGTTCCATCTTTTTATTTTTTTTTTAACTCTGATCTATGCTACTCTTCTTAATGAGTTGTTTGATTGTCTGTCTGGAACCGAGCATCCTTGAGTTTTGAAATACTATGCAGAAGTAGGACCGGAAGAGCAAGCAAGGGTCTTGAAGTAGACCAGCCCCAGAGAGTTCTTCTATTGCTGGGCAAATTATGTACTTGGGACTCTACTGAAAAGCAAGTCGACAAGGAATTCAATGTGTGTAGCTTAGATACCTCACGCTGAGGTAAAAATACCTCAGTATTTGCTGGTTTTTTTTGCTTCTTGTCTAAAATATTCCAACTCAGAAACTATGATAATAATGCACTTAACTAGGCCCATGTGGAGTTGGTCTCTGTGTTGCTCCTTTGAAAGAGACTCGACTTATTGGCCGATATTAAATTCTGCTTTGGGTATTAATACTTTTGACTCTTGAAGTTTAAACTCATTGGGAAACCCTTTTAGCGGATCCACTCTTCCAGTCCCATAATTGGTGGGCCAAAAATGAAGGAATGGGTAACTTTTCTACTTCCTGTAGACCCTAAAATGTTCAAATTTGGTTCCCATAATCTGTGATTAATGGCACCCTTAATTTTGATTTATATGACCCTATTATTCATTATAAAGAGGGGGGAAAAAGAAGTCACTTTTTTTTTTCAATTCAATTTTAAAAATTAGGGCTAGCAGTGATGGAATTTAAAATCAAATTATCCTGTCAGAGTGACAGATAAATCTCAGGAGTTTCTAATGAGATTTTTTTCCCACTGTCTGGGTGTTGAAGTTCTCTCTTTTTCAGACTGCCTCGGTCCAGGTTTTTGACAGTGAGTGACAGAGAGCATCTGTGCTTTGAAATGTGGTGCTATTTGAGGTGCTTTGCTTCTTATTTAGAATTTCGGGGTTGGCTTGCTTCCTTATTTTCCTAGGTTACAGGAGCCAACACATATACATGGATGTACAGGGGCCTTGTGGGTAATTCCTTTACAGGTAATTAATTGTGCTGTACTTGCATGTGATTTAGCGTGGTTGGTTCACCAATTGTCCTCTGCCTTAGCATACCACTTTCCTAAAGAGACTTGCGCCGTGGGGCCAGATATAAATACAACACCGTGTTCCTGCTACTCTTTCATCTTTGTTTCTCATGCTGAACAGAATCTGCAGTCTCACGGATTATTAGAGTACGAGTAGAACTCAATCCTAATTGGTTTTTCTTCAATATTTTATTATCTTTAAGTAGTTGTCCAAAGGAGTTGCCGTATTATGACGAAGCAGTCTCTGAATGTGATGTGTCTTAATCAGTGTTGCGTGCTTCAATGTTCTCACTCCATTCTCTTTTGGCTCACCTCTTCCCTTCCCTTCCCTTACTTTTCTTTTCTTTTCTTTTTTGTCATGGAGCTTAAACTCTGGGCCTGGGCACTGTCCCTGAGCCTCTTTATGTTCAAGGCTAGCACCCTACCACTTGAGCCACAAGTGCCATTTCCTGTTTTTTGGTGGTTCATTGGAGATCAGAGTCTTAAGGACTTTCCTGCTCAGGTTGGCTTTGAACTGAAATCCTCAGATCTCAGCCTCCTGAGAAGCTGGGATTACAGGCATGAGCCAACGGCCTTACTTTTCTTACTTTTCTTACTTACTACTGGATCCCTTACTTTTCTTCATGTTGTGGTCTCTACCGTGAATTCTTGACTGCATTCTTGATTTTTTGGTAGCTAAATAAACAATTCTTTGCCGGTCCCCAGTATGCATAACTGGTATCACTTCTTAAATGGAATAAGAGATGTGCACTGTATTCGTCTAATATATGTGGTAAGCAAGCCATATATTTAAAGATACTCCCTAAGATTGCATAGGAGGTAATAGAAGATTGTTTTGGTGTAGGTAACCTTGTAATGTTGGGAGGATTCTAGAGTTAGGCCAGATCAGTAGCTCACAGAATCTAAGAGCTCCCATCCACGTATAGGATGAAGGCATTATTACCTCCTTTCTATCTACATCCTTGTTTTCCTCCCCACCTACCTTTTAATTACCCCAGAGAAAAATCAAAACAACAACAACTACTACTACAGCCCTGAAGTAGAACATTGCTTCTTCCTTGCGGTTCTGTGTTTGCCTGTTGGCGCAAACCCTAAGTGGAGGACATTACCCAGTAAGTGCCCCCTGAGAAGACCGCTTTGGCTGCTCAATTATTACTTGAAAACAAGACGTGGAGAGGCTATTAGGGCTGTAACTCAAACAGCATTTGACACGCAGAAGAACATGTGGCAAGATAAGCCTCAGTCCAGGCCCCGAAGAGCTCCACACACCACACACAGTTCAGCGTCTCCATAAAAGAACAGAAGGAAGGGGAAATAACACAAAGTGAAGAATGACTTACTGAAGATGAAACAGTGGCTCTTTCGGAAAGAGGCTCAGCATAGAGCTCAGAGCAGGCATTTTCTACACACAGATGGAAAGCTCTCCTCTCCCACCAGCATTGATGAGATGAAGTCTCGGTTAAAGATTCATTTTTCCCCCCCAGAAACATTTGCATATAAATATAAACATCATTACTAGGGGCTAATTGCCCCGTAGGAACTAAAATGTGTGAATTAGCATCTTTAGTCGTTCTTCTTCGTCTTTTTTTTTTAAGTATCTCTAACACACATCATATTTGGTACTGCATGGCTGCCGCAGATAATTACCGCCATTAAGAATCTCAAACGCAAAATCAGAACCATTTGGAATGACTTGCAGGGCAGCCCAGCACAGCCAGTAGCCACCAAAATGAGCTTGGGAGGTTGGCATTCATGCATATTCATGAGGGCACTTAATGCAACACGGATCATAGGGGGGCTTTTGAGCGCTTGTCAAAAGAACAGTCCCCCAAAAAGGACCGAACATCAAAGGTGGGAAGAGGCGTTCCCTCACACCTACAGGATCCCTGGCGGGAGGCAGGGATCCTGCCCCCAGTCCCTTCCTCTAGCGCCACAGAGCGGATGGCAGATGTGAAGCCCATGACTAGACCTTCCCGCAGTGGCCCCCTTATTGATCAGAAAGGTCAGGAGCCCCAAGTATCCAAAGGAGGGATCAGTCGTGAAGAAGTGGGCTTGTAGATGGATGTGATGAATGCTCCTCTTTATAGAGAAAATGAGGGAGACGGGATGACATGTCCTAAACACATATGAAGGGAAAGGAAAGGAATGGAAAGGAAGAGACAGAATGAAAGAGGAAGGAAGGAAGGAGGGAAGGAAGCAAGGAAGGAAGGAAGGAAAGGAGGGAGGGGAGGGAGGGAGGGAAGCAGGGAAGTAAAGAAAGCTAGCAAGAAAGGAAGGAAAGAAGGAGGAAAGGAAAGAAAGGAAGGAAAAGAGATAGGAAGGAAGGTAGAAAGGAAGGAGGAAAGAAAGGAAGAAAGAGGAAGAGAAGGAAGGAAGGAGTGAAGGAAGGAAGGAAAGGAGGGGAGGGAGGGAGGGAAGCAGGGAAGTAAAGAAAGCTAGCAAGAAAGGAAGGAAAGAAGGAGGAAGGGAAAGAAAGGAAGGAAAAGAGATAGGAAGGAAGGAGGAAAGAAAGGAAGAAAGAGGAAGAGAAGGAAGGAAGGAGTGAAGATAGGAAGAAAGGAAGGGAAGGAGGGAGGAAAAGAAAGAGACAAGGAAGGAAGAAGGGAGGGAAAGAAAGATAGGAAGGAAAAGGGGAGGGAGGGAAAGAGGAAGGAAGGAAGAGAAAGGAAAAGAAGGAAGGAAGGAAGGAAGAGAAAGGCGTGTGAGAAGACGCAGCATGGTGGACAGGCAGAGGGTGACCCCCAGGTCTGTCCATCCCGCAGGTGACCCTGGGTGTCCGGCACACTGGAGCTGCCTGGTTCCACACTTGTGTTCACAGAGCCATCTTGCTGACACTTCGATTCTTAAAAACCCATTTCCACCGGATTCAGCAAATGTTTCTTCTGTTGGGACAAATCTGTTAAATTATAGATTAGAAACCTTTGCAAATGTTTCAGTGTCAGGTTTGCGCAGAGCAAACAGTACCGTGGTAGCACGCGGGCCTCTTGGTGGAATAGAGCATCTGCATCTCAGGGCACCATGCTGCATTTTCTAATCCTTATCTCTTCTTTTGCCTCTTGAGGCCAAGATGCTTGAAGTTCTGGGGAGAGAGAGAGAGAAATAAAAGACTCAACTCATCAGTGTAAGAGGCTGACCTCTAAAATGCATTCATGCTCTCCTGCCCTGCAGGCTTCTCTACCCTGTAACTGCTAGGAATAGTCTAAACACAAACCCTGGCCCATTTCCCATAAACACAGCCTCTTATGATTTAGTGAGCATTTATTTAGTATCATTTAGTGAATCGTCAGGTTGGGAAGACGCTGTAGAATAATAGATTTGCCATTTCTAACACGTTCTGGAAGTGAAAGCATCCGCCACCTGTTGTCAAACTGTCTACACATGAGAGCAATAGAGGCAGGCCTCCAAAATCAAATCATCAGGATATCCGAATCAAATTCTCTGTAGCTTTGATGCACCGAGGAGCCATTGTTAGCAAAATCGTACCGTAAGTAACAGTGGCAATGCTTTTCTCAGATGTTAAAGTTAAAGAACAAGTCACTTCCATGGTGTTTATAAACAGTAGTGATCAGTAGATTTTAAACCACTACAATAAGAGGAATAATACCATCCACACACACTCAACGCCCAGTTGTAAGACAGTAGGAAAGATGAGAGCCGTAAGATACCTCCTTTTTTTTTGGTTGTTGGATATCTTTTGTCACATTTTTCTTTCCAATGCAGCCAACATTGTTTTAAATTTATTTTTTATTTATTTTTTTTGTTGGTCATGGGGCCGGGATTCTGCATCTGGGCGCTGTCCCTCAGCTCTTCAGCTCGAGGCTAGCTCTCCACCACCTGAGCCACAGCGCCAATTCCGGCTTTTTCTGCTTATGTGGTGCTTGAGGAATCGAACCCAAGGCCTCATGCATGCAAGGCAAGCGCTCTACCACTGAGCCACCTTCCCAGCCCTGGCTTGAGTGGCAGGCCGGGGGCTCTCACCTGTATTCCCACCTAGGAGGCTGAGACCGGAGAATCACGGTTCAAAGCCAACTCAAGCAGGAAAGTCTGTGGGCCTTGTATGTCCAATAAAGCAGAAAATAAAGAAAAGCAGTAAAGCCCCAAACAAAAGTGCTAAAAGAGAGTGTAAGACTTGAGACACTGTGTTCAATCACCAGCACTACTAGCTCACCCAAAATAAAAACTCACATGGGGTAAAGAAGAAACACGGGCAGTGTTCATTATGCACCAATAGTATGCTGTGTGCAGTGTCATGCACACATAATGTGTCTATGTAAATGTATAGACAGAGGCGAGATTGACTTCCCGAACAAGCAACTTTCATGTGGTACAGCCAGGTCTTGAGAAACCTTATAGGAGATCGACACTCTGGGGTTGTCATAAAAAGAATGTTCTCCAGGTAACCGCTCAGAAAAGGACTTTCAGAAGGTGGTCATTACAAGGAAAAACCATCATTTACATGTAAGCAAAATGGGTTGTGGTTGTTGTATAGAAGTTCCTTCTTTTAGATGGAATCACACCAACCACAGGAAGCCTCCTCCCTTCCTTTGCACCCCGCCTCCTGCGTGCTGGTTCCAGCCTTCCGTTCTCAAGGTCTGTGTGTCACAGAGGTTCAGTTAGAAAAATGTCAGTGTCCTTCAAACCAGTCAATAGACAGAGGCAGAGTGCTTTCAAGTATCTACGCAGGGAGGAGAGGGTACGAAAGGCGGTGGGCGTCCAGCCTGAGTCTGAATCTCCACACACTTGCTATGCAGGATTTATGTATTCATTTATTTTTTGAAATGAAATTGAAAGATACACGTATTTGTTCAGTTAGCATGAATTTGTGGCCTAGGCGTGGAGAGGTAAGGAACTTGGATGATGAAATGATATCTCAGATGGAGGTGGTCTGTCTAGAACCCTAATGACTTGGGTAGGAGACTTCGATAGGTGTGTGCGTGCCTATAATACAGGAAATTCGGTATGAAGTAGGAATGCTGTTTAATCCCATTGTGTTGGATCTGCATGTCTCTCTCCATGATTGCAATTTTTAATTTTTTCTCTCAGAGGGTTCATTTACTTTCCCTCCTTAGAAAAATCTACCTGCCTGTGGTCTGTCTGTGCACCCATCATTTTGAACACAAAAGTGCATGTTCAAAGGCATCCTCACTTCGTTAGCTGCTGAGCTCTGAATTCTTGGCGACGGAATGAATGCTTGCTTCTCTCAGGGCTTAACTGATGGAAATAGGTAGGATTGTCACAGACCAAAAAAGAACAGAGAAGGGAGAAGGGAGGGCGTGAGGCTCAGCGAGAAAAGGTACGTGTGCTCGAGGTTTCTGGAGTCCAGGGAGAGTCTAAGGCTGTATAGAGCTGTTTGCTGCAGGTCCCAGAACCAAAGGTGACTTACATGTTTATGTGAAGGAATTAGGAGTCTTTGAAAATTAGAACATTGGACTTCCCAGAGTTTTCTTCATATAGAGTTCTATATAGTGGCCAACATTTGTGTGGTTTGTTCTTTAAGGTAATTTTTTGGTGGTTTGGGGGGACTTGGGTCTCTGGCTGATTTTAGGTACGTGCTAGATCACTTGAACCACGCCTGCAGAACTTTTTGCTTGTTTTCTTTTGCTTGTTTGTTTTAATTTTTCCAGATAAACTCTAGCATTCTTGGCTCAGACCGTACTCAGAATGGAGACCCTCACCTGTGCTCCCTGCCTAGCCGGAATTACAGGTGTGTGCCAACCTGCTTGGCCTACTCCATCTACTTTTGTTGTACCGTACCTCGAGCAGGGATGCCGTATTATTTTTTAAATGGTTTTGTGTTGGGTTTGGTTTCATGATTGCTTTGTAAAGTCTTACAGCTTTGATTATTTATGTTTGTTAAATATCATAGATTGTAGTCATTCTGTGTGTGTGTGTGTGTGTGTGTGTGTGTGTGTGTGTGTGTGTGTGTATGCCTATTCTGGGTCTTGAGCTCACCGCTGACATTCTTGATTAACCTTTTCACCCAAGGATGAGGCTCTAATATCTGAGCCACAGCCCTACTTCTGGCTTTTTGCTGCTTAATCGAGAATACGTGCCTCATGGTCTTTCTGCCCCGACTGGCTTCTTGAGTAACTAAGACGACAGAAGTGAGCCACTCAAACCATGTGGTAACGCTTTGGTGCAGTCCCCAGTCTTCCGAACACGGTTTATCCTGATGATAAACTTCCCCTCTGGTTCTAATACCCTTCTCTCAGGCTGCGCATGTGTGACTGCCATCTACCTAGCTGGGCTATTAGTAGAGTATCAGATATGAAGTTGGTATGAAGAGCACATTGACTTTTCAGTTCTTAGGGAAAAACAAGTAGTACCCTGATTACTATTTTAATGTGACTCCAGATATGTCGAATTAAGACATAGGCATAAATAATGCATACGTGTAAAAACAACTGCCCCCCGACATCCTGTCCCTGTGAGAATTAGGACGCTTGGAATTTAAAGCGAGTTGCGTCACGTTGCTGTTGAATAGAGCTCATTAATGGATCCCATCTGTAGACATCAGAAATCCATTTGTTTTCAGTTCTTTGGTGGTTTATCTTTTTCTGTTTTTTTTTGTTTCACGTCAACTGAGAATTCACAACAATGTTCTTTCCGTACTTCATACCCGATGTAGTTACTACATAAGGAAACTTACATTCTGGAGCTGCCAGGAGTGTGTCTGCTTTATCCTTCAACAAAGCACTAGTTACAAGTATCTCTGACCCATTTCTTCCCATGAGACAGTTCAGGGCCAACCCTAATTCACACTGAGGCTCTGGATAGGTTTTGTCGGTTCCACACGTGGTTCTTTGATATTTACCCTATCCATTCCCATCCCGGAAAAGGCATGGAGGGCTAACGGGACATCTTAGCCACGTGGAGCTGGAATGCGGGAGTGGAGGGTAAACTTAGCTGACAAAAAATCGCAAGATACCCAATCAATGTGGATTTCAGATAAACACTGATGGTTAATATATTATTGATATTGCGATTTAGAAATCACCGAAGAAATCACTCCCGGGACCTACTGGTAATGAAGAGTTTGTAGTTCCTGTTTACCTGGAATTAAAATTCAATAGAGCATTTTTGTTGTTTAATTGCACAGTCTGTCTACCTGATGGATTTGAAGATTGTATCCCTTGGTTTCCTCTTGGGTGGGATCCGAGAGTGATTTCATTTCATATGCATTAAGTTCAGGAAAATCATATTCGTGTTCCAGCAGGAGGTGTTCACCCATCTATGAAAGGCCCATCTCTTGTTTTATTCATTGGATCATTCATTCATTCAGGTTTCTTTTTAAAAAAATTGATTCCCCAAATTCCATTTTTCTGTTTACCTCCCCTATAGTTATGCATCTTAGATCACTGTGTGTGTGTGTGTGTGTGTGTACGTGTACATGTACTGGGGCTTGAACTCAAGGCTAGCACTTTACCACTTGAGCCACACCTCCACTTCCAGCTTTTGGCTGGTTCACTGGAGATAAGAGTCTCTAGCACTTTCCCACCCAGGCTGGCTTCAGACTTAGATTCTCAGAGCTCAGCCTCTTGAGTAGTTAGGATGACAGGTATGAGCCATTCCACGCATGCCTGGTTTAAATCACCTCGAACGGACCTGGTTTTAGCCTCCTTATTCCTTTTTATAATAAATCCTCTCCTCCTTCAACTCCCTGAACTCTCGGTTCCGTTCACCTCCTTGGTCTGGCTCACAATTGCCAACACTAATTGTTTTCTCACCTTTCTCTTAGCTTTCAAGTTCTGCCCACTTGATGGTTAACTTATAACTTGTCTGTCCTCGGGGAGCCGATACACAATCGCTGGTGAGATCTTTTTTTTCCACTTAGAGGTGTTTCTTTTTCTCTCTCATTGTCAACTCAGAGCACCTGAAAACAGACCAGTGGTAGATGAAGGACATAGACAGCAGGTTGAACGGAGGAGTAGGTACGCAGAGTCATGCTTGTAGACGTGTTTGGTAAAAAGATTATTGCAAGATAGGTGTCTGGGATTTTTTTTTTAACATATTACTCCTCTGTGTCTCTGACAAGCGTTCTATTCCTATTTCACCGTGTAATACTTTGCTTTTCTAGATGGACTATCACAGGCATGAGGGCTGGGTTCTCTTCAGCCTCTTCTGCTTTTACCCCTTTTCTCTATACGTGTTCTTGTATCGAGTCTTAAAACCCATTGGGCTATATTTTGGAGACAGTGTGCCAAGAAGAAGGAACTTTACAGGGTTCTTTTATAGACCTTTTGCTGTTGTCATCATCTAGTCATGAAACCCTGGAGAATTCCATTGCTGAGTTTTACTGACGCCCTTATTAAAGTTAAACAAAGAGAGGCAAAAACGAAAACCCCACTGGAATATGAATTACAGAAGAGGCAGACACACAGAGGTAGCCTTTCTGGATGCAATTCTTGGCGTGGACAGTACCTTCTACAGTGTAGTACTCCACAATGAAAAGAATGCATGCTGTGTTCATCTGTGACACAGGAATCAAATAGATATTTAAAGGCACTTACAAGAGTTGTATGGGTATTCAGGTTTGTGGGTTAGAAATTTTCTGCTTCTTTGAATATTTTGCTAATACAATCTGAACTCGAGACTCTTATGTGGTCCCTGAAATGATCATTTCATATCTTCTCCCATTTAATGTAATGGCACATGTAAAAATGTCCCATTTCTACATACAACTGTAATTATCATTCACTCTGAGACTTAATCATCTATCATTAAAGAATTTTAAAAATAACCGTACGGCGATCCAAGAGCAATAACTAGGTCCTATTACTATTTTCCTACTTACTATATCTTTGACTGTGGCTCTTAACACTTAGTAGGTGATTTAAATGCTTATTTAATTTTCATGCATAGTTCAAATAAAAAAAATGGTGAAAGCATGGAGTTTGAAGTCAGAGTCAAAATTAGATTACAATTCCTTTGGTGAAAAGCCTCGTGATTTCAATTTGTCTGATCTACTTCAGTTGTTTTCGTATTTTCACAAAATCATGTTTCTAAGTAATCGTGAATAAGGTTGTCATTACAAACTCATTGAAGGAGCAAGTGTTTTCCTGCAAGTGTAAGTATTAACACAAACCCCGGTCTATACGCCTTTGATATGACTTGAGTACTATCTCTTGGTTTTTTTATTTAAAAAAAAAAAAATTAAGCGACAGACTCTAAAGGAGAGAGAACTAAACTCCTTGAAGCGTCACCCATCTTTTACTTACTTGTTTTTTCTTCTCAAGGACATTTTTTTATGTGGTTAAAAAAATAGGGTTGTGGATCCCAAGGATCACACTGACATGTTTGTCGCTTATTGTAAATCATCACTGAGCATCACACTGTGTTTACTTGGATCAGCATGACGGAGTCTGATCATCCGGGACCACTTAGATTGTGCAAGGCAACAATCTTTGAGCCTACAGACAGGCCTGCGGTTAGGATTGGCAGCCAGGAAATTGATGACTGTGTAGCTCTCCACCCTTTAAATGGAAAAGCGAGAGAAGCTACATAAAGTATTAAAAAAAAAAAAAAAAGAACAGTTTTCTGATCATCTAACTGCATGCTTAGGTAGCAAGAGCCATTTAATAAGTAAATTGTGTGGCAGTGAAATTGAAGGGCCGAGTGTGAAAGGATCTAAAGCAGCTCTTTGGAAACAGTCGACGCTCGCCACGTTTGCTGTATGCAGTGCAGACCACGCGTTCGGAGGAACAAGCTCAGCCCAGGTAGAAGGCTGAACACAAGGACCGCGGACTCTTCTCCATCTCCAGTTCCTGGACTGTTTTATTATTTCTGTTGTGCATCATTTCAATATGTAACTGCGTTCTCCCTTTCTGTTGAAATGAAACAGAATTCCCCAGTGTCCTTGGACCAAGTGAATTGTGTGTTCTTGTAAGTGAAATTATAGGCTTAGAGATGCAATCGCCCTGGCTTTTATGGAGGTTTATTTTAATTTTTTTTTCTCTCTAAGGAATTCAACACGTTTCATGCAGGACTTGGAGAAATGAGAAAATCTGACTCATTCTTGACCTACAGGAATGTGGTCTGTTTTCCCCCGAATCTTTCCCTCAAAATCCTATTCTAAAAAACCTGGAGCGATGGAAAAATATGAATATAGTAGGAAACACCTGACACCGAGCTAAACTTACTTGGTGGAAGCGTTTCAGATCTGAGAGGAGTGGAGGATCACCACCAGATTCTGGGCTGAAACGTGGTGTGAGATAACCCTGCTTCCCATGTGTGTAAGGAAATCAGACGTCGGTGCGAACCTAAACCCATGCTCGAGAAGTAATCTCTCAGCAGGCTAATAGCTCCTGCTGAAGGAAAGGGATATTGGGTTCACACAATTCCTTTGTGTTGTCCTTCTTAATTTCTGTGTTAACCCCCTCTCCCTCTCCAGCCACTCCGTCAGCAATGACGAATTTTGTGAACAAATCCATCTTTCCCCTATGTCAAGGAAGGACCCAAATCAAGGGGCAAAATGATCTGTAAATGGTTGGGGGTGGGGCAAGCCAGACAGAGACATTATCACTGGGTTTGTTAGTTTTTATTGTTTAATATTTGTCACTCCCTTTAAGCCGTTGCAAGAAGGAGCAGCCATTCGAGCACAGCGTTGGTGGTCACGGCCCGTCTCCATCATACTGTACGATTTCACTCTGACTCTAGCACTTCCTGTGCCGTCACACACGAACCCCGCAGAGCGGGTCACACTGCTCACACGCCACGTGACAAGCGGACAGTGCTCACTACCTGAGTGGACGGCAAAGACTGCAGTGCGGTCCTGACAGGGAATTCTAGAACACACTGGAAGCGTTAGAAGCTGTCATACATCCCCGGTTCCCTATTTCACATGACTCCATCTGACCCCTCACCCCAGGGTCCGCCTCTGTCCCCTGTCTGTCCAGTGACAAGAGCAGATACGGCATGTGATTCCTCAGCCAAACTCTGCTCCCAGGAGCTAACTACTTCATTTCTGCCCATCGCCACCTCTTGGGTAGAGGCTCTCTCTCTCTCTCTGCTTCAGTTTTCCTATCTGTACACCAGAAGTCATCAGAAAGTCCACATCTCCAAATGAAGTGAATTAATACACCTAAACGCGTGAACAGCTACAGCCAGGTGCCTGCGATCTGCAAGCATCTGTAGTGACTAGTCCCCGTTCTGAAAACAGTGTGATTCGTTCCATTCGGCGTCTCCAGTCCTGTACTTGTCTGTGCTCTTGGTGGGCCTCCGGTCATCAGAACGCTCGATCGGTAGCCTGGTTTCATCAATTAGAGAATCTATTAGTTTTATAAATTTTCCATTTTCGGTTTGGGCAGATAATGCCCGTCCGTTTCCGTGTGGAGCGACATATAATGCGAGTGGTGATTTTTTTCTTTTTACTACACCATGTCTAATTTATCTTGATGAATTCAATACTCATTGCTAAAAAAAAAAAATCTTCCAACAGTTGGAGAGAGTTCTCTAGTCTCTGCTCTGCTGCAGAGTTTCTCCCTAAGCGGACCCCTAAATTTCTACATGGTACCAAACCCCAGAGATGTGCCTCCCTGTGATAAAATTTAATTCATACATTGATACATTGAAAGATCAGGCTGATAGCTACTCCTAGGCCTGGGGAAATATCAGAACTACAGATTCTCCACATGGACCTCGTGAACATACTTAGTCAGGGCATACCCGTCCAGGTGTGTTAGGAAACCTTGATCATTCAGATGACATCTGTGCATCATAAGTGTTGACACCTTTTCATTCCACTTCTGTATACTAATCTCAAACAGATATAATTTCTTGAAACTAGCCATTCTGCCCACATATTTTGCTTCCACACCCTGGATTTGACTTCACTTCTACATGGCAAGAATGAAAATACAATTTTTTGTGTGTGTTGTGTCATGGTAAGTGAATAAATAGTTTTTCTACTCATTAGAGTGGACATAATAGAATAATTATGTATTCGTGGTGGTCAGTTTTCTATAAATATTGAAATCTAGTCGTTGCTATAAAACTGCCAGCTATTTACTCATGAAATATGCATGGACTGTTTCTATATGTCAGAACTATACAGTCCATCTCTGGGTTACTGTCAGGAGTTTTTAATGGGATATTTTGGTTGCCATTATTGTTAATATCTGCTACCTGTCACCTTGACCTATACAGTGTTTGGAGGGTCATGTGTACCAGAGTGGCCGGGATTACAGGCTTATGTCACGACCCCCACTTAGCATTTCTGTTCTTGATGATATAAGTGACAATGTTTCACTTTCATTTTCAAAGGGCTTGTTTGAGGCATCTGATGGCCTAGCAGCATGTGTAAGATGGGAAGTGTGTTTTCTCTTAGAGACTCTTCGATCATTTCCTCCGTGTCCCTCCTCCCCCAGTACTTCATCATACTTCAGCTCTGAATAGTAATATCCTTAGCTGGAAAAGAATGATTTCTATGGAGCAACGATTTCTCTGTGGCAATTCTTTCCCGCCATAGCGTAGGCCCTACAGAGTTTGTCTTTCCTTTTGCCTTGGGAAGAAACATGTAGTTGGGAAAAGCTGGTCATGTAGCCTCTCCCTTACATCCTGGTTTTATCTTTCCATTCTCCTCTGCCCACCCCCCTCCTCCCCCAATACTATCCTTAGTTCAATCTGAGACTAAGAAGATGTACAGGGCATAAACCCTCTGCCTAGTCTTTCCTAGTCTTTCCTTTTCACATGTAGATGAACAGATTTTAGGGGAATTAGCTCCTCCGCCTTCTTCTCTCTCAAGACAGTCCTCTGCTTCATATTGACAAAGAGGATCTAACAGTTAAAGTGCGGAGAAATGAGACTATTTCCTGTAAGAATTCATCCGCCAGCCCTCAAGTGTACGCAGGCTGGTGTGGGCTTTGCTATGTTTGCTTAGGAGAATGGCTGCGATTTCAAAGGAGTGGCATCTTCATTTCAGAAATCTAAGATGGAAACCATCTCCATCTGAACTCGCCTCTCCAGCTAGCATCACGTGAAATGCATAAAGCGTGTTCTAGCAATGAATGGCTATGGAACTCAGAAGTGGGGAAGAATAATACTATAATTACAGAAAGCTGAAGATACACTCTCCTCAGTAATTTGCAGACAATAAGCCTGTGAATGCTCAGTGTTTTTTAAAAAAAATAAAAATAAAACCAACCCAGAGATTCCTTCTTCTCATGCAGCTTTGTGTGTCCCTCAACGCTGTCTTCATCCTCCAGGTCCAAGAACTGCGCTGCATTGTTTGGCTCCCTTTGACCGTGGGACTCCCAAGTCACCCACTTAGCTGGAGTTCACTGTAAACTCTCTGATAATTAACCAGATTAGCATGGAGCATTCTTATAAAGAGCAGCCGCCACATAAAAAAGCAGGCAGTCTTTCCCCAAAATCTCAAAGAATTGGGGAGGACAGAATGAAAGGACATGACCATTACAGGTTGTTTAGAAATACACTACACCCAGAGAAATCCAACAGCCAGGATTCCCGGCAGGGCAGGCTGGTGTTTGAATTAACATCTTCATGTTAGTGTCCAATAAAAGCCTGGCCACAGCGAACGCAGCAGTACTGGGAGTTATGCCTTTGCCCTCTCGATCACCAATATTCTGCAGACAACTTTGGATTATGGAGAAGATTTTAATTAAATGAGCTTCTATTTCCTAGGACTGAGCACACCCACATGTTGTATTGGTTCTGGAAAGTTCTGTGTGTGGAATGAGTCTTTGGAGATATGACTAATGATACTGCAAATACTGAGGCGCGCCAGGTGTGTATCGATGTGTTATTCTTCACATGCCACTTGTAGATCGGCTCTGTCTCCCTGCACAGTTCTAGTGAACGAAAACAGTCCACAAAGCAGCTCACTGAAACGCTATCAAGCCTGGTCGGACTGTCGGTGTAGCACCCTTGACAATGTCACCTATGTGTAGCCATCTAAAAATATTCGTATATGCAATCAAACCTAATGTCATGATGAAGTGGCCCGTCTGCCTGCAGGATCTGGCATTAGCCCTTTCTCCTGATGTCGCGGTGACAGAGCCGATTAGCACGATGTCAGGAGAAGTTAATTCTTTACGGGGGATGTTCTAGAAGAACAACTTTCCCGGAAGCAACGGCAACCTCTATAAATAAATTTCCCCTGTGAAAAACTTCAATGGGTCCTCAGGACAAACCTCCTCTTGGCTGGACTGCCACAAAACCAGTCTCAGAACCAGGGTTGGGAAGTCAAGGGTAGACATTGGTGCTAGCCACTGTTTTGAGAAAAATATCTTTCTTGCTCAAGTGTTATGTGAATATTTTTTTTCTGAGGTTACCAAGTTCCAAGGCGCCTACGTCTTGAAGCTCTGAGTTTCACTAGCTTTGCAGTACATTGTCTTTCGTGTGTTCGTTTGTTTTGGACTTTGTCACTCTTGGGGCTTGAACTCGGGGCCTGGGCTCTGTCCCCGAACTCTTGTGGCTCAAGGGTAGCGCTCACCCATTTGGAGCCACAGCTCCACTTCTGGTTTTGGGGGGTGGTTCATTGGAGACCAGAGTCTCACAGATAGACTTTCCTTCCCCCGGGCTGGCTTTGAACTGTGATCCTCAGATCTCAGCCTCCTGAGTAGCTAGGATTACGGGCGTGAGCCACCGGCACCCGGCATACCTTGCTTTCTTGGCGATGATGTTGGAGATGATATATGGAATTGCTCTCTGACCCATCACCCCTAGCTGTTCTAAGGGCCGTGGGAAAGTGCAGGGTGAGGTGAGTTTTGATGGGAAGCCCATGGTGAGGGGCAGTGAAGAGAGAGAGGATCCCACACACACACAGGCATGCGTGCACCAAGGCCTCGGATGGGGATCTAACCTGAGGACGAGTTGAGGAGATGAAATGAAACCCAGCCTGGCCTGGAGGGGAGGATAGCGGGGAGGGCTGGCCATGTGGAATGAGGTCTCAGAGGAAAGTGGGGGGGGGGGGGGCGGGGGGGAGCTCACTGGGTGCGGGCCACTGGGAAGACAAATGGCTTCATCCTAAGGAAAGGAAATTGGAAGCCATTAAGAGGTGACATGAGGTTTTCATCATCAACACCAGAACCCTCTGAATGCATGGTGGGAAGAGGGTTGGGAAGTGAAATCAAGGCAGGGCTTCCATTGGGAAAGTGAAAAGTACAGGTGGTAGAAATCCTATTTTTATCCACTTCTCAACACACATGAATGAATGCATTTAATGATATTCACAACTTGGAGGGATGTTCATTTCTACTTGATACACCGATAAGAGTAGTTACGGAACTCTTTGGCTCCTACCTTCACTATTAGACGTTTATATCCGTTTATGCGTCAGTGTATTAAATCATTAGCCCCATGACCAGTGGCTCATGACCATAATCTTATCTCCCCATGGAGACTGAAATCTGGAGAATCACAGTTCAAGGCCAGCCAGGGTTAAAAGAGTCTGTGAGACTTGATCTAAAAACCAAAAAAAAAAAAAAAAAGGCCAGCAAAAAGCAGACTGGAAGTTGGGCTCAGTAGGTAAAGTACCAGTCATGAAACCAGCCCAAATGAGTATAAGGTCCTGAGTTCAAACCTTAGCGCAACCAACCCCCTCAAAAAATATTAGTGAAAGTCAGCCACTGTGCAATTCATTACAAAGAAAAAATCATGCCAGATTTCCAATCTAGGTAACAAATCAAGGTCAAGTCACTTTTCTAGGCTGGCTTTGGAAGGACACTGGTCCCTGTTGGGAAGAAACTGAGCCTTAGAAATGGGATGAGCTGCCAGGCACCAGTGGCTCATGCCTGTAATCCTAGCTACTCAGGAGGCTGAGATCTGAAGATGGAGGTTCAAAGCCAGCTGTACAGGAAAGTCCGTGAGACTCTTGTCCCCCATAACCCCCCCCAAAACTGGAAGTAGCACTGTGACTCAAGTGGTAGAGCGCTCGCCTTGAGCTGAAGAGCTGAGGGACAGCATCCAGGTCCTGAGTTCGAGCCCCACAACTGACCAAAAAAAAGAGAGAAAGAAAGAAATGGGATGAGCTAAAATTAATGTAGGTGCTAAAGGTTTAGCATGTGCACTGTTGTAAAGATGTTGTGTCTGGAAGTGGAATAAGAGCTGTAAATTAGATTTTTCTCTTGCTCTATTCCTTCATTTTTCTTTCTCTCTTCTCTCTTGTTTTTATCTGCTGCTTGTCCTGGTGTTCCCGTGCTAATTTATTTTCTGGAGCAAGGTCTTAAATGAGAGGTAGTTTCTCTCATTTCAAGTTATCTCTTGGAACTGAAATTACATTGAAAAAGAAAAATGTCCTGGGCTTAGAAATGTGATTGTTTATCGCTTGTTTCTACTTGTATGATCTCTTCACAAAGCTCCAGAATGTGACTTTTTTTAAGTGACATTGACGATCGCACATTTTCTCGGCATGCTCTTAGCCCCAATCTAATAAAAGTGCCAAAAATGAGGATGATATCCAAGTCCTTGTCTGTAGGTGACCCACTTGTGTTGACAGAAATCTCTCCTGGTAAAGATCCTGATAACCATTCAATCTTGCAGGTAATTAGAGCAGACGGGGTGGGCGCAGCGTGGGCCCCCGCTGGTAACGTGCTCAGGACTTAATTTTTGTTTGCTTCAAGGTGGCTTGTACTCTTCTGTCTCCTGGTCCCCATGTGACGTTTCATTTCTCTTCTGAGAGGGGTTTTTGTTATTGAATACCAGGAAATTAAGACCTGATTTGGCATCCGAAATGCAGATGTCCGTGGTCAGTAGATGCGTCCCTATGGTGAGACTCTGAATGATGCATCACCTATTGGATGATATTTCTAAATACTAATATGTGATTATAATAATTATGCTTACTTAATAATGTGTGTGTATATATATATACACTCACACATTATATATAGTATTGTCTCCTGAGACCTGCTGAAACAGATAGGGCCTTCCCCCTCATTTAGAGAGTAAACCAGACTCTTGGAAAGCACTATGAGACATCATTAGAGCTCTTCAAACTATGCTGAAGGAAATTCCATTACATGAGGGGCCCTGAGAGGATGTGATTTTCGTCTCCTGTCTCCCTCTAGGAAGATCTACTCACTCTTGACCTCGATACCCAAAAGCAGTTCTGGCTTTCACTCATCTTAACCTTGTCCAATGTTGATCTAGAATACATGGATCACGTGACTCCTTCAACACGTCTTTGAAGAAGAGCTGGTGGGCGTGGCTCTGTAGTAGGGTTTGTGCATTCAGTGAAGGCAGGCCTTCATTTGGAACCCAGTATTGCTCAAATTAAATTAATTAATCCCCTGTAAGCTTGCACGATCAAGTCTCCAAAGTTCATTAGTAGGCAGACATCGTCGCCCATGCCTGTAATCCCAGCATTAGAGAGAGGAAGTGCCACTCACAGGCTTTGCCCCATTTTCTCTCTCCTCTTATCCCCAGGTGTCAGGCCTTGGTACCTTTTCTCTTCTCTTAGGCTGCTTTCCCTGACTTCTCTTCTCTTCCTGTGTCTATTAGTATCTTAACAGACACAAGGAGGAAGCCTTGGTTCAAAAGAGCTAAGAGACAAAACTAAGAGACAAAATATATATTATTTCTATGATATATATATATATATATATAATACATAAATTGGTGCACGCAAAGCCCCAAAGAAATGAAAGTTTCACTAAGACACACATGTGGCCATGAGATTGTATTTGTATGTATACAGGTTTTATAGATTCGTGCACAGCTCCTTTGGTTATCAGCTATTATTTGTGATTACAGTTCTAGACTCTGAGCTGTGTGCAGTTAATGCTCTATAAAATATGCGTTTTGTCTGTGTGTACTGAACCCTGGAGATCTTATGCAATCTCACTGAGGAAGATGTCCTCATCTCACCGTTCAGCTTGATCGTGGTCTCCCTTTCGGAATTCTCACCTCTGTTATCTCCCACTTAATTATCCTAAGGTGTATTTAATGTTTATGCCATTCCTGTCTTTATATGTGCTTCAGGAATCTTTCCATATAGTTTTGTATCTAGGAGAAATGCACTGGATTTATTCCTGTGTTACGGTTTTCTGTGCCTCACTTGGAAAATTAAGCTTACAATTCTAAACTACACTGCTGAATGTTTACTGAACAAGAAAAGTATATTCTGGAAGTTCAGTCTAGTCGCTTAGATTGTTTCATATTCTGTCCAATATGGCTTCTATGCAATGATGACTTCACACTTGAATGCCATCTGTACTGACCAAATTTGAGAAGGTTAAGCAGTTAAGCCCATATAACTTATAAATAACGTATAGCTTGTATGTAACACATGCTATGTTGACTTTATTTTTATTTTTTTGTTTTATTTTTTTTTGGGTCCGGTCGTGGGGCCTGAACTCTGGGCCTGGGCGCTGTCCCTCAGCTCTTCAGCTCAAGGCTAGCGCTCTACCCCTTGAGCCACAGCGCCACTTCTGGCTTTTTTCTTTTTGCTTATGTGGTGCTGAGGAATCGAACCCTGGGACTCATACATGCAAGGCAAACGCTCTACCACTGAGCCACCTTCCCAGCCCCTATGTTGACTTTAGAAACATGTGCGCACACATGCACACAATTCTCTCCAGGAAAAAAAAAAATGACCTGATCACCATAATTTGCTTAGCAGTTTTGAGTGGTAAATTTAACTTCCAGAGTTAGAGAGCAGGAAGCCCAATCATCAGTTCCAGCAGTTTGGAAGGAAGAAAATAGGCACAGAAATAAAGACAGGCAGGGCAGAAGTTATAAAAGGGGTAGAGATTCAGGAGACAATCTATATAAAGAGGCAGGTTGACTTAATAAAAGCCTATCTTGGTGTTAAATCACATCACAGCGTGTGCAAATGTCAAACAGAGTTGCATCCAAGTCATACTGAAGACGAATCAGAGGAAAGTCACGGTTCTTCAAGGAACCAGAGAACCGTTCTCAGAACATTTTCTCCCAGCTTGAAGTATGTGAAGACATTCAGCCATGTGTCTGTCTGTCCCTTGTTTTGCTTCTTTGTTTCCTTATACATAATTATAACCTTTTGTTCAGGAAGATAGCATTGCAAGAAGTGTTTTAAATAGAGTTGTCTCTTTTGCCCCCAAATTTCATAAATTTACTGATTTAAGTGCAATAGTTAAATATCAGGTGGCGGATCATTTTGGTTATTGAATTTGCCGTACTGAATAAATTATGCAAATTGGATCAATTATCTAATCACAAGAGCCAATAAGAATGGGGCTCGTGTATCTATAGTAGTTCTGCAGGAAAGTCTTAAGCATTGTACATATGTTCTTCTCAGATAGTCCCCTATAATGTTTCAATAATGTACTCAAAGTCTTTCTGTACTTTTTGATTAAAAAGAACTAATTTTAAAAGTGTGGTGATTACAGAAGGCTACAAATTGAAGCTCATTGGAAATGTTAAACTGAAAAGTTTCTCATTTTTGCTCTTTCTATGTGATTTCCACTCACCTCCCTTTATTTTTGCCACAGTTGAATAAAATATCTCTCTAGATATTTCAGCTGCGTAAAACATCTACTTCAATTTCCGTATTTATATTAAATCTTAGGGTTTTTTTGCGGGGGAGGATGTGATTGAACTGGACATTCAAACATGTGACTGTCAAGGAATAGGTTACTGGTTTATTAATATTTTAATATTTTCCTTAGGCAAACATTGAAGTTATTGCCATTAAGTAAAGGGTTTAGGAATCAACTGAGATCGGATATAAGAAATGCCATTGTAATCCGGGACAGTTGCATTCTTTTGAAAGGTCTTTGGCGCTACTAATCATTATTTCTCCTGTTTGGTCTTTGTGTCAATCATATATTAATCATAAAAGATTAAGAGCCTCTTTGAAACAGGTCAGTTTCGTTGGGAAATCATAATATTTTGATTATTTCTATGAAAGGGACATGAATAGTCCAGGTGATAGGGTTTGTTGAGGGGGAGGACTAAATGAAAGTTGCATTTTTGAGACTTTCCATGAAAACCAGTAAAAGCCTTTGAAAGGGGTCGCTGTCTGTGGTGAAGATGATTCTCCCAGTTGATTTGATTCTTAAGCAGACTTACATGAAAGAGTGGAAGTCCTGCCTGCCTCCCTGAGTATCACCGTTGAAGCTGTACGCGCAATGCTGGTCCCTCAAATAGAACTAATAAATCAATTAAATGCATCTATTGTGTTAAGGCATATTACTTATGTCTCAGCTAATTTTATTCCCTTTTTAATGGTATACATGAAAGTAATTTTCTGTTATGGGGAAATGATTAATTTTATTCCATGTAGCTAGCACCACATTCTCTGTACCCATGATAAAAACAGATGAAGAGCAGAGAAGGTGTTGAAGGTGGTTTATCAGCTATAACTGGGTAGTGTTTGTGTGAATTTGGGCAGGTTAAGTATACTTTTTTTTAAACATGTCTGTTTGCTTGTGAGTGAAACAAAGATTGTATTAGTACTGACCAATTACGATATTTATGAAGATTCAAATTAGCTTCATTTACAGAATATTACTAAAATTGCAGATTACAATTGTAACCTCGAGTCAGTTTCCAGATGACAATACCTATAAGCCCCTTAGTCCTTACAGTATAGATTGAGCTTTATGACCCAAAAAGTTAAATTAGGAAATGCTCTGAAACTCCAAACTTTTATGTGTGAACACAATGCCATTGGTAGATAATTTCACACTGTGGAACTTTCCTTTGTACACAAAATTATTATAATATTATAGAACCTTCCCCCAGGCTATAGATTTGGAATTGATTAAATAATTTAGGAATAAACTGCTACTGGATACAAGACATATTGTAATCGAGGACAAATGCATTATTTTGAGAGGTTTTTAGCCAAAGCACTCATTACTTATTTATGGTTACTTATCATTATGCATGCCTGCCGGCTATGTGTATATATATGTATATAAAATAGAAATGAATTTTCATTTTAGAGTTGGGTCCCATCCCCGAGATAAACCATTATTGAGGCAAATGTTCCAAAATCTGAAAATAATCAAGGAGTCAAAATGCGTCTGCTCCTAAGCATTTTGAATCACGGATGCAACGCCCTGTCAGGTAGAAGACTAAAAGTCTGGATTAAGCACCTACTCAAAATCCCTCTGATTTCATTCCTCTATGATTTCATTTGAAGTTCACTGAAAAACTCCGGAGTTAGGACTACAGACGATCTTAAACAGCCGCCAGTTTTAATACTTCGCTTCCAGTTAAACTAAGCCCTGTTCTCTTTGCTCGCGAGCATGATATGGTTCATAGTGGAATTTTCCCAACCACCCCAATCAAATTGGTAGTGTCTTACACTTGTGATCGTCCACCTATCGCTGATGAGCTGGCATATATTCAGGAGAGCAGTTCGCACGGCTGGTGAGCAGGTGTCTGTTGAGTGTAGGGCTAGCGTGTGAAGGACGCTGGCCTCACACCAATGGAATTTTCATGGGGTTGTGGCTACCGTTTGACTTTCTAGCTAGCTCCAGAGTTGTAACAGGCCTCAGAGTCTGCCCCCATCCGAGTGGACAGAACCAAACTTCCATAGCTGTCTAGACTGTAGACCTGAAGTATTGCTGTGTGCACTGGGTGCTGCTGATACAAATCCATCCTGCCTAGACACGGTTCTACAACTACTGCTTCCGTGAGGATATGTGTACTGTTCTCTTGAGACCCGCCCACAGGCAGCCATGTGGGCTGGGATGAGAAGGGACTGAGTGGTAGAGAGGGGTGGGAACAGGGCCAATCTTCCCGAACGTCAGCGTGGGTACTGTGTCTCAGCGCGTGTAGGATCCAGGGAGCAGACACAGCACAACACGATGACAGCGATGTCATTCTTCACAGAAAAACAAAACAGAAAAACTCCTTTGGAAGCCTGGAAGTTCCTTCTGAGAAGCCAAAGTGATCCTGAGCATAAACAGGGGCTCACAAGCCTTCCAGAGTATCCTACAGAGCCACAGTAAACAAAACAGCATGGTACTGGCACAGACAGACACATAAACGGACGGAGTAGAATATACAAATCCATCAAATGTGCTCACACACAGGTCAGAGGGCCCTGGAGCGTTAGGCAAAGACAACTGAAATTGTCATCAATGCCAAGAGCTCCCTGCCGATTGAAGGCTTGATCTCAAGTTACATTTTCTAGTCTTTGAATGCAGAAAAGGGTAGGCATTTTCAAGCCAAAAATGGTAGGTTAACTATGAAACATGACAAAAAGTATTTTAGTGGTATTTGTTAATAACAGCTAATGTTCAAAGTAGTATCTATCATGCCCTGTTCCAGAGGATAAACTTCTAGTTTTTTTTTTTTAATGGTAATGTGGCGTGAACTCAAGTCTTTGCACTTGCTAGGTAGATACTTTATAACTTAAGCCATGCCCCTAACTTTGCTTTTTTCTTCCTTCCTTCCTTCCTTCCTTCCTTCCTTCCTTCCTTCCTTCCTTCCTTCCTTCCTTCCTTCCTTCCTTCCTTCCTTCCTTCCTTCCTTCCTTCCTTTGACTTTTTGCCCTTAACTATTATATTTCTATTGTATGTTACTTATTCTGAGTCTGGTACCGGGGTTTGGACTCAGGGCCTGTGTTTTATTCCTTAGCTTATTTGCTCAAGGCTGTGTTCTTACCACTTGAGCCACAGCTCTACTTCTGTTTCTCTGGGGGTTACTTGGAGATAGGAGTCTCACAGACTTTCCTGCCCTGTCTGGTTTTAGATGATGGTCCTCAGATCTCAGCCTTCTGAGAGCCAGGATTCCAGGCGTGAGCCACCGCCACCCACCTGGTCTCACATTCTTACCTACAGCTTGCCTCCGACCACGTTTCTCTTACCTCTGCCTTCCATGCCCCCAAGATCACAGAAGCACCCCATCATACCTGCCTTGTTGTATGAGATGTGGTCTTTTTTTGGGTGGGGTGATCATTTTGATCTCTCCCCTTCCAAGTGTCTTGTGCCCAGTCTGCAAACATATAATCTTTAAATACTCTTCTTCTTCATCTCCCTTCTTGAGGCCAGGGAAGCGGAATGGCGGGATTGCGGGCATGTGGGTGAGGTTGGTGGCTGTGTGGTATCAGGTGTCCTTTTCCAGAAATCTCTGCTGTCTGTTTACATTCTCCTGCACGAGGGAGGAATACGTAATTATCTCCTTGGAGAAATGAAATTTCAAATCGCAATTGTCACCTCATCTGCCGCCCGCAGACCCCAAGCCGTTGAAGTTGCAGGACAAGAATGGGGGCTACCAGACTTTTCATTTTTTTATTTTAACGTGCAAAACTCTCATCCTGGTACGCATGCACCGCCATCCTTTGCCCATGTGGACCAGCTAGATAGAGAGGGTTTCTGGGAAAGTCACTTCTTCCTCGACTTCTGGCTGACAAAGACGGAGAACTCTTGAAGAGCAGCAGAGACCGTTCACATTTCTAGATGACCTGCTCTGGCCCTTCAACTAGGAAAGGTGTGTCATCACCAGGCCATGATGGTCTATCTGACGTTTTATAACCAGAATAAAACCTGGAGGTGTGGTCCGGAGATGGAGACTCATCCAGCACTGTCCCTTGACCGTTAGATGCGCCCGCCATGTTTTCTGTCTTGACCGTTAGATGCGCCCGCCATGTTTTCTGTCTTGACCGTTAGATGCGCCCGCCATGTTTTCTGTCTTGACCGTTAGATGCGCCCGCCATGTTTTCTGTCTTGACCGTTAGATGCGCCCGCCATGTTTTCTGTCTTGACCGTTAGATGCGCCCGCCATGTTTTCTGTCTTGACCGTTAGACGCGCCTGCCATGTTTTCTGTTGTCCTTCAGTGATGCTCTTCGAGATGCAGTATCACCTTCCCGGAACGGGTGAATACACGGGTAGGTGTGCCAACTGCACCGTTCATTCCCACGCCCGAGCGCGGCTTCCTGCCAGGAGGTGAGGTCCACACCCAACACGAGGAGCCTGTGTCTTCACACGCACGTGTGGGTGCACGCACCGTCACACAGTCGCACGTGGGCCCTCTGTGGACAGCACGTGCGGTTTTTTCATTCCTCTCCACCACTTGTTGGTGCAGTGTCATTGCAAATTACCCAGAAGAGGAAGATTGTCACACAGAAAATCCAGCAATTTCTGGAAGGGTGAAGAGACAGCACTGGGTGAAGTGAAACACGTAGGAGATGATAGCTTCTTGCTTTGATAATAATAAAAATCAATTCCGAAAAAAAAAAAAGCATGCTTCCTTGTTGCATTGACCCATGGCTTCATGGGCGGTACACAGGCCACAGGCTTTTGAGTTACCCGCGCACAGTTTCGCTTTCCTCAGCACGGGTGTCATCTTGCAGCTGTTTGATGGCGGGCTGGTGCCGGCCTTCTTGTCCAGGCTGCCACACCTGCAAGCCCAAGCAGAGTCCCTTTGTGGCTCCTAGGATGAGTTCAGAATCTTCAGAATGAACCCCAGGGAGTTTTTGTTCAGCTGTCCCTGAGAAGCAAAGTAACTAAGTTAACAAGTACTTCCTTCCTTTGTCCTTCCCTTCCATTTCCTTCCTTCCTTCCTTCCTTCCTTCTTTCCTTCCTTCCTTCCTTCCTTCCTTCCTTCCTTCCTTCCTTCCTTCTTTCCTTCCTCTATCCCACCCCTTCCTTCCTTCCCTCCCTCCCTCTCTTCCTTCTTTGCTTGCTCTCCTCTTCCTCCTCCTCCTCTTTCTCAGTCTCCCCTCTGTCTCTCTCTTTCCATGTTTCCTGCTCTTTCAATCTCCTCCTCTTGATTTTCTGCCTTGCTGGCTGAGGACAGCTCGTTTAAAGCCCCTGTTTCTCTTCTGTAGCAGTCTTGCGTGTACCCGCCACGTCCCTGTCTCCGCTGATCGGTCCCTTCCTGGGCTGCATCGGTGGCGTCATCCAGCCTGATGTCCTCAGCCTGAGGCTTCGTCGTGGGAGATCCCAGCGAGCCACCTCCCAGCCTGCGTCTGTGTCTTGAGCGCCAGTCACCCCTGGTGGCTGTACCCCACGTGGTGGGCGTCGGGAAAGCCAACCAGCCCGCGATGTGGAGAGAAACGGAAAATACCACCTCTGTGTGCTCATGATCCCCAGAGAAATGAAGTTAGTGCAGTTGCTCTCCTCTCCAAGTCAAGAACTTAAAAATCTAAATATCATTTTCATAATTATAGGAAAATCTCCTATGCGCACTAGGAAGGCACCACACTGTGAAATTGGAAGCAAATTATAAATGGTCAGAGTGTGGAAGTGTCTCGCCTTGCCTTTTCTCATGAAATATGCAGCACGAAGTCGTCATGGCAAAGTTGATTCAAAAGCACCCAGATAATTTATTCTGAGCGAGAAGCAAAATCATTCAAGTACCCTGCTTATCAAAGTACAAGAGTCACAGGGTCGACCTGCCTTCCAATCAAGGCAGGGGCAGGTGACTCCCTGGCAGAAGCTGAAATGTGCAAATAGAGCAAAAACAGGAAAATGCATTAAAGAAGAAGAAGAAAAAGAAGATAAAAAAGAAACCTTCCTTTCGCTGGACAATACATTGGACGACCCCTTCATTTGACAGCTTTATAATTTTCAGTACAGAAACAATGCCAGTAAAAATCAATAAATAAAAGGAATTTGAAATAATCCAAAACTCTAAAAGTTCCAGTATGGTTTGTGCAAGGCCTGGAAAACAAATACGCGTCAGCCCCTTGAGGATTTGTCAACGTGTGTGTGTGTGTGTGTGTGTGTGTGTGTGTGTGTTTGTATGTTTGTGTAGCATGTCCATATCATTAGCAAAAAAAGAATCTGCTAAAATTGTTTGTGCAAATGGCTCTGTGTTGATACATGCCTCTAGCAACATAAAAACTGTTCTAGAAGAGTTGATAAACTTGGCATGACTCGTGTGAGAGGAAAACGTAAGGAAAAAAACGAAACGTGGGTTAAGGGAAGAAGATGAGAAAACCAGATGGGAAGTCAAAGCACTGATCAGAAACACTGTCAGGGCTAATACCAAGTGGTAAATGGTGCCTTAAAATCCAAGTTGAGGCTGATCTCTGCGTAGGAGTTCGTTGCTCCTACATCAGGCTGTTGGCCACCATGTTAATGTGATGGTCCTCCCTTCTTTGTGGTCTGAGCACTCACTGTGGTTGGAACACTCTTAACCTTGTGTGTTTGTTTGGCTTCCTTGTCAAGCCTTCAAATCTCTACTTCCATATGATCCCTGGTAGCTTATGATATATACCCCTTCCTGTCCAGCATGTTTAAAACCACAACCTCGGCCCAACGGGGTATAGCTGGAGCCCTTGTAATGAGAACATGAGACTCAGGAGTTCGAGGCCAGCCCAGGCTTTGTGGTGAACCCCTGTCAACTTCAGACAATAGCCACAAAAAGATGGTGTCCGTGAGGTGGAAATGCTGCTTTCATTTCTGAAAATTCGGTGCCTACCTGAGTTCGGCTCTCCCACCGGTCACTCAGTTTGGTTCACGGGAAGAGAGTGAGTTTTCCCCAAGCCCAATCTTGCTGCCTAGGTGTGTTCTGTTAGGCGATGACCGGGAATTTGTGGTGGTAAGATGTGGACATCTTTGCCTGGGCTCTCTGCTCTCCCTCTACCTGCTTGCACATGGCCAGTGCCAGAGCTCCCATTGGAGCAAGCCACCCGGAGAGCTTTCCGGTACACTGGGCAGTGTGGTTGTGGCTCTAGCCTGGAGTCAGCATGCGATCGCCCACATTCTGGCTTGGTTCACCACCAAGAAATCGACAGCCACCCCTCTACACATGGTGGACAGTCTGTTTCCTTTAGTCCAGGAAATGTGGGGTGTTCATTGCCAGATCTGTGAAGAGTCCTGGGAAAAGTCATTTGCCCATGAAATAAAGACATTCATAAGATCAAGACAATTCCCTCAAGTGAGCAATGGCTTGCTTTCCAAACCCCTTCTTTGAGGTGACCTGTCATCTTGTTTTCCGGTCCTTCTGCTGTCTGCCCTCTACCACCTAAACTCCTGGTTGGGTGGAAATCTGCATGTGTCTTACAGGAAACGGTGGGAATAGAAAAGTATTGGATGAAATCCAATCATTTTTCCTGATTTCCCAAAGTAGGTCCTTTGAGGATTTTATGTTTCTATTAACATTGTAGCTGATGAGTGTCTTACATAAGTACTTGTTTGTTTGTTTGTTTTTACATTTGTGAAAACGCCTCTGGGGTTCATTTCAGAGTACATCTCCCAGGGTTTCCCTTCTTGGCCATCCATCTTCCTTTGGTACTCCCTGGTTGGGGTCAGCATTGAAGTGAATGTAGTCTCTTGAGCGTCAGATTGTGCACTGACCACTCTGTTGTCAGAAAAGGAACATTTTCTCCGGGATGTATGGGATGTTCATCCAAAGTAAACACGTCAACCTCAACGTGTGAGACAGTAGTGTAGACAAAAAAAGAAAGAAAGGAAACTCGGGGTTCAAAGTGTGTGGCTCAGGTGGTAGAACAGTCACCAATGAGCGAACGTGTCAGGTTTAGAGTTTAAGTCTTGGTCTCAGACCAATAATAGAAACAAAAAGACTTACTTCGCTCTAACTGAGAATCAAATACCCTTTATATTTGTACTTAAATGAATATGAAAGGAAAAAGTAGTAAACGTTGGTAAAAAAAAAAATTAAATGAAATAGGTAAAGAAAGGATCCGAGAGACGGTGACAATAATATATTGTGACAGATGTTTAAATGAGTGATTTTTTAAATGTCATTGTACATAATGTGACTGCAAAGGAGTAAACAAGATAATTAGCGTGGTTTCTTTTCTTTCTCTCTCTCTCTCTTTTTTTTTTTCTTCTGCTAAATCCAGGCAAAGAACATGTGATTCCAAACACTGATTCCAAACAAAATTCTTTGTACCCCCTTTAACCCATTTCAGTGTGGGCGGTTGAGCGTTCACTCGCACACGAGTGTGCCCTCGGCATCCGAGGCTTTCACACTCAGATTAACCACACTCTTAGCTTCTCACCTCTGGTTTTTTGTTTTTTTTTTTAGTTTGAACTTGGCACAGACCGCTAATGAGAAAAATCCTTGCTTATGAATTCCGTTCAGAACGGGAGCAGTGTTTCCCTCCTCTCCTTTTGCATAATGTCTGCTTTGAAGTCAGGCAGTCCCACCAAGTGATTGATCTCGCCCAAGTTCATAACTTTTTCAAAGTACTGCCGATATCATTAAATTTTAATTAACCCTTTGAGCTCCTCCTATGATGTAAAGATGTAGGGACATCAAAGACTCTTGTGTTGGAGCACCAGTGGCAAACCTTTTGTACCCACGAATGCTTTCCTGGAAGATATCTGCGATGCAGATTTGTCAACGGCAGTGGTAGGGAAGTGGGGGTGGAGGGGAGAATCCGGTCTCTTATTTTCCTGTGTGTGACATTGTTAAGCTTGTGCAGAGGGAGAGCTAAAAATTCTATTGTTAGTCTTTCAAAGCTGGTTATTTAAGAATTGCTGTGTGAAGGACTTAGAAGTGGTATGTGCTTGTTACCTTCCACACAAAGCCCGGTAATCAAGCTGTCTGCTTAAAATGTCACTCCGGTTTGTACTATTGCCTGGTGTCCTTCACCAGCTCCCATTCATAATTCATCTCGCTCCTGTCTTCCCCGCTTAATGGGACTTGATATTTTTGCATGTGGGCCTAGAAGAATCATAGAGTCACACTGAAACTCAGCCAGCAAAGGAGGCATAAAATTGCCACAGGTGATGGAATTTGAGACCGCCGGTGATAGGTGGAAGGAAATAAAGAGTTCTGGGAAGCATGGAGTAGACAGCAAATCCTCCTTGAAATACACATTCTGCTGGGCATTGTTTTAAGGTGGTGTTGAAGGTGGTTCTATGCTATAGCAAGCAAACCCATGTGTCCTTGTCTGTGTTTCTTAGTATTGCCAATAATAACAATCAAATTGTATGTTGTGCGTGCTTTAAAATGATGACACAATATTTGGGTGGGGCTTCCTGATCCCAGCACCTATCAGCAGCATTGTTTAGTAAATAGGAAGTTGAGTCGTATAGGGCTAGAAAGAATATTTGCTGTAAGGTATTTCTTGCAACCGTTGGAATTTGTGACCCCTGTGCAGCTAAACAAATGTAACTCTGTCTGGATTTTTCTTTTCCACACCCCTACCCATGCTCTACCTTCCTGTTGAAATTAAATGCCGTAAGGCCCCTATTTATGCTTTGAACTATTATTATTATCTTATAGATTATTAAGCGTGGTAGGCATAAGCTGGCTGTGAGATGTAGGAAGATGTAGTGACAACAAACAACAACAAAAGAAGAGTTTCTATTCTTTCCGTGGCCTTTTTTAATTTCCCCTGCTGTTTCTCCATGCAAATATCCAACAACCACAGTTCCCTGTCTCTCTGGAGAATGGCAGGGGTGGTGGGGGTGGGGGATGAAAGTCTTGATTGCTTGACTTCTTGAGAAGTAATGATAAGCTCATTTCCAAAACCCAGATGCACATCTGCCCTCTTGGGTCACTTTAATCAAGACGTTATCAAAGATGATGCAGGTCGACCAAGATGAGATTCTGAGACTCTCTGAAATGAACGTGGCCTGGGCATGCGTTGGGTGATGCGTGACCCGGCCAGCCTGGCGTTTATGAGATTTAAATTAAACCCGCATTAGGACCAGGAGAAAATTCAAAGATTCTGTCAATAATTCAAAAGAAGTGGATCTCTTTCCTCCTAAATGGAGTTTGATCCGGTTGTAGTGATGGAAATTAAGTCCTGGCCTGTGGCGTGTCAGAATGGCTCTGGGATTTCTGGGAAGCGCAGGTCCATATTATAAAGACTCTCTATCGCTCTAACCACTGCGGTCATCGTTCTCGCTGGGAATGGAGACAAACACCTCGCGTGCATTGCTTCGAGGATATCATCCTGCATTTGAAAGAACATACTTATATTGGGATAGGGTGCAGAAGATAACCATCTAGAGTTCTGAGTGTTTTTTCCCCTTATATAACACAGCATTGAAAAATGGCCAATTTGCTATGTCACTGTGCCATTCAGTGTATCACATTCTTTGTAAGCATTACCTCCCTCTTCTCACGTTGTTGGTTACTGGAAGATGATTATATTTTGGTTCCATATAAGAACCAATATAAATGCCAGGTGCTATTGGCTCACGCCTGACATCCTAGCTACTCAGGAGGCTGACTCAAAGCCAGGCCAGGCAGAAAAGTCTGTGAGACTCTTTATCTCCAGTAAACCACCAGAAAACTGGAAGTGGCGCTGTAGCTCAAGTGAGAGAGAGCTAGCCTTGAGTCAAGAAACTCAGGGAGAGTGCTCAGGCCCTGAGTTCAAGTCCACCGATAGACACAAAAAAGAAAAAAAAAAAAAAGAATGAATATAAGAAGAATGAATTTCATGAAGAATGGCCTCAGGTTGTTTTCAAAGAATCTTGAAAAAAATTATCAATAAAATAAGCTATCCAAGTCATCAATCAATAGTAAAAATAAAAGCAAGTCAAATATATAAGACTTTGAGGTAGTAGAGGTTTAAAATTCTTAACTTAAAAGGACTTGTTAAAAACTATTTTAACACAGATGGAAATAACTTAGGGCATGTTTGACAATGAGTTTATTTTTTTGTTTTTTGGGTTTCATTTTTTTTTTTTTTTGCCAGTCCTGGGGCTTGAACTCAGGACCTAAGCACTGTCCCTGAACCTCTGTGAACTCAAGGCTAGCGCTCTACCACTTGAGCCACAGTGCCACTTCTAACTTTTACTGTGTATGTGGGACTGAGGAATCAAACCCAGGGCTTCATGCATGCTAGGTAAGCGCTCTACCACTGAGCCACAATGAGTTTAAAGTTGTTTTTAAACATCCGGGGAGTGGTGACTTCAAGCCACTGCTCCTGTTGTGCCATTCCTACATTTTTCTCCCAGTTTGTAGTTGTTGTTGACTTGAAAGCCAGACAAGATGATGATGATGATGATGATGATGAAGAAAGAGATTCTGGTATAAAACTAATATCCAAGGAATGGCGTATCAGCTCCGATTATTTTTTTCCCGACTCCCTACATTCTGTGTGGTTGCTGCAGGACATTGGGGTGCTGTGGTTCGCATGGGGTCACTTCCTCGTGGGCTGTGACTGGCTGTCTGTCAGAGACGAGCGTGGCCATCTCTTGTTCTTCATTCTAACAGTTGACCAGAGGGGAATTTCTTAGCTGGTGATGGTGCTCTAGAATGCACCTCTTCTCCAAACCAACTCCTCTATGGTGTGTGCATATGAATATATATATATGTATATATATATACACACACACACATATATAATGCATAATGAATGTTTATAGTATATATAAAGGTATATAAAATATATAATACATATGTTTATAATGTATAAATAAATATATATAATTTAACATATCTATTTTCCCTCATTTGCAGATAAAGAATTTGAGGCTGGGAGTAGCTACAAGTATATGGCCCGGCACAGCAATCCTTTATGGGAATGATCAAGGTGGGAGGGTTTTAAAGCCAAGTTGCATCTGTCTCAGTTTTGGCTTTGTTTCCATTCCGCCACATAGCATTTGGCACCCATT
Organism: Dipodomys spectabilis; assembly: GCF_019054845.1. Taxonomy (NCBI): domain Eukaryota; kingdom Metazoa; phylum Chordata; class Mammalia; order Rodentia; family Heteromyidae; genus Dipodomys; species Dipodomys spectabilis. The sequence continues at coordinate 4,494,789 of NW_024870935.1, forward strand.
GAAGAGCCAGCTTTCATGACGTTCCCGTACATCATTCATGTTGCTTTCCCTGTCCTCGCTTGTCTTCCTCTCTGCTTTCCACTTAACTGCAGCCCATTCTCATGTTTTTCGCCTGTTCTTCCAACTGCAGCTGGAAATGGCAGCACGAGCTTTAAAATGGCCTGGCTCAAGCGGCAGAGCTCCCGCCTAGCGAGGGTGAGGCCTGAGTTCAAGCCCAAGTACCACCAGAATAAATATAGAGAACAGTGTTTGGAAAGAAGAAAGGAATTAACTCTGAACCATCACTGCCTGTTACTTAAGAAGGGGAAAAATAATGATGACCAAAGCGGGAGGGGAAGATGAGGCTCGGGTCCTAAATTACAGAAATACCACTTTGTCTGCTGTCTCCGCTCACAGCCTTTTCCCATGCAGTCTTGTAGGATCTTCTGGCTGTTGTGGGTCCCAGCCTGGCCCCTAGATCATCCAGAAGCTCCTCGCTTGCCGCCTCTCTCTCTCCCTCATCAGTACACCTGTGCGGGCATCTCGGTCAAACCGAATTCCCCAGGGTCTCCCTCCCCAGCCACCTGCAAGATGGTGGCATTCTCCAAAAGGGCCAGGAATCCCTCTTCTTTTTGCTCAGCAGTTTGACTCATCCCCATCAGACCTGTCCTTTGGAGTATCCCCTCGGAGGATTCATCTTCTTGGGGACAATCACAGAATGGGAACAGGAAAACAGTCTCTGAATGGAGACACGCAAAACCACCCTGTCTGATATGTCTCCCTTCATTTGGACCAGTACTGCTATTGATAGAGGAAGCCTTTTTGGATCACTCTTGATAGTAATTTTTAATTCCCAAGGAATTGTCAGTTCTAAGATGAGTTTGAGTTCCTCTTTTCCCTACACAAAAGCTACAGGCATTTCAGTATGACGCTTCATCTCATTAAGGCTTGTTTTTATAAACATAAAACATGTTTACCAACAAGATGGGTTGTTGAGGATGAGAAATAATACCTATATCTTGTTCCCAATGCAAGGACCTACCATGTACTTGCTGCTCATGTCATCTCTAATAGTGAATGGCTCAACAGCTCCTGTAAAACATGAGTAGTTTCTAGGGCGAAGTTCTAGACCCATGCCTTTAGACCCAAGTCAGTCTTTGTGCTGAATGAAGTTCAAGTTCAATGTGAAATCTAGCGAGCTGCCGATCTGGGCCTGTTCGCTTCAAACTTCATCTAGATGGAAAATTCCCCAATCATCACATCCTCGGCTTTCAACGATGGGTTTTACATTCAGGTTCAGTGAGCCTCACAGAGAAGCTGTCTTGATTAAGATCATTACGGGATTCTTTATCTTTAGTTCAGTGGTGTCTTGCCTACAGATTTATTAAGACTGCTTTATTATTTTTTTTTAAATTCTTTTGGTATACTGCCTATTTTGGGGAGAAAATTACTCTCACTACGTACGGTCAGGAGAAAGATGGAGCACAATTGCTAATGTCACATCCATAAGGACTGCAGGGCATTTCCATTTCCAGAAGGGATCTGCGGAGTCTGATATTCAGGAAGGGAAAGAAATGTCAAAAAACGAAAGTAAGACGGGCCAGGTGTGAGCGTCAGCTTTATCAAACGTGGAGGCAACAGCGATGTGGGTATTTCATTACAGGGGGCGAAAGTTGGGTAAGGTGGCCTGTTCGCCCAAATATTCCAAGTTCTATCCTCCGCCTGAGGAGCTCTTGTTCGCTCACAGGTTCTGACAGGACAAGAGACTGCTTCCTTTTATTCTAAGCTTTTACAAAGGGGATCAATTATCTGGGGATCAAAGTTTTACCTAATACTTCTCAGGGACTAAGTATTTTTTTTTTTTCAAGTACTGAAGAGAAACAGACATGCCAAACAAAAATCTGTGTCCCGGTGTGAATCAAACTTTGGTTGAGCCAAGAAAGGTGGGAATGAAGTTGTAACTCAGGAGATGAAGGGATCTATAGACATGTTACTGTATTCCATTAACCTTGGCATCAACATCAACTGATCATTCTTTCTTTTAAAAACAAAATTGGCGATTTTTTAAAAAAAATAGCTATGTGATAATGAAAATAAAATGTCTGGTAGGAGCAAAATTTAGGAAGTATTCGTCCAAAAGATGAGCAAAGGAGTAAGGAAGCTGTAATTTGAAGAAATGTCAAAAATCAGCAGAGGTGACAGGGAAGTAGTGATAGAAATATGAATAAGCAATTAGCTAGATTCATGAGTAGCCGAGGAAATGGCATCGAAATTCTGTGACATTAATAATAATGTTATTATAGATGGCATTTTTCATCTCGCTTTATTGCCAAAATTATGGTCAAAGCAGAACTCCTGAAAAGCAGGGAACATTTTCTGTTAAGCTTGCCGGTCATCATCTTTCTTTTCCTAAGTACGTGTTAAAAGACATTAGAGCTGAGTGATGACAGACAGTCATAAGGAAGCATATTTCTGAAAACCAAAGCAAAAATAAATAGAATGTGTTACACAGCATTCCAGGTTACTTCCTAGGGATGATAAATAGACACGCGCAGTTACCTGCAAGACAGTCCTTTAACACAACGAACTTGGGATGTGGTTTTGGGAACAGGTATGGGCACTACATGATTTCCCTCTACCTTCAGATCTTCTATCACTTCAAATTTTCCCGAGCATCAGGAAATGACTTCCTGGCAAAGCACACCGACGTGAAGGGGATATGAGCTTGCCGTGTTGTTTATTTTTGTCTTTGCATCTTCACCTTTGACTGGAATAGAATGGAGCGTTCTGGAAGACATGTGTCGTACAATGTCGTGTGTGTCTCTGTGCTGGAGAAAGAGTACTTGTGAGTGCCTGGTATCTGAATTTGATATTTATGTTTTTAGATGTGCCACATCCGTGTACTACACAATAATAGATATGTGTAAATAACAAATTTGTGTCGAAGCAGTTGTGATTTCAAGCATAATTCTAGAAATCAAGTCATTACATAATCATTTTGATTATGGTTCTAGCTCCATTAAATGAATATAGATAGATGGATGGATAGATAGATGGACAGATATAAACACGTGTATTATTTTGCTAAATAAAAGCGAGATGAAAAATTTAAAACTTTTCTTAAAATAAGTTTTTTATTGTGAAAATACTGTACAGAGGGCTTACAATTATATGAGCAAGGTAATGAGGGCATTTCTTATCAAGCATTTTTGCCTCCACCTTTGTTTCCCCTTCCCATCCCTTCCCATCTCCCCTCCTCCCCCCTCCCCCGACTCCCCCTCCCCCTGCCAAAGTTGTAAAGTTCATTTTTTGGCATAACGATTTGTATAAAGTATATTTTTTGACATAGCGTCTTGTACGTCTCATTGTTGCAATGGGTGCTTCCTGTATCCCTGTTTAAACAATTTGTTTGTTCCCTCCCCCTCCCCAAATTATACCAACTTGTTCCTCCTGGCAGGTGTTGGGTAGGTCTCTGGAAGCAGTTGAGTGGTCGAGCAAGAACACAGGCTCAATGGAATAAGAAGGGAGGGAATTCCCCATGCTATTGTGAATTGCACCTAAGTCAGTTTACATACTGTCAACTCATCAGATGAGGGTGGACTGTCCTTTTCCTCCCACACAGGCCCAAAGAATCAGTGGAAAACCTCATGAAGAATGTTCTTAAGCCGGGCGCTGGTGGCTCACGCCTGTCATCCTAGCTACCCAGGAGGCTGAGATCTGAGGATTGTGGTTCAAAGCCAACCCCGGAAAGCCATGAGACTCTTCTCTCCAATGAACCACCAGAAAACCGGAAGCGGCGCTGTGGTTTAAGTGGTAGAGCGCTAGCATTGAGCTGAAGAGCTGAGGGACAGCGCCCAGGCCTAGAGTTCAAGCGCCATGACTGACAATAAAAGAAAAGAAAAGGAAAGAATGTTCTTAGTTGTGCTGCTGTGAGCTTCAGTTCCATCATTAAGAAATGTTAATGGATTTATTGCAGTTGTCAGATTATTACAATGACCCAATGGCTTTCTGCTCACCCCAAACCAGCCAACACCTTATTCTGGGGTTTTAGAGCCATATCGGCCAAGGCACTACTCCAATGAAAGCAAATGTGTATACACAACGAACGTTATTGGTTTAAAAAAAGATGGATGGGTGTGACTATCCCATAAGATCTGAGGCACTACAGTTCAAGTGAGCGCAGAGCTGCGGCACAGACAGGATTGAGGAAACTAAAACTTAGATTGCACAAAGGAAACAAGGCCTTCCAGAGGCCAAGGGGCTCAATCCAGCCTCCCGCAGTCCTGAAGCCACAGAGCCCGGTATCTCAGGCTTGCATTTCTTTCTTGGCATCCTTTAGGAGAGCTGTGGATGGGAGCTGAAGAAGCAGGCGTATCCAAACACGTGAGAAAGGGGGCAAAACGGAGAGAGAAAGATGCATCTTCTAAACAAAAAATATATATATTTTAGACGGCAAGCCGTCTCCCTCACTCTAGGGCCCAGCGTTTAGCAGCTCTCTTAAGAAACACGAGGAAGGACCCTTGTCGACTATGTAAAAGTGCCACGGCCATTCGACACCAACGCATGAAAGCAACCAGAATACTTAAACCCTAACATGCTGGGCTGTTAAAACACCACCCGCATTGGACCACACCACTAAGTATCCTCCCTGGGCTAATTATTTTTAAAAGTTAGACAGAAAACTGTTCTAGTTTTAAGGCACTCTTGTTGGCAGAGGACCGAATAAAAGCACGTTTCTGCAAAGGACGTGGTTCCAAGGGGCTGGTGTTCTTTTGCTCCTTGTTGTTGTTTGTTCTGACTTAATGATGTGTTTATAAGGCACACCGGTCCATTAGCTCAGCGCAGCCATATTGAGTACGCCTCTCATGGATGGGTTTGCGCAAGCTAAATAATAAGCAAATGTGCCTTCACCAATGTGCCCTGGAAGAACTTGGCAGGGATGAATATTCCCAGACTGTTAACTACCTAGGAAAACATGAGGTTGGAGAGGCAGGAATTAAAACTCCCTTATTTTATATCACAGGTAACGATCAGTCATAGAACAGACAGAGGTCCTGGAAATGAAAAACAAAAGTCTCAATTAGGTTACCGATCGTTTCTAAACCTATCCAAAACGCATTCACTGAAATGATTTCCTTTCTGCAGGTAGTAAGAATAAAACATCCGTCTCTCTGGGCCTCTCGTTTCTCCACCGTGGTGTGGTATGGGGTGGGGGAGGACTTAGACACTCAAGGAGAACATTTTACTGAATGCAAGTTCGTGTCCTAGTGATGGCTTCCAGCCCCTGCCTAGGCAGATATCTGTAGCCTACAGTCGACATGAGATTTCTTGTCATCCCTGATCTGGGTTTTTCTTTTGTTTCCTTTTCTTTAAAAAAAAATCAAAGTGTCGTAATGGTACCCAGAAACCTCGTCAAGCAGCACCTTTTGCAAAACCAACACAGTTGGATGAGCCATCCTCCATGGCCACAATGGAACTCCATTCTTCTTTCAACGCTGTTATGTGGGTAGAGAACAGGGCTCTTTCTCTATACATTGTTACGAGGTTTTCTTTTTTCTTTTTTTTTTTTTTCTCCGAATACACTCACCCACATACCCAAAGAAAGGCCTGGAAAATACACCGCAGCTTTTTCTTTTCCTCTATCGGACGTAAGGTTTGAAGACCTCACCATTCATTGGTGGTCAGAGAGGAAAAGATGATTTTTTTTTTTTTCTGAAATGCAGCCTCTGGCTGGCTCAGGCTTTCAATACTCTGCCCACCGAGAGCATCTCAGTTTGATACATTCTGCTTCATAAAAGCAGAGCCAGGATTTAGATTCCTACAGGGTCTTCATAAAGTGGATATACAGTAATAATAATAATAAATACTAAGTCCAAAGCTTAACCGTTTAACCTCAAGAACGTTTATTTCTGATCTCCTCTGTTTTTCCCTTTCCAAAAAGAAAGAAAACCCCAAACCCAAGCAACATGTTGATTTTTCTTTCTAAATGTCCTGTTTATTTCTGTGGATCTCTTCTCAAATAACAGCTAGATAAGGAACGTGCTAAGGCTCCCTGTGACAGGTGGAATTATTCTAATGTTCTTTTTAATCTTGAAAAGCAAGTGGACAAAACCTTGGAAGTCTTGGTGGTCTTCCTGCAGGTGCGCAAAACCCAGTGCTCGGGGTGGAGGGGTTCATCTTGGCACTTTCCACACATGAGTGGCTAGAGCAGGTCATTGTAGAGTCTTTAACATGACAGACCACTGCGGGCCTCTGCTTAGTGTCCCGTGCTCCTGGGAGGTTTGTACAGACCCCGGCTAAGGACACTTCTCACCTGGGACAGGAGTTCAGAGGAAGAACAGCACAGCCCCCTCCCCGCCCCCCCGCTCCGCTCCTTTTAGATGTACGCCCGGGGTGGGGGGTGGGGGGGTGACTGTCTGTCAGGATCCTTACAGCCAGGTTTAACTGTGTACCACTGCCTCATCTGTGCATAATAATTTATGTCAACTTTGTCTTTTGGATGCTTTCTCTCCTGTGGCTTTGTTACCTGGGCCTGGGAGTATTTTTTCTTTCAGTATTCTATGATTTCTGGTGATTATATTTCAAGTGCCCATGATTATTTTTATGTGGTGACTGAGCTGGGCGTTTAATTTCATTATATTCCGAATATTTAGGAGATGCAGAAGAGCAGAAGCAATTGCTTTTGGGGAAAAAAAATTATCCAGACTTGCCATCATTTTGAAATGCTATGCTTGCCATTTTATAGATAGATCAATTGATAGATCTGAATATATATCTTATAACAAATGCATTTTACTACATTATATGTATTAATATCTGTATATATATCCTTATCATATAACTTTATTATATAATACATAATAGATCTTTACTATATATCTTCACATTATATATAATACATAAATCTTTATATAACTGTACCATAGATAACTTTATTATGTCTTTACTGTTATATACTATGTTTGCTATACTCTCCCTCTCTCTATATATATGTATGTATGTATATATATATATACATATATATATATGTATGTATGTATGTACCTTTACTCGTATACTGTGAAATTGGTCCTTTTATATTTGTTGCTTTGATTTTTTTCCTGTGCTACTAACCACCAAGGCCTCTTCTACAGCTTCATAATACTTTTTTTTTTTTTTCTGGAAGACTTCTACTCTCTTCCTGTCATTTCCTTCTCTTCTCGATAATTTTTCTTTCATGTGGAAATAATCCCACCTAACTCTCATTCCCGTCTTTTCCAGTTAAAATTCGTTTTCCCACCCTTTTATGTTGTACAGATTTGGGGGTGGCTTTGAAATTAGGCTGTCCAGTGAATTCAAGCGCTTTTGGAGGCAAACGTCAAGTCCCTGTAATATAAACGTGGCGTTTCCCTGGTGTGGGCAGTGTGCTCCCATAGCCTTAAGTGTGATCATGTAATGACATGCAATAACTGAGATATTAACCCACCACAGCACCAGGCTGCCCTTGATTCTCACCTTCTAGAAGTGTCTCCCAGACTCCATGAAGGTATTCGTGCACATATTTGGTATACGTACATCTACTCATACATATCTATTCATACGTATTGCTTCTAGGGTTGTAAACTGGACACAACTTAAATGTGAGTTAGGGAGGGCAAGGTTAAACCCCACACTGTTCTAATTCTGTGTAGTAGGATCTCTACCCCTAGCAGAGCCACACAGGTCGATTATTTCTCCATTGCTGCTATTGAAAGCCATATTATTAAATTATACATATATATAATATAAAACAATATGTTTACTACATTAATATCTGCCTGATTATTTGCAGATTTACAAAAGGACGATCAACTAGGATATTCCCTAGCCATTTTTTTTTCCTGGCCTGTGAAAAAGTGACTTTATTAGGTAGATATAGAATAATATCTTAAGCCAGGCATGGTGTTCTATGCCTCTAATCCAGTACTTAGGAGCAGAAGTGAGAGGACTGTGAGTTTTAAGTCCAGACCATGCTGCGTAGTGAGAAACTGTTTCAAAAAATAAATAAACAAGCTTGGGATAAAGTTCTACGTTAGAGCAGTCCCTGCTCTGCGAGAGGCCCTGGGTTCCATCCTTAGCACTACTCAAGAAGGGGAGAAGTCATTCATCGGGGCTTTCTTCCTGCAGTTTTATAGGCTAGGGTAGATTGTGGTCCCCAGTTTGGGCACCAAGAGGGTGAGGCACCATGTTCTAGAACACCAGGAATATCAGCTTCAGACTCAGTATTCTGAATTCACGTGTTTTTACGTGTTGATCTTCAGGGCTAAAACTGACCAAACAGGGCCAAGATATGCCCATGTTGCTTTTACAACTTTTTCTTGTATTTGTGATGTGATTGAGCACACTTTTTTTTAGCAACATTAAATTAATGAGTTGTACCCCCGATGCTGAAGCACTGGCCTTGAGCACAAAGAGGCTCGGGGACAGCGCCCGTGCCCAGAGTTCAAGCCCCAGGACAGGCAAAACAAAACAAGAAAGCAAGAAACAGTTACAGCAACACATTACCAAGCACTGGATCTGTATAAAATACTTCAATCCAACAAAACGATTCAAAGCATTCATTCATCGCTCCGTCCCAAGGGGGAGAGCAGGGATTGTGATGTCATAACATCACAGAATTACGGGATGGGTTATAGAATGCAGCCTGATGAAGATCGGCCAGGCCTTCACTCTCACATAAAGTTCACGAATTACATCCATTGAATAGGTGTTGGTGGATGTGAACCGGTACTGATCACTGGCATTCATCCAGACAGGGTTAATATTAATGGCAGGGTTCCCTCCCAACATACCAGATTCTATATCCAGAATATTATTTATGAGTTTTCCAGTGGCTTAGGTTAAGTCCTGGGTATATCTTTTTGGAGACGTGTGTGTGTGTGTGTGTGTGTGTGTGTGTGTGTGTGTGTGTGTGTGTGTGTGTGTTTACGTTTACTCATACTTTCATACTTCCCGGGATATACTTTGAGAACCCTATGTCTAACTTTATTTGTGGCAGTGTATATAATGGTATTTGAAATGGTGACTAAGCTGATAGTGCAGATTTCTGGCAATGATTGAGGACTTGAGGATGCTAAACACAGCCCGGCTATAAATATAGACTGCAGATGCCTAAGAGAGGACTTTGTGAGAGATGAGAAGTGGATATTGTGAATGAAAGAATGGACGGAAGGATAACTCCTAGAGAAGGGTATGGAAGAAAAGAAACAGTACTGCTTGTGATGTTCTCCCTTTTTGGGGGGCTTTCTAAACTTTGTATTGGTGTTAGAAAGGTGATGTACAGAGGGGTTACATTTGGCGTAAGTCATTTCTTTTGGGGCGACATCACCCCTTCCTTGCTCTCTCCCAGATTTCCCCCTTTCTATTCTCACTTCTTTTCTGTGAATCCTGAAGACCCTGGGAATAAAACCTTCAACTCCCAGCGGGACTTTTCTGCTGTCTGAATGTCCAAATGCTTCAGAATGGTAAAGGACTATAAACCACCAAGTGTTGTTAGACGAGGAGATGGAAATGAGGTTTGTGTCACTTGAAACATACTTGGGGTATTTTCACAGGTTAATTATAGGATGAATTACAAGATTGTCTTTCTTTGAGTCTCCAGTCTTTGTATTAAACTGCATGCTTTGGGATTACTAGCCGCTGTAATTGCATGAGGCAACCTGTTATATTTACACGTGTGTGTGTGTGTGTGTGTGTGTGTGTGTGTGCGCGTGTGTGCGTGCATGTGTGCATGCGCACGCATCTTCTTGGCTCCATAGTTCTGGCTAGCCACAACAAGAGTCTCTTTGTCAACCATGGTGAGAGGGACAATAAAATTAGTTTCATGCATCCTGAGAAGTCTGACTCACTCAATTTACTAGGTAATCGCAAGCTTAGTAGTCTTTTTTTTTTTTCTCATGGTAAAGACCAGAAAAAGACTCATTGTAAAACCTAAGTCAACATAGTCGGGCTTATGGCTTCCATGTCTGCTCTGGTTCGCTCAGTGGCCCTCCTCCTCCTCTTTCCCTTCTCAGGAAGTCCTGAAGCTGATTCTCTAAGTTGTGAAAATGGACGGAGTCCTTCTAACCTTGTGACAGACTCTATGGTCCTGCGGCCGTCCACAAATCTTTTTCTGTCGAGGGAAAGACCCTAAGCTGGTGTGACATTGTTGACAGATGAGTGACACCTTGAATGTAAATGAAACTTCTCCTTCATTTAAGCCGGATCCCACAATTAGTAGAGCATTCAAAATGACATAATTAATGAACCTACTTGCAGGAGAAGAGCTGACGTCTGCAGAACACATTCCATCACTGCTCATCCTGTCCAAACCCTGTACAAACAGATCACCCCGGATTCCACAGCCTCTCGTTAGCAGCCCCGTGGCTAAGCGCCTTCTGTCTCATGACGTAAACATGAAATCGTGCTCAGGCATTTGATGATGGCCATGAAATAGACAGGCTCTTTTCTTTCATCATCTTTGCATAGAATGAAGCAAAGAGGAGTAAGTAGGCATTTGGTGGGGGGGGAGAAATCTGTTTGAGAGTCATTTGTGGCCATCTTCCTGATCCCCGACAGAGCAAGTTCTCAAGTCTTTGTTGTGGTCTTTGAGTTTTTCACCTACAGAATGGATATCAGTTCTCTGTGTGCTGGTGGAGGATCTGTACCTACATTTCCTCTCTCGTGCTCGGCCCATTGTGTCCTTGGTGCTCTGCTGTTTAGGTGACGTCATGGGCTGGGGTAGGTGGAGCCATTTCCGCACCTGTGCTCTCTCCACTGCTAGTTATTTCCATACAGGATAAGCAGGGTTTGTACAGCAAATCTCACGAAGGCTCTAGAACATAGCTACTTCTGAAGGCATGCCCAGAGAAGGAAGGCCGAGGGAACCACGGGTGGAAAGCAGAACAAACACACACACACCAACACCTGTTACAGGAGAAGCCATGTGGGTTTTAGGCTCGTTTATTAGAGCATCTAGTTCGTTCCCAACACTGATACTCCAAACTTCTCGTGCAGTTCGGTCTCGCTCTCATTCTTCAACGTCCCCATCCATCTCTGAGCAATCTTGGCCTGCCAAATCTCTTCCCCTGTTCGCGAGGCCCAGTTGATACCTGCCCGTGATAAGAACTTGCTATTACGACAAAACACGTGTTTTCTTATGCCCCGGTTTTTAACGTCCTCCTCTATTTTATGCAGTACCTCATACGTCTGCGTTTCCCTTATCAACTAGTATAATACCTGATCCATGTCCATACACGGAGGGAGAGGTGACAGAGAGCTGTCACACTGGTCCACTCATTCATCCATTACCATTTCATAACTCCTACTCATAAGTAGCCAGAGTGTATTTTAACATGTGAACGCTAATGATTCTGTGAGCAAGCGTTATACGCGTCGTCAGAGAGCGGTTTTACTTTAGTACATTTTAAGCCACCATGGTGAGAGGCTTTGATGACAATTTTTTAGAAGGGGTGGTGGTGGTGGAAAAAAAATAAGAACCTAGTGGTATCTGGACATAGGAGTTTGTTTGTGACGCACTTCGTAGGAGAATCTTCTTTGGGAGTTTAAGCCCTCCCCCACCCCCACCCCTGCTCCCTCCCATGAGAATGTTTTTCAGTTGTGAAAACGATTCCCGGGGTCAGCAGGCAGCAGACGGCGTGGCCCCCACCCAGGAGAGCGCCACCCCCCAGCCCCCAGCATGCATTGCTTCACCCCTTATCACTGGAAGCAGCCCATTAAGTGGACACGGTCGTAAATTTAAAATCCGCCCCCCCCCCAAGAAAGGGTGGTCAAAATTGAATTGTGAAGAAGAGCCAAAGAAGATTAAATTACCAGAAGAAGAGCAAAGTCTTAGGGGTAAAACTCCCTGGCAAACCTCAGGCCCGGGAAGTTTTATTAAGTAGGGAGTTAGAAGGACACAATAAGGTAACATTGCTGAATGTGCAGATGTGGGGTTTTTTTTGGGGGGGTGGGAAGTATCTGTGTGTAATTTCTGCAGGATATCCACGGTTCAGGACACATGACGATATGGGGAATTTGTAAAATAAATAAAATAAAAATGGGGTATTAGGGAGACTTAAGATGAGCTTTCTCCCCCTCCCACCCCCCTCCTAGAAGCAGGGAACCATCGGTGCCTTCTCCCCCACTGCTGAGATGAGCAGACAGAATCCTCCTTAAGTAGTGGGTCATCACTGCGGATTTCCGGATGTATTTGGAGCTCCGGCACACATGTAAGCTCTCGTTATTGACTTTCTCTTCTGTCAGCCCCGGGAACATTCCTGAGAAGCAAGTTCCTGGCATGCCATTTTTCCCCTCATTGAAATAGGAGAATTTGCCGTTCCGAGGGGTGGGTTCCATCCTGCAGTGCGTGTCTACGTGCATGGCGGCAGGCAGTGCAGGCTGCCCCGTGTCTGCTCATTCTGCCTGTCCCTCCCATGCCCGCTTCTGCCCGCCAGGGCATCGTCATGGCACGCACACCAGCAGGAGATGGTCGCCAACGCCGGACAAATTCACCTGCCTGGTCCCCTGCGCACATCCATTCCCTTCTGTAAGCAGGACGCAAGATGGCTGCCCTTGCGTTGTCTTTCCACAGTGAAAGGACTTTTGAAATGCATGGATGGTCTCACACGGGCTCACACTGTCCGAGTGCTAGATGTCATTCTGTAAATAGTGATGCCGTGAGACTCTAGAGTGATGTCATTAAAAACAAAAACAGCAGTGCTGTCCTCAAGAAACG